>NC_083096.1:63992703-64312203 GCF_949774975.1 Lagenorhynchus albirostris | reverse complement strand
GCAACATGTCTCCCGATCACACGGTTGATCATAATCTGGGTTCCACATGCATGTTTTAGCTGAAGGAAGAATCCCTTAAACCTGGAGAGTTGAGACCCGTGGAATGGGTACGATGCAATATGACTTCAAAGGGTCTTCATTTGCTCACCGAACCTCTCCAATCGTATCACTGCTGCGTTTATGCCCCTGTACACACGCTTGATTCTCTTTCGGAGACATAGCAATCCATAGGTTTTAAATTACTTACTAGTCAGGTACATACTTAGGCGTTTAATATGGGGTGTTGAGTCCATTTCGTTGAGCAAGGAGTATATCTTTCTATTCCATATTTGGCTTAAGGAACTTTATCTGTGCTCATTTCAATCTCGGGTTTTATGCAGCACCCCAACTCACCTTTCCCCTTAAGCAAGCATAAGTTGGTTTTCTAAATGTGAGACCCTGTTTTGTTTTGTAATCCAGTTCCTGTGTAGCCAAGTTTACTTTCTGTGTATTAGTGATATCTTATGATGTTTCTTTTTCTGTGTGACTTATTTCAGTTAGAAGCATCATACCTGAATCCACTCATTATGCTGCTACGGGCCTGATGACATAGATGTCATTGCTGAGTGATATTGCATTGTACGTAAGTACCACAACTTCTTTATCCATTTTGCGCTTTCTGCGATATTGAACTTGTACTGTAAACGAGCCGTCCCAAACATTGGGGTGGCTGTGTCTTTTTGATTTTAATTTCCCTAAGCTATAGGACCATAAGTGGAAGTGCCCCAGGCTCTGTTGCTTTGTTTTTTAGATGTTTCAGGAAACACCATACACTTCTCCCGAGTGGCTGTTGGCAATTTACATCCCGCCCATCAGCATAACAAGGCTCCCAGTTCTCCATGGCCTGTCCTGCCTTTCTGGATTTTACACTTTTTTCAGATGGCCCTTTTGACCAGTGGGAAGTGAGACTTCATTGTAGTGCAGATTTCCTTTGCAAGCTTGCTTGGTTGGCCAAAAAGTGCGTATGCGTTTTTCCTGAATATATTCAGGAAAAAACGCATACGCCCTTTTTGGCCAAGTGCATCATTTTCGACGTTCTGCCTCTTTTCCTATGCTTTAAATGCAATTCCAGTCTACCTCCTGAAATCGGTTTCCTGCAATTCTGCCCCGTTTTCAAGTCCTCTTGACAGCCTTACTTCAGTATATTTTTGGACGATAGCTGTCATTTATAACTCTGCAGGTTTGTGAATTACAGTGCCCCTGAGCTCCTTTCTTCAACTCGCTTTCTTGTGAGCTGCCCGTAACACCGCAGGATTGCTTCAGGCCCTAATCTGGTTCCGGCACGGCACGCTGAGCCTTTGGTTAATTCCTCTTCCTGGTGGGAAATGAGAGTTAAATTTGCCCGTCCAGACACCTCCAGCTAGTCTCTCATTGGTTCTCCCTATTCCGGTTCATCTTCCGCAGAAATTGCAAACTGGGCCAAACAGGAGGTTAAAGGCACTGACTCTCCAAGTCGGGAGAGTGTTAGTAAAGCATCTGGAATGTTGCACCCGAGTACCAGGGGACGAGAATGGAGACATATTTGAACACGTCTCCCGATCACACGTTTGATCATACTCTGGGTTCCACATGCATGGTTTAGCTGAAGGAAGAATCCCTTAAAGCTGGAGAGTGGAGACCCGTGGAATGGGTACCATGCAATATGACTTCAAAGGGTCTTCATTTGCTCACCGAACCTCTCCAATCCTATCACTGCTGCGTTTATGCCCCTGTACACACGCTTGATTCTCTTTCGGAGACATAGCAATCCATAGGTTTTAACTTACTACTCACGTACATTCTTAGGCGTTTAATATGGGGTATTGAGTCCATTTCGTTGAGCAAGGAGTAGCTCTTGTATATTACATTTTTGGCTTAAGGAACTTTATCTGTGCTCATTTCAATCTCTGGTTTTATGCAGCACCCCAACTCACCTTTCCCCTTAAGCAAGCATAAGTTGGTTTTCTAAATTTGAGACCCTGTTCTGTTTTGTAATCCAGTTCTTGTGTAGCCAAGTTTACATTCCGTGTATTAGTGATATCTTATGATGTTTCTTTTTCTGTGTGACTTATTTCAGTTAGAAGCATCATACCTGAATCCACTCATTATGCTGCTACGGGCCTGATGACATAGATGTCATTGCTGAGTGATAATGCATTGTACGTAAGTACCACAACTTCTTTATCCATTTTGCGCTTTCTGCGATATTGAACTTGTACCGTAAACGAGCCGTCCCAAACTTTGGGGTGGCTGTGTCTTTTTGATTTTAATTTCCCTAAGCTATAGGACCATAAGTGGAAGTGCCCTAGGCTCTGTTACTTTGTTTTTTAGATGTTTCAGGAAACACCATACACTTCTCCCAAGTGGCTGTTGGCAATTTACATCCCGCCCATCAGCATAACAAGGCTCCCAGTGCTCCATGGCCTGTTCTGCCTTTCTGGATTTTACACTTTTTTCAGATGGCCCTTTTGACCAGGGGGAAGTGAGACTTCATTGTAGTGCAGATTTCATTTGCAAGCTTGCTTGGTTGGCCAAAAAGGGCGTATGCGTTTTTTCCTGAATATATTCAGGAAAAAACGCATACGCCCTTTTTGGCCAAGTGCATCATTGTGGACGTCCTGCCTCTTTTCCTATGCTTTAAATGCAATTCCAGCCTACCTCTTGAAATCGGTTTCTTGCAATTCTGCCCCGCTTTCAAGTCCTCTTGGCAGCCTGACTTCAGTATATTTTTGGACGATAGCTGTCATTTGTAACTCTGCAGGTTTGTGAATTACAGTGCCCCTGAGCTCCTTTCTTCAACTCGCTTTCTTGTGAGCTGGCCGCAACACCGCAGGATTGCTTCAGGCCCTAATCTGGTTCCGGCACGGCACGCTGAGCCTTTGGTTAATTCCTCTTCCTGGTGGGAAATGAGAGTTAAATTTGCCCGTCCAGACACCTCCAGCTAGTCTCTCATTGGTTCTCCCTATTCCTGTTCATCTTCTGCAGAAATTGCAAACTGGGCCAAACAGGAGGTTAAAGGCACTGACTCTCCAAGTCGGGAGAGTGTTAGTAAAGCGTCTGGAATGTTGCACCCGAGTACCAGGGGACGAGAACAGAGACATATTTGAACACGTCTCCCGAGCACACGTTTGATCATACTCTGAGTTCCACATGCATGGTTTAGCTGAAGGAAGAATCCTTTAAATCTGGAGAGTGGAGACCCGTGGAATGAGTACCATGCAATATGACTTCAAAGGGTCTTCATTTGCTCACCAAACCTCTCCAATCCTATCACTGCTGCGTTTATGCCAGTGTACACACGCTTGATTCTCTTTCGGAGACATAGCAATCCATAGGTTTTAAGATACTTACTAGTCAGGTACATTCTTAGGCGTTTAATACGGGGTGTTGAGTCCATTTCGTTGAGCAAGGAGTAGCTCTTGTCTATTACATTTTTGGCTTAAGGAACTTTATCTGTGCTCATTTCAATCTCTGGTTTTATGCAGCACCCCAACTCACCTTTCCCCTTAAGCAAGCATAAGTTGGTTTTCTAAATTTGAGACCCTGTTCTGTTTTGTAATCCAGTTCCTGTGTAGCCAACTTTACATTCTGTGTATTAGTGATATCTTATGATGTTTCTTTTTCTTTGTGACTTATTTCAGTTAGAATCATCATACCTGAATCCACTCATTATGCTGCTTCGGGCCTGATGACATAGATGTCATTGCTGAGTGATATTGCATTGTACGTAAGTACCACAACTTCTTTATCCATTTTGCGCTTTCTGCGATATTGAACTTGTACCGTAAACGAGCCGTCCCAAACATTGGGGTGGCTGTGTCTTTTTGATTTTAATTTCCCTAAGCTATAGGACCATAAGTGGAAGTGCCCCAGGCTCTGTTGCTTTGTTTTTTAGATGTTTCAGGAAACACCATACACTTCTCCCGAGTGGCTGTTGGCAATTTACATCCCGCCCATCAGCATAACAAGGCTCCCAGTTCTCCATGGCCTGTCCTGCCTTTCTGGATTTTACACTTTTTTCAGATGGCCCTTTTGACCGGGGGGCAGTGAGACTTCATTGTAGTGCAGATTTCCTTTGCAAGCTTGCTTGGTTGGCCAAAAAGGGCATATGCGTTTTTTCCTGAATATATTCAGGAAAAAACGCATACGCCCTTTTTGGCCAAGTGCATCATTGTCGACGTTCTGCCTCTTTTCCTATGCTTTAAATGCAATTCCAGTCTACCTCCTGAAATCGGTTTCCTGCAATTCTGCCCCGTTTTCAAGTCCTCTTGGCAGCCTTACTTCAGTATATTTTTGGACGATAGCTGTGATTTATGACTCTGCAGGTTTGTGAATTACAGTGCCCCTTAGCTCCTTTCTTCAACTTGCTTTCTTGTGAGCTGGCCGCAACACCGCAGGATTGCTTCAGGCCCTAATCTGGTTCCGGCACGGCACGCTGAGCCTTTGGTTAATTCCTCTTCCTGGTGGGAAATGAGAGTTAAATTTGCCCGTCCAGACACCTCCAGCTAGTCTGTCATTGGTTCTCCCTATTCCGGTTCATCTTCCGCAGAAATTGCAAACTGGGCCAAACAGGAGGTTAAAGGCACTGACTCTCCAAGTCGGGAGAGTGTTAGTAAAGCGTCTGGAATGTTGCACCCGAGTACCAGGGGACGAGAATGGAGACATATTTGAACACGTCTCCTGATCACACGTTTGATCATACTCTGGGTTCCACATGCATGGTTTAGCTGAAGGAAGAATCCCTTAAAGCTGGAGAGTGGAGACCCGTGGAATGGGAACCATGCAATATGACTTCAAAGGGTCTTCATTTGCTCACCGAACCTCTCCAATCCTATCACTGCTGCGTTTATGCCCCTGTACACACGCTTGATTCTCTTTCAGAGACATAGCAATCCATAGGTTTTAACTTACTACTCACGTACATTCTTAGGCGTTTAATATGGGGTATTGAGTCCATTTCGTTGAGCAAGGAGTAGCTCTTGTCTATTACATTTTTGGCTTAAGGAACTTTATCTGTGCTCATTTCAATCTCTGGTTTTATGCAGCACCCCAACTCACCTTTCCCCTTAAGCAAGCATAAGTTGGTTTTCTAAATTTGAGACCCTGTTCTGTTTTGTAATCCAGTTCCTGTGTAGCCAAGTTTACATTCTGTGTATTAGTGATATCTTATGATGTTTCTTTTTCTTTGTGACTTATTTCAGTTAGAATCATCATACCTGAATCCACTCATTATGCTGCTACGGGCCTGATGACATAGATTTCATTGCTGAGTGATATTGCATTGTACATAAGTACCACAACTTCTTTATCCATTTTTCACTTTCTGTGATATTGAACTTGTACCATAAACGAGGTTCTTGTAAACAGAGCCGTCCCAAACTTTGGAGTGGCTGTGTCTTTTTGATTTTAATTTCCCTAAGCTATAGGACCATAAGTGGAAGTGCCCTAGGCTCTGTTGCTTTGTTTTTTAGATGTTTCAGGAAATACCATACACTTCTCCCGAGTGGCTGTTGGCAATTTATATCCCACCCATCAGCATAACCATGCTCCCAGTTCTCCATGGCCTGTCCTGCCTTTCTGGATTCTACACTTTTTTCAGATGGCCCTTTTGACGGGGGGAACTGAGACTTCATTGTAGTGCAGATTTCCTTTGCAAGCTTGCTTGGTTGGCCAAAAAGGGCGTATGCGTTTTTTCCTGAATATATTCAGGAAAAAACGCATACGCCCTTTTTGGCCAAGTGCATCATTGTGGACGTCCTGCCTCTTTTCCTATGCTTTAAATGCAATTCCAGTGTACCTCCTGAAATCGGTTTCCTGCAATTCTGCCCCACTTTCAAGTCCTCTTGGCAGCCTTACTTCAGTATATTTTTGGACGATAGCTGTCATTTATATCTCTGCAGGTTTGTGAATTACAGTGCCCCTGAGCTCCTTTCTTCAACTCGCTTTCTTGTGAGCTGGCCGCAACACCGCAGGATTGCTTCAGGCCCTAATCTGGTTCCGGCACGGCACGCTGAGCCTTTGGTTAATTCCTCTTCCTGGTGGGAAATGAGAGTTAAATTTGCCCGTCCAGACACCTCCAGCTAGTCTCTCATTGGTTCTCCCTATTCCGGTTCATCTTCCGCAGAAATTGCAAACTGGGCCAAACAGGAGGTTAAAGGCACTGACTCTCCAAGTCGGGAGAGTGTTAGTAAAGCGTCTGTAATGTTGCACCCGAGTACCAGGGGACGAGAATGGAGACATATTTGAACACGTCTCCCGATCACACGTTTGATCATACTCTGGGTTCCACATGCATGGTTTAGCTGAAGGAAGAATCCCTTAAAGCTGGAGAGTGGAGACCCGTGGAATGGGTACCATGCAATATGACTTCAAAGGGTCTTCATTTGCTCACCGAACCTCTCCAATCCTATCACTGCTGCGTTTATGCCCCTGTACACACGCTTGATTCTCTTCGGAGACATAGCAATCCATAGGTTTTAACTTACTAGTCAGGTACATTCTTAGGCGTTTAATATGGGGTGTTGAGTCCATTTCGTTGAGCAAGGAGTAGCTCTTGTCTATTACATTTTTGGCTTAAGGAACTTTATCTGTGCTCATTTCAATCTCTGGTTTTAGGCAGCACCCCAACTCACTTTTCCCCTTAAGCAAGCATAAGTTGGTTCTCTAAATTTGAGACCCTGTTCTGTTTTGTAATCCAGTTCCTGTGTAGCCAAGTTTACACTCTGTATATTAGTGATATCTTATGATGTTTCTTTTTCTTTGTGACTTATTTCAGTTAGAATCATCATAACTGAATCCACTCATTATGCTACTACGTTCCTGATGACATAGATTTCATTGCTGAGTGATATTGCATTGTACGTAAGTACCACAACTTCTTTATCCATTTTTCACTTTCTGTGATATTGAACTTGTACCGTAAACGAGGTTCTTGTAAACAGAGCCGTCCCAAACTTTGGGGTGGCTGTGTCTTTTTGATTTCAATTTCCCTAAGCTATAGGACCATAAGTGGAAGTGCCCTAGGCTCTGTTGCTTTGTTTTTTAGATGTTTCAGGAAACACCATACACTTCTCCTGGGTGGCTGTTGGCAATTTATATCCCACCCATCAGCATAACAAGGCTCCCAGTTCTCCATGGCCTGTCCTGCGTTTCTGGATTCTACACTTTTTTCAGATGGCCCTTTTGACAGTGGGGAAGTGAGACTTCATTGTAGTGCAGATTTCCTTTGCAAGCTTGCTTGGTTGGCCGAAAAGGGCGTATGCGTTTTTTCCTGAATATATTCAGGAAAAAACGCATACGCCCTTTTTGGCCAAGTGCATCATTGTCGACGTTCTGCCTCTTTTCCTATGCTTTAAATGCAATTCCAGCCTACCTCCTGAAATCGGTTTCCTGCAATTCTACCCCGCATTCAAGTCCTCTTGGCAGCCTTACTTCAGTATATTTTTGGACGATAGCTGTCATTTACAACTCTGCAGGTTTCTGAATTACAGTACCCCTGAGCTCCTTTCTTCAACTCGCTTTCTTGTGAGCTGGCCGCAACACCGCAGGATTGCTTCAGGCCCTAATCTGGTTCCAGCACGGCACGCTGAGCCTTTGGTTAATTCCCTTCCTGGTGGGAAATGAGAGTTAAATTTGCCCGTCCAGAAACCTCCAGCTAGTCTCTCATCGGTTCTCCCTATTCCTGTACATCTTCCGTAGAATTTGCAAACTGGGCCAAACAGGAGGTTAAAGGCACTGACTCTCCAAGTCGGGAGAGTGTTAGTAAAGCGTCTGGAATGTTCCACCCGAGTACCAGGGGACGAGAACGGAGACATATTGGAACACGTCTCCCAATCACACGTTTGATCATACTCTGGGTTCCACATGCATGGTTTTGCTGAAGGAAGAATCCCTTAAAGATGGAGAGTGGAGACCCGTGGAATGGGTACCATGCAATATGACTTCAAAGGGTCTTCATTTGCTCACCGAACCTCTCCAATCCTATCACTGCAGCGTTTATGCCAGTGTACACACGCTTGATTCTCTTTCGGAGACATAGCAATCCATAGGTTTTAAGATACATACTAGTCAGGTACATTCTTAGGCGTTTAATATGGGGTGTTGAGTCCATTTCGTTGAGCAAGGAGTAGCTCTTTTCTATTCCATATTTGGCTTAAGGAACTTTATCTGTGCTCATTTCAATCTCTGGTTTTAGGCAGCACCCCAACTCACCTTTCCCCTTAAGCAAGCATAAGTTGGTTCTCTAAATTTGAGACCCTGTTCTGTTTTGCAATCCAGTTCCTGTGTAGCCAAGTTTACATTCCGTGTATTAGTGATATCTTATGATGTTTCTTTTTCTGTGTGACTTATTTCAGTTAGAATCACCATACCTGAATCCACTCATTATGCTGCTATGGGCCTGATGACATAGATGTCATTGCTGAGTGATATTGCATTGTACGTAAGTACCACAACTTCTTTATCCATTTTGTGCTTTCTGCGATATTGAACTTGTACCGTAAACGAGCCGTCCCAAACTTTGGGGTGGCTGTGTCTTTTTGATTTAGTCTCCCTAAGCTATAGGACCATAAGTGGAAGTGCCCCAGGCTCTGTTGCTTTGTTTTTTAGATGTTTCAGGAAACACCATACACTTCTCCCGAGTGGCTGTTGGCAATTTACATCCCGCCCATCAGCATAACAAGGCTCCCAGTTCTCCATGGCCTGTCCTGCCTTTCTGGATTTTACACTTTTTTCAGATGGCCCTTTTGACCGGGAGGAAGTGAGACTTCATTGTAGTGCAGATTTCCTTTGCAAGCTTGCTTGGTTGGCCAAAAAGGGCGTATGCGTTTTTTCCTGAATATATTCAGGAAAAATCGCATACGCCCTATTTGGCCAAGTGCATCATTGTCGACGTTCTGCCTCTTTTCCTATGCTTTAAATGCAATTCCAGCCTACCTCCTGAAATCGGTTTCCTGCAATTCTGCCCCGCTTTCAAGTCCTCTTGGCAGCCTTACTTCAGTATATTTTTGGACGATAGCTGTCATTTATAACTCTGCAGGTTTGTGAATGACAGTGCTCCTGAGCTCCTTTCTTCAACTCGCTTTCTTGTGAGCTCGCCGCAACACCGCAGGATTGCTTCAGGCAAATAATCTGGTTCCGGCACGGCACGCTGACCCTTTGGTTAATTCCCTTCCTGGTGGGAAATGAGAGTTAAATTTGCCCGTCCAGACACCTCCAGCTAGTCTCTCATTGGTTCTCCCTATTCCTGTTCATCTTCCGCAGTAATTGCAAACTGGGCCAAACAGGAGGTTAAAGGCACTGACTCTCCAAGTCTGGAGAGTGTTAGTAAAGCGTCTGGAATGTTGCACCCGAGTACCAGGGGACGACAACGGAGACATTTTGGAACACGTCTCCCAATCACACGTTTGATCATACTCTGGGTTCCACATGCATGGTTTAGCTGAAGGAAGAATCCCTTAAAGCTGGAGAGTTGAGACCCGTGGAATGGGTACCATGCAATATGACTTCAAAGGGTCTTCATTTGCTCACCGAACCTCTCCAATCCTATCACTGCTGCGTTTATGCCCCTGTACACATGCTTGATTCTCTTTCGGAGAAATAGCAATGCATAGGTTTTAAATTACTTACTAGTCAGGTACATTCTTAGGCGTTTAATATGGGGTGTTGAGTCCATTTCGTTGAGCAAGGAGTAGCTGTTTCTATTCCATATTTGGCTTAAGGAACTTTATCTGTGCTCATTTCAATCTCTGGTTTTATGCAGCACCCCAACTCACCTTTCCCCTTAAGCAAGCATAAGTTGGTTTTCTAAATTTGAGACCCTGTTTTGTTTTGTAATCCAGTTTTGTGTAGCCAAGTTTACATTCCGCGTATTAGTGATATCTTATGATGTTTCTTTTTCAGTGTGACTTATTTCAGTTAGAATCATCATACCTGAATGCACTCATTATGCTGCTATGTGCCTGATGACATAGATGTCATTGCTGAGTGATATTGCATTGTACGTAATTACCACAACTTCTTTATCCATTTGGCGCTTTCTGTGATATTGAACTTGTACCGTAAACGAGGTTCTTGTAAACAGAGCTGTCCCAAAATTTGGGGTGGCTGTGTGTTTTTGATTTTAATTTCCCTAAGCTAAAGGACCATAAGTGGAAGTGCCCTAGGCTCTGTTGCTTTGTTTTTTCGATGTTTCAGGAAACACCATACACTTCTCTCGAGTGGCTGTTGGCAATTTACATCCCGCCCATCAGGATAACTAGGCTCCCAGTTCTCCATGGCCTGTCCTGCCTTTCTGGATTTTAAACTTTTTTCAGATGGCCCTTTTGACCGGGGCGAAGTGAGACTTCATTGTAGTGCAGATTTCCTTTGCAAGCTTGCTTGGTTGTCCAAAAAGGGCGTATGCGTTTTTTCCTGAATATATTCAGGGAAAAACGCATAAGCCCTTTTTGGCCAAGTGCATCATTGTGGACGTTCTGCCTCTTTTCCTATGCTTTAAATGCAATTCCAGTGTACCTCCTGAAATCGGTTTCCTGCAATTCTGCCCCACTTTCAAGTCCTCTTGGCAGCCTTACTTCAATATATTTTTGGACGATAGCTGTCATTTATAACTCTGCAGGTTTGTGAATTACAGTGCCCCTGAGCTCCTTTCTTCAACTCGCTATCTTATGAGCTGGCCGCAACACTGCAGGATTGTTTCAGGCCCCAATCTGGTTCCGGCACGGCACGCTGACCCTTTGGTTAATTCCTCTTCCTTGTGGGAAATGAGAGTTAAATTTGCCCGTCCAGACACCTCCAGCTAGTCTCTCATTGGTTCTCCTTATTCCTGTTCATCTTCTGCAGAAATTGCAAACTGGGCCAAACAGGAGGTTAAAGGCACTGACTCTCCAAGTCGGGAGAGTGTTAGTAAAGCGTCTGGAATGTTTCACCCGAGTACCAGGGGAAGAGAACGGAGACATATTTGAACACGTCTCCCGATCACACGGTTGATCATACTCTGAGTTACACATGCATGTTTTAGCTGAAGGAAGAATCCCTTAAACTTGCAGAGTTGAGACCCGTGGAATGGGTACCATGCAATATGGCTGCAAAGGGTCTTCATTTGCTCACCGAACCTGTCCACTCCTATCACTGCTGCGTTTATGTCCCTGTACACACGCTTGATTCTCTTTCGGAGACATAGCAATCCATAGGTTTTAAGATACTTACTAGTCAGGTACATTCTTAGGCATTTAATATGGGGTGTTGAGTCCATTTAGTTGAGCAAGGAGTAGCTCTTGTCTATTCCATATTGGGCTTAAGGAACTTTATCTGTGCTCATTTCAATCTCTGGTTTTATGCAGCACCCCAACTCACCTTTCCCCTTAAGCAAGCATAAGTTGGTTTTCTAAATTTGAGACCCTGTTTTGTTTTGTAATCCAGTTCTTGTGTAGCCATGTTTACATTCCGTGTATTAGTGATATCTTATGATGTTTCTTTTTCTGTGTGACTTATTTCAGTTAGAATCATCATACCTGAATCCACTCATTATGCTTCTACGGGCCTGATGACATAGATGTCATTGCTGAGTGATATTGCATTGTACGTAAGTACCACAACTTCTTTATCCATTTTGTGCTTTCTGCGATATTGAACTTGTACCGTAAACGAGCCGTCCCAAACTTTGGGGTGGCTGTGTCTTTTTGATTTAGTCTCCCTAAGCTATAGGACCATAAGTGGAAGTGCCCCAGGCTCTGTTGCTTTGTTTTTTAGATGTTTCAGGAAACACCATACACTTCTCCCGAGTGGCTGTTGGCAATTTACATCCCGCCCATCAGCATAACAAGGCTCCCAGTTCTCCATGGCCTGTCCTGCCTTTCTGGATTTTACACTTTTTTCAGATGGCCCTTTTGACCGGGAGGAAGTGAGACTTCATTGTAGTGCAGATTTCCTTTGCAAGCTTGCTTGGTTGGCCAAAAAGGGCGTATGCGTTTTTTCCTGAATATATTCAGGAAAAATCGCATACGCCCTATTTGGCCAAGTGCATCATTGTCGACGTTCTGCCTCTTTTCCTATGCTTTAAATGCAATTCCAGCCTACCTCCTGAAATCGGTTTCCTGCAATTCTGCCCCGCTTTCAAGTCCTCTTGGCAGCCTTACTTCAGTATATTTTTGGACGATAGCTGTCATTTATAACTCTGCAGGTTTGTGAATGACAGTGCTCCTGAGCTCCTTTCTTCAACTCGCTTTCTTGTGAGCTCGCCGCAACACCGCAGGATTGCTTCAGGCAAATAATCTGGTTCCGGCACGGCACGCTGAGCCTTTGGTTAATTCCCTTCCTGGTGGGAAATGAGAGTTAAATTTGCCCGTCCAGACACCTCCAGCTAGTCTCTCATTGGTTCTCCCTATTCCTGTACATCTTCCGCAGTAATTGCAAACTGGGCCAAACAGGAGGTTAAAGGCACTGACTCTCCAATTCGGGAGAGTGTTAGTAAAGCGTCTGGAATGTTGCACCCGAGTACCAGGGGACGAGAACGGAGACATTTTGGAACACGTCTCCCAATCACACGTTTGATCATACTCTGGGTTCCACATGCATGGTTTAGCTGAAGGAAGAATCCCTTAAAGCTGGAGAGTTGAGACCCGTGGAATGGGTACCATGCAATATGACTTCAAAGGGTCTTCATTTGCTCACCGAACCTCTCCAATCCTATCACTGTTGCGTTTATGCCAGTGTACACACGCTTGATTCTCTTTTGGAGACATAGCAATCCATAGGTTTTAAGATACTTACTAGTCAGGTACATTCTTAGGCGTTTAATATGGGGTGTTGAGTCCATTTCGTTGAGCAGGGAGTAGCTCTTGTCTATTCCATATTTGGCTTAAGGAACTTTATCTGTGCTCATTTCAATCTCTGGTTTTATGCAGCACCCAAACTCACCTTTCCCCTTAAGCAAGCATAAGTTGGTTTTCTAAATTTGAGACCCTGTTCTGTTTTGGAATCCAGTTCCTGTGTAGCCAAGTTTACATTCCGTGTATTAGTGATATCTTATGATGTTTCTTTTTCTGTGTGACTTATTTCAGTTAAAATCATCATACCTGAATCCACTCATTATGCTGCTATGGGCCTGATGACATAGATGTCATTGCTGAGTGATATTGCATTGTACATAAGTACCACAACTTCTTTATCCATTTTTCGCTTTCTGTGATATTGAACTTGTACTGTAAACGAGGTTCTTGTAAAGAGAGCCGTCCCAAACTTTGGGGTGGCTGTGTCTTTTTGATTTTAATTTCCCTAAGCTATAGGACCATAAGTGGAAGTGCCCTAGGCTCTGTTGCTTTGTTTTTTAGATGTTTCAGGAAACACCATACACTTCTCCCGAGTGGCTGTTGGCAATTTATATCCCACCCATCAGCATAACCATGCTCCCAGTTCTCCATGGCCTTTCCTGCCTTTCTGGATTCTACACTTTTTTCAGATGGCCCTTTTGAGCAGGGGGAAGTGAGACTTCATTTTAGTGCAGATTTCCTTTGGAAGCTTTCTTGGTTGGCCAAAAAGGGCGTATGCGTTTTTTCCTGAATATATTCAGGAAAAAACGCATACGCCCTTTTTGGCCAAGTGCATCATTGTGGACGTCCTGCCTCTTTTCCTATGCTTTAAATGCAATTCCAGTCTACCTCCTGAAATCGGTTTCCTGCAATTCTGCCCCACTTTCAAGTCCTCTTGGCTGCCTTACTTCAGTATATTTTTGGACGATTGCTGTCATTTATAACTCTGCAAGTTTGTAAATTACAGTGCCCCTGAGCTCCTTTCTTCAACTCGCTTTCTTGTGAGCTGGCCGCAACACCACATGATTGTTTCAGGCCCTAATCTGGTTTCGGCACGGATCGCTGGGCCTTTGGTTAATTCCTCTTCCTGGTGGGAAATGAGAGTTAAATTTGCCCGTCCAGACACATCCAGGTAGTCTCTCATTGGTTCTCCCTATTCCTGTTCATCTTCCGCAGAAATTGCAAACTGGGCCAAACAGGAGGTTAAAGGCACTGACTCTCCAAGTCGGGAGAGTGTTAGTAAAGCGTCTGGAATGTTGCACCCGAGTACCAGGGGACGAGAACTGAGACATATTGGAACACGTCTCCCGATCACACGGTTGATCATACTCTGGGTTCCACATGCATGTTTTAGCTGAAGGAAGAATCCCTTAAACCTGGAGAGTTGAGACCCGTGGAATGGGTACCATGCAATATGACTTCAAAGGGTCTTCATTTGCTCACCGAACCTCTCCAATCCTATCACTGCTGCGTTTATGCCAGTGTACACACGCTTGATTCTCTTTCAGAGACATAGCAATCCATAGGTTTTAAGATACTTACTAGTCAGGTACATTCTTAGGCGTTTAATATGGGGTTTTGAGTCCATTTCGTTGAGCAAGGAGTAGCTCTTGTCTATTCCATATTTGGCTTAAGGAACTTTATCTGTGCTCATTTCAATCTCTGGTTTTATGCAGCACCCCAACTCACCTTTCCCCTTAAGCAAGCATAAGTTGGTTTTCTAAATTTGAGACCCTGTTCTGTTTTGGAATCCAGTTCCTGTGTAGCCAAGTTTACATTCCGTGTATTAGTGATATCTTATGATGTTTCTTTTTCTGTGTGACTTATTTCAGTTAGAATCATCATACCGGAATCCACTCATTATGCTGCTACGGGCCTGATGACATAGATGTCATTGCTGAGTGATATTGCATTGTATATAAGTACCACAACTTCTTTATGCATTTTTCACTTTCTGCGATATTGAACTTGTACCGTAAACGAGGTTCTTGTAAACAGAGCCGTCCCAAACTTTGGGGTGGCTGTGTCTTTTTGATTTTAATTTCCCTAAGCTATAGGACCATAAGTGGAAGTGCCCCAGGCTCTGTTGCTTTGTTTTTTAGATGTTTCAGGAAACACCATACACTTCTCCCGAGTGGCTGTTGGCAATTTACATCCCGCCCATCAGCATAACAAGGCTCCCAGTTCTCCATGGCCTGTCCTGCCTTTCTGGATTTTACACTTTTTTCAGATGGCCCTTTTGACCGGGGGGAAGTGAGACTTCATTGTAGTGCAGATTTCCTTTGCAAGCTTGCTTGGTTGGACAAAAAGGGCGTATGCGTTTTTTCCTGAATATATTCAGGAAAAAACGCATACGCCCTTTTTGGCCAAGTGCATCATTGTGGACGTTCTGCCTCTTTTCCTATGCTTTAAATGCAATTCCAGTCTACCTCCTGAAATCGGTTTCCTGCAATTCTGCCCCGCTTTCAAGTCCTCTTAGCAGCCTTACTTCAGTATATTTTTGGACGATAGCTGTCATTTATAATTCTGAAGGTTTGTGAATGACAGTGCCCCTGAGCTCCTTTCTTCAAGTCGCTATCTTGTGAGCTGGCCGCAACACTGCAGGATTGCTTCAGGCCCTAATCTGGTTCTGGCACGGCACGCTGACCCTTTGCTTAATTCCTCTTCCTTGTGGGAAATGAGAGTTAAATTTGCCCGTCCAGACACCTCCAGCTAGTCTCTCATTGGTTCTCCCTATTCCTGTTCATCTTCCGCAGAAATTGCAAACTGGGCCAAACAGGAGGTTAAAAGCACTGACTCTCCAAGTCGGGAGAGTGTTAGTAAAGCGTCTGGAATGTTGCACCCGAGTACAAGGAGATGAGAACGGAGATATATTGGAACACGTCTCCCAATCACACGTTTGATCATACTCTGGGTTCCACATGCATGGTTTAGCTGAAGGAAGAATCCCTTAAAGCTGGAGAGTTGAGACCCGTGGAATGGGTACCATGCAATATGACTTCAAAGGGTCTTCATTTGCTCACCGAACCTCTCCAATCCTATCACTGCTGCGTTTATGCCAGTGTACAAACGCTTGATTCTCTTTTGGAGACATAGCAATCCATAGGTTTTAAGATATTTACTAGTCAGGTACATTCTTAGGCGTTTCATATGGGGTGTTGAGTCCATTTCGTTGAGCAAGGAGTAGCTCTTGTCTATTCCATATTTGGCTTAAGGAACTTTATCTGTGCTCATTTCACTCTCTGGTTTTATGCAGCACCCCAACTCACCTTTCCCCTTAAGCAAGCATAAGTTGGTTTTCTAAATTTGAGACCCTGTTCTGTTTTGTAATCCAGTTCCTGTGTAGCCAAGTTTACATTCCGTGTATTAGTGATATCTTATGATGTTTCTTTTACTGTGTGACTTATTTCAGTTAGAAGCATCATACCTGAATCCACTCATTATGCTGCTATGGGCCTGATGACATAGATGTCATTGCTGAGTGATATTGCATTGTAGGTAAGTACCACAACTTCTTTATCCATTTTTCGCTTTCTGTGATATTGAACTTGTACCGTAAACGAGCCATCCCAAACTTTGGGGTGGCTGTGTCTTTTTGATTTTAATTTCCCTAAGCTATAGGACCATAAGTGGAAGTGCCCCAGGCTCTGTTGCTTTGATTTTGATGTTTCAGGAAACACCATACACTTCTCCCGAGTGGCTGTTGGCAATTTACATCCCGCCCATCAGCATAACAAGGCTCCCAGTTCTCCATGGCCTGTCCTGCCTTTCTGGATTTTACACTTTTTTCAGATGGCCCTTTTGACCGGGGGGCAGTGAGACTTCATTGTAGTGCAGATTTCCTTTGCAAGCTTTCTTGGTTGGCCAAAAAGGGCGTATGCGTTTTTTCCTGAATATATTCAGGAAAAAACGCATACGCCCTTTTTGGCCAAGTGCATCATTGTCGACGTTCTGCCTCTTTTCCTATGCTTTAAATGCAATTCCTGTCTACCTCCTGAAATCGGTTTCCTGCAATTCTGCCCCGCTTTCAAGTCCTCTTGGCAGCCTTACTTCAGTATATTTCTGGACGATAGCTGTCATTTATAACTCTGCAGATTTGTGAATTACAGTGCCCCTGAGCTCCTTTCTTCAACTCGCTTTCTTGTGAGCTGGCCGCAACACCGCAGGATTGATTCAGGCCCTAATCTGGTTCCGGCACGGCACGCTGAGCCTTTGGTTAATTCCTCGTCCTGGTGGGAAATGAGAGTTAAATTTGCCCGTCCAGAAACCTCCAGCTAGTCTCTCATTGGTTCTCCCTGTCCCTGTTCATCTTCCGCAGTAATTGCAAACTGGGCCAAACAGGAGGTTAAAGGCACTGACTCTCCAAGTCGGGAGAGTGTTAGTAAAGCGTCTGGAATGTTGCACCCGAGTACCAGGGGACGAGAACGGAGACATATTTGAACACATCTCCCGAGCACACGTTTGATCATACTCTGGGTTCCACATGCATGGTTTAGCTGAAGGAAGAATCCCTTAAAGCTGGAGAGTGGAGACCCGTGGAATGGGTACCATGCAATATGACTTCAAAGGGTCTTCATTTGCTCACCGAACCTCTCCAATCCTATCACTGCTGCGTTTATGCCAGTGTACACACACTTGATTCTCTTTCGGAGACATAGCAATCCATAGGTTTTAAGATACTTACTAGTCAGGTACATTCTTAGGCGTTTAATATGGGGTGTTGAGTCCATTTCATTGAGCAAGGAGTAGCTCTTGTCTATTCCATATTGGGCTTAAGGAACTTTATCTGTGCTCATTTCAATCTCTGGTTTTATGCAGCACCCCAACTCACCTTTCCCCTTAAGCAAGCATAAGTTGGTTTTCTAAATTTGAGACCCTGTTCTGTTTTGTAATCCAGTTCCTGTGTAGCCAAGTTTACATTCTGTGTATTAATGATATCTTATGATGTTTCATTTTCTGTGTGACTTATTTCAGTTAGAATCATCATACCAGAATCCACTCATTATGCTGCTACGGGCCTGATGACATAGATGTCATTGCTGAGTGATATTGCATTGTACGTAAGTACCACAACTTCTTTATCCATTTTGCGCTTTCTGCGATATTGAACTTGTACCGTAAACGAGCCGTCCCAAACTTTGGGGTGGCTGTGTCTTTTTGATTTTAATTTCCCTAAGCTATAGGACCATAAGTGGAAGTGCCCCAGGCTCTGTTGCTTTGTTTTTTAGATGTTTCAGGAAACACCATACACTTCTCCCGAGTGGCTGTTGGCAATTTACATCCCGCCCATCAGCATAACAAGGCTCCCAGTTCTCCATGGCCTGTCCTGCCTTTCTGGATTTTACACTTTTTTCAGATGGCCCCTTTGACCGGGGGTCAGTGAGACTTCATTGTAGTGCAGATTTCCTTTGCAAGCTTGCTTGGTTGGCCAAAAAGGGCGTATGTGTTTTTTCCTGAATATATTCAGGAAAAAACGCATACGCCCTTTTTGGCAAAGTGAATCATTGTGGACCTTCTGCCTCTTTTCTTATGCTTTAAATGCAATTCCAGTCTACCTCCTGAAATCGGTTTCCTGCAATTCTGCCCCGCTTTCAAGTCCTCTTGGCAGCCTGACTTCAGTATATTTTTGGACGATAGCTGTCATTTATAACTCTGCAGGTTTGTGAATTACAGTGCCCCTGAGCTCCTTTCTTCAACTCGCTTTCTTGTGAGCTGGTCGCAACACCGCAGGATTGCTTCAGGCCCTAATCTGGTTCCGGCACGGCACGCTGAGCCATTGGTTAATTCCCTTCCTGGTGGGAAATGAGAGTTAACTTTGCCCGTCCAGACACCTCCAGCTAGTCTCTCATTGGTTCTCCCTATTCCTGTTCATCTTCCGCAGTAATTGCAAACTGGGCCAAACAGGAGGTTAAAGGCACTGACTCTCCAAGTCGGGAGAGTGTTAGTAAAGCGTCTGGAATGTTGCACCCGAGTACCAAGGGACGAGAACAGAGACATATTGGAACACGTCTCCCGATCACACGGTTGATCATACTCTTGGTTCCACATGCATGTTTTAGCTGAAGGAAGAATCCCTTAAAGCTGGAGAGTGGAGACCCGTGGAATGGGTACCATGCAATATGACTTCAAAGGGTCTTCATTTGCCCACAGAACCTCTCCAATCCTATCACTGCTGCGTTTATGCCAGTGTACACACGCTTGATTCTCTTTCAGAGACGTAGCAATCCATAGGTTTTAACTTACTAGTCACGTACATTCTTAGGCGTTTAATATGGGGTGTTGAGTCCATTTCTTTGAGCAATGTGTAGCTCTTGTCTATTACATTTTTGGCTTAAGGAACTTTATCTGTGCTCATTTCAATCTCTGGTTTTATGCAGCACCCCAACTCACCTTTCCCCTTAAGCAAGCATAAGTTGGTTTTCTAAATTTGAGTCCCTGTTCTGTTTTGTAATCCAGTTCCTGTGTAGGAAAGTTTACATTCCGTGTATTAGTGATATCTTATGATGTTTCTTTTTCTGTGTGACTTATTTCAGTTAGAATCATCATACCTGAATCCACTCATTATGCTGCTATGGTCCTGATGACATAGATGTCATTGCTGAGTGATATTGCATTGTACGTAAGTACCACAACTTCTTTATCCATTTTTCACTTTCTGCGATATTGAACATGTACCGTAAACGGGGTTCTTGTAAACAGAGCCATTCCAAACTTTGGGGTGGCTGTGTCTTTTTGATTTTAATTTCCCTAAGCTATAGGACCATAAGTGGAAGTGCCCTAGGCTCTGTTGCTTTGTTTTTTAGATGTTTCAGGAAACACCATACGCTTCTCCCGAGTGGCTGTTGGCAATTTACATCCCGCCCATCAGCATAACAAGGCTCCCAGTTCTCCATGGCCTGTCCTGCCTTTCTGGATTCTACACTTTTTTCAGATGGCCCTTTTGACAGGGGGGAAGTGAGACTTCATTGTAGTGCAGATTTCCTTTGCAAGCTTGCTTGGTTGGCCAAAAGGGCGTATGCGTTTTTTCCTGAATATATTCAGGAAAAACGCATACGCCCTTTTTGGCCAAGTGCATCATTGTGGACGTCCTGCCTCTTTTCCTATGCTTTAAATGCAATTCCAGTCTACCTCCTGAAATCGGTTTCCTGCAATTCTGCCCCAGTTTCAAGTCCTCTTGGCAGCCTTACTTCAGTATATTTTTGGACGATAGCTGTCATTTATAACTCTGCAGGTTTGTGAATTACAGTGCCCCTGAGCTCCTTTCTTCAAGTCGCTTTCTTGTGAGCTGGCCGCAACACCACAGATTGCTTCAGGCCCTAGTCTGGTTCTGGCACGGCACGCAGACCCTTAGATTAATTCCTCTTCCTGGTGGGAAATGAGAGTTAAATTTGCCCGTCCAGACACCTCCAGCTAGTCTCTCATTGGTTCTCCCTATTTCTGTTCATTTTCCGCAGAAATTGCAAACTGGGCCAAACAGGAGGTTAAAGGCACTGACTCTCCAAGTCGGGAGAGTGTTAGTAAAGCGTCTGGAATGTTGCACCCGAGTACCAGGGGACGAGAACTGAGACATATTGGAACACGTCTCCCGATCACACGGTTGATCATAATCTGGGTTACACATGCATGGTTTAGCTGAAGGAAGAATCCCTTAAAGCTGGAGAGTGGAGACCCGTGGAATGGGTACCATGCAATATGACTTCAAAGGGTCTTCATTTGCTCACCGAACCTCTCCAATCCTATCACTGCTACGTTTATGCCCCTGTACACACGCTTGATTCACTTTCGGAGACATAGCAATCCATAGGTTTTAAATTACTTACTAGTCAGGTACATTCTTAGGCTTTTAATATGGGGTGTTGAGTCCATTTCGTTGAGCAAGGAGTATCTCTTTCTATTTCATATTTGGCTTAAGGAACTTTATCTGTGCTCATTTCAATCTCTGGTTTTATGCAGCACCCCAACTCACCTTTCCCCTTAAGCAAGCATAAGTTGGTTTTTTAAATTTGAGACGCTGTTCTGTTTTGTAATCCCGTTCTTGTGTAGCCAAGTTTACATTCCGTGTATTAGTGATATCTTATGATGTTTCTTTTTCTGTGTGACTTATTTCAGTTAGAAGCATCATACCTGAATCCACTCATTATGCTGCTACGGGCCTGATGACATAGATGTCATTGCTGAGTGATATTGCATTGTAGGTAAGTACAACAACTTCTTTATCCATTTTTCCCTTTATGCGATATTGAACTTGTACCATAAATGAGGTTCTTGTAAACAGAGCCATCCCAAACTTTGGGGTGGCTGTGTCTTTTTGATTTTAATTTCCCTAAGCTATAGGACCATAAGTGGAAGTGCCCTAGGCTCTGTTGCTTTGTTTTTTAGATGTTTCAGAAAACACCATACACTTCTCCTGAGTGGCTGTTGGCAATTTACATCCCGCCCATCAGCATAACAAGGCTCCCAGTTCTCCATGGCCTGTCCTGCCTTTCTGGATTTTACACTTTTTTCAGATGGCCCTTTTGACAGGGGGGAAGTGAGACTTCATTGTAGTGCATATTTCCTTTGCAAGCTTGCTTGGTTGGCCAAAAAGGGCGTATGTGTTGTTTCCTGAATATATTCAAGAAAAAACGCATACGCCCTTTTTGGCCAAGTGCATCATTGTGGACGTTCTGCCTCTTTTCCTATGCTTTAAATGCAATTCCAGTCTACCTCCTGAAATCGGTTTCCTGCAATTCTGCCCCGCTTTCAAGTCCTCTTGGCAGCCTTACTTCAGTATATTTTTGGACGATAGCTGTCATTTATAACTCTGCAGGTTTGTGAATTACAGTGCCCCTGAGCTCCTTTCTTCAACTCGCTTTCTTGTGAGCTCGCCGCAACACCGCAGGATTGCTTCAGGCCCTAAACTGGTTCTGGCACGGCACGCTGAGCCTTTGGTTAATTCCCTTCCTGGTGGGAAATGAGAGTTAAATTTGCCCGTCCAGACACCTCCAGCTAGTCTCTCATTGGTTCTCCTTATTGCTGTTCATCATCCGCAGTAATTGCAAACTGGGCCAAACAGGAGGTTAAAGGCACTGACTCTCCAAGTCGGGAGAGTGTTAGTAAAGCGTCTGGAATGTTGCACCCGAGTGCCAGGGGACGAGAACGGAGACATACTGGAACACGTCTCCCGATCACACGTTTGATCATACTCTGGGTTCCACATGAATGGTTTAGCTGAAGAAAGAATCCCTTAAATCTGGAGAGTGGAGACCCGTGGAATGGGTACCATGCAATATGACTTCAAAGGGTCTTCATTTGCTCACCGAACCTCTCCAATCCTATCACTGCTGCGTTTATGCCAGTGTACACATGCTTGATTCTCTTTCGGAGACATAGCAATCCATAGGTTTTAAGATACTTACTAGTCAGGTACATTCTTAGGCGTTTAATATGGGGTGTTGAGTCCATTTCATTGAGCAAGGAGTAGCTCTAGTCTATTCCATATTTGGCTTAAGGAACTTTATCTGTGCTCATTTCAATCTCTGGTTTTATGCAGCACCCCAACTCACCTTTCCCCTTAAGCAAGCATAAGTTGGTTTTCTAAATTTGAGACCCTGTTCTGTTTTGTAATCCAGTTCTTGTGTAGCCAAGTTTACATTCCGTGTATTAGTGATATCTTATGATGTTTCTTTTTCTGTGTGACTTATTTCAGTTAGAAGCATCATACCTGAATCCACTCATTATGCTGCTATGGGCCTGATGACATAGATGTCATTGCTGAGTGATATTGCATTGTACGTAAGTACCACAACTTCTTTATCCATTTTTCACTTTCTGCGATATTGAACTTGTACCATAAACGAGCTTCTTGTAAACAGAGCCGTCCCAAACTTTGGGGTGGCTGTGTCTTTTTGATTTTAATTTCCCTAAGCTATAGGACCATAAGTGGAAGTACCCCAGGCTCTGTTGCTTTGTTTTATAGATGTTTCAGGAAACACCATACACTTCTCCTGAGTGGCTGTTGACAATTTACATCCAGCCCATCAGCATAACAAGGCTCCCAGTTCTCCATGGCCTGTCTTGCCTTTCTGGATTCTACACTTTTTTCAGATGGCCCTTTTGACGGGGGGAAGTGACACGTCATTGTAGTGCAGATTTCCTTTGCAAGCTTGCTTGGTTGGCCAAAAAGGGCGTATGCGTTTTTTCCTGAATATATTCAGGAAAAACGCATATGCCATTTTTGGCCAAGTGCATCATTGTGGACGTCCTGCCTCTTTTCCTATGCTTTAAATGCAATTCCAGTCTACCTCCTGAAATCGATTTCCTGCAATTCTGCCCCGCTTTGAAGTCCTCTTGGCAGCCTTACTTCAGTATATTTTTGGACGATAGCTGTCATTTATAACTCTGCAGGTTTGTGAATTACAGTGCCCCTGAGCTCCTTTCTTCAAGTCGCTTTCTTGTGAGCTCGCCGCAACACCACAGATTGCTTCAGGCCCTAAACTGGTTCTGGCACGGCACGCAGACCCTTAGATTAATTCCTCTTCCTGGTGGGAAATGAGAGTTAAATTTGCCCGTCCAGACACCTCCAGCTAGTATCTCATTGGTTCTCCCTATTTCTGTTCATTTTCCGCAGAAATTGCAAACTGGGCCAAACAGGAGGTTAAAGGCACTGACTCTCCAAGTCGGGAGAGTGTTAGTAAAGCGTCTGGAATGTTGCACCCGAGTACCAGGGAACGAGAACTGAGACATATTGGAACACGTCTCCCGATCACACGTTTGATCATACTCTGGGTTCACATGCATGGTTTAGCTGAAGGAAGAATCCCTTAAAGCTGGAGAGTGGAGACCCGTGGAATGGGTACCATGCAATATGACTTCAAAGGGTCTTCATTTGCTCACCGAACCTCTCCAATCCTATCACTGCTGCGTTTATGCCAGTGTACACACGCTTGATTCTCTTTCGGAGACATAGCAATCCATAGGTTTTAAGATACTTACTAGTCAGGTACATTCTTAGGCGTTTAATATGGGGTGTTGAGTCCATTTCATTGAGCAAGGAGTAGCTCTTGTCTATTCCATATTTGGCTTAAGGAACTTTATCTGTGCTCATTTCAATCTCTGGTTTTATGCAGCACCCCAATGCACCTTTCCCCTTAAGCAAGCATAAGTTGATTTTCTAAATTTGAGACCCTGTTCTGTTTTGTAATCCAGTTCTTGTGTAGCCAAGTTTATATTCCGTGCATTAGTGATATCTTATGATGTTTCTTTTTCTGTGTGACTTATTTCAGTTAGAAGCATCATACCTGAATCCACTCATTATGCTGCTACGGGCCTGATGACATAGATGTCATTGCCGAGTGATATTGCATTGTACGTAAGTACCACAACTTCTTTATCCATTTTTCGCTTTCTGCGATATTGAACTTGTACAATAAATGAGCCGTCCCAAACTTTGGGGTGGCTGTGTCTTTTTGATTTTAATTTCCCTAAGCTATAGGACCATAAGTGGAAGTGCCCCAGGCTCTGTTGCTTTGTTTTTTAGATGTTTCAGGAAACACCATACACTTCTCCCGAGTGGCTGTTGGCAATTTACATCCCGCCCATCAGCATAACAAGGCTCCCAGTTCTCCATGGCCTGTCCTGCCTTTCTGGATTTTACACTTTTTTCAGATGGCCCTTTTGACCAGCGGGAAGTGAGACTTCATTGTAGTGCAGATTTCCTTTGCAAGCTTGCTTGGTTGGCCAAAAAGGGCGTATGCGTTTTTTCCTGAATATATTCAGGAAAAAACACATACGCCCTTTTTGGCCAAGTGCATCATTGTGGACGTTCTGCCTCTTTTCCGATGCTTTAAATGCAATTCCAGCCTACCTCCTGAAATCGTTTTCTTGCAATTCTGCCCCGCTTTCAAGTCCTCTTGGCAGTCTTACTTCAGTATATTTTTGGACGATAGCTGTCATTTATAACTCTGCAGGTTTGTGAATTACAGTGCCCCTGAGCTCCTTTCTTCAACTCGCTTTCTTGTGAGCTGGCCGCAACACCGCAGGATTGCTTCAGGCCCTAATCTGGATCCGGCACGGCATGCTGAGCCTTTGGTTAATTCCCTTCCTGGTGGGAAATGAGAGTTAAATTTGCCCGTCCAGACATCTCCAGCTAGTCTCTCATTGGTTCTCCCTATTCCTGTTCATCTTCCCCAGTAATTGCAAACTGGGCCAAACAGGAGGTTAAAGGCACTGACTCTCCAAGTCGGGAGAGTGTTAGTAAAGCGTCTGGAATGTTGCACCCGAGTACCAGGGGACGAGAACGGAGACATATTGGAACACGTCTCCCGATCACACGTTTGATCATACTCTGAGTTCCACATGCATGGTTTAGCTGAAGGAAGAATCCCTTAAAGCTGGAGAGTTGAGACCCGTGGAATGGGTACCATGCAATATGCCTTCAAAGGGTCTTCATTTGCTCACCGAACCTCTCCAATCCTATCACTACTGCGTTTATGCCAGTGTACACACGCTTGATTCTCTTTCGGAGACATAGCAATCCATAGGTTTTAAGATACTTAGTAGTCAGGTACATTCTTAGGCGTTTAATATGGGGTGTTGAGTCCATTTCATTGAGCAAGGAGTAGCTCTTGTCTATTCCATATTTGGCTTAAGGAACTTTATCTGTGCTCATTTCAATCTCTGGTTTTATGCAGCACCCCAACTCAGCTTTCCCCTTAAGCAAGCATAAGTTGGTTTTCTAAATTTGAGACCCTGTTCTGTTTTGTAATCCAGTTCTTGTGTAGCCATGTTTACATTCCGTGTATTAGTGATATCTTATGATGTTTCTTTTTCTGTGTGACTTATTTCAGTTAGAATCATCATACCGGAATCCACTCATTATGCTGCTACGGGCCTGATGACATAGATGTCATTGCTGAGTGATATTGCATTGTATATAAGTACCACAACTTCTTTATGCATTTTTCGCTTTCTGCGATATTGAACTTGTACCGTAAACGAGGTTCTTGTAAAGAGAGCCGTCCCAAACTTTGGGGTGGCTGTGTCTTTTTGATTTTAATTTCCCTAAGCTATAGGACCATAAGTGGAAGTGCCCCAGGCTCTGTTGCTTTGTTTTTTAGATGTTTCAGGAAACACCATACACTTCTCCCGAGTGGCTGTTGGCAATTTACATCCCGCCCATCAGCATAACAAGGCTCCCAGTTCTCCATGGCCTGTCCTGCCTTTCTGGATTTTACACTTTTTTCAGATGGCCCCTTTGACCGGGGGTCCGTGAGACTTCATTGTAGTGCAGATTTCCTTTGCAAGCTTGCTTGGTTGGCCAAAAAGGGCGTATGCGTTTTTTCCTGAATATATTCAGGAAAAAACGCATACGCCCTTTTTGGCAAAGTGAATCATTGTGGACCTTCTGCCTCTTTTCCTATGCTTTAAATGCAATTCCAGTCTACCTCCTGAAATCGGTTTCCTGCAATTCTGCCCCGCTTTCAAGTCCTCTTGGCAGCCTGACTTCAGTATATTTTTGGACGATAGCTGTCATTTATAACTCTGCAGGTTTGTGAATTACAGTGCCCCTGAGCTCCTTTCTTCAACTCGCTTTCTTGTGAGCTGGTCGCAACACCGCAGGATTGCTTCAGGCCCTAATCTGGTTCCGGCACGGCACGCTGAGCCTTTGGTTAATTCCCTTCCTGGTGGGAAATGAGAGTTAAATTTGCCCGTCCAGACACCTCCAGCTAGTCTCTCATTGGTTCTCCCTATTCCTGTTCATCTTCCGCAGTAATTGCAAACTGGGCCAAACAGGAGGTTAAAGGCACTGACTCTCCAAGTCGGGAGAGTGTTAGTAAAGCGTCTGGAATGTTGCACCCGAGTACCAAGGGACGAGAACAGAGACATATTGGAACACGTCTCCCGATCACACGGTTGATCATACTCTTGGTTCCACATGCATGTTTTAGCTGAAGGAAGAATCCCTTAAAGCTGGAGAGTGGAGACCCGTGGAATGGGTACCATGCAATATGACTTCAAAGGGTCTTCATTTGCCCACCGAACCTCTCCAATCCTATCACTGCTGCGTTTATGACAGTGTACACACGCTTGATTCTCTTTCAGAGACATAGCAATCCATAGGTTTTAACTTACTAGTCACGTACATTCTTAGGCGTTTAATATGGGGTGTTGAGTCCATTTCTTTGAGCAATGTGTAGCTCTTGTCTATTACATTTTTGGCTTAAGGAACTTTATCTGTGCTCATTTCAATCTCTGGTTTTATGCAGCACCCCAACTCACCTTTCCCCTTAAGCAAGCATAAGTTGGTTTTCTACATTTGCGACCCTGTTCTGTTTTGTAATTCAGTTCCTGTGTAGCCAAGTTTACATTCCGTGTATTAGTGATATCTTATGATGTTTCTTTTTCTGTGTGACTTATTTCAGTTAGAATCATCATACCTGAATCCACTCATTATGCTGCTATGGGCCTGATGACATAGATGTCATTGCTGAGTGATATTGCATTGTACGTAAGTACCACAACTTCTTTATCCATTTTTCACTTTCTGCGATATTGAACATGTACCGTAAACGGGGTTCTTGTAAACAGAGCCGTTCCAAACTTTGGGGTGGCTGTGTCTTTTTGATTTTAATTTCCCTAAGCTATAGGACCATAAGTGGAAGTGCCCCAGGCTCTGTTGCTTTGTTTTTTAGATGTTTCAGGAAACACCATACGCTTCTCCCGAGTGGCTGTTGGCAATTTACATCCCGCCCATCAGCATAACAAGGCTCCCAGTTCTCCATGGCCTGTCCTGCCTTTCTGGATTCTACACTTTTTTCAGATGGCCCTTTTGACAGGGGGGAAGTGAGACTTCATTGTAGTGCAGATTTCCTTTGCAAGCTTGCTTGGTTGGCTAAAAGGGCGTATGCGTTTTTTCCTGAATATATTCAGGAAAAACGCATACGCCCTTTTTGGCCAAGTGCATCATTGTGGACGTCCTGCCTCTTTTCCTATGCTTTAAATGCAATTCCAGTCTACCTCCTGAAATCGGTTTCCTGCAATTCTGCCCCACTTTCAAGTCCTCTTGGCAGCCTTACTTCAGTATATTTTTGGACGATAGCTGTCATTTATAACTCTGCAGGTTTGTGAATTACAGTGCCCCTGAGCTCCTTTCTTCAAGTCGCTTTCTTGTGAGCTGGCCGCAACACCACAGATTGCTTCAGGCCCTAGTCTGGGTCTGGCACGGCACGCAGACCCTTAGATTAATTCCTCTTCCTGGTGGGAAATGAGAGTTAAATTTGCCCGTCCAGACACCTCCAGCTAGTCTCTCATTGGTTCTCCCTATTTCTGTTCATTTTCCGCAGAAATTGCAAACTGGGCCAAACAGGAGGTTAAAGGCACTGACTCTCCAAGTCGGGAGAGTGTTAGTAAAGCGTCTGGAATGTTGCACCCGAGTACCAGGGGACGAGAACTGAGACATATTGGAACACGTCTCCCGATCACACGGTTGATCATAATCTGGGTTACACATGCATGGTTTAGCTGAAGGAAGAATCCCTTAAAGCTGGAGAGTGGAGACCCGTGGAATGGGTATGATGCAATATGACTTCAAAGGGTCTTCATTTGCTCACCAAACCTCTCCAATCCTATCACTGCTACGTTTATGCCCCTGTACACACGCTTGATTCACTTTCGGAGACATAGCAATCCATAGGTTTTAAATTACTTACTAGTCAGGTACATTCTTAGGCTTTTAATATGGGGTGTTGAGTCCATTTCGTTGAGCAAGGAGTATCTCTTTCTATTTCATATTTGGCTTAAGGAACTTTATCTGTGCTCATTTCAATCTCTGGTTTTATGCAGCACCCCAACTCACCTTTCCCCTTAAGCAAGCATAAGTTGGTTTTCTAAATTTGAGACGCTGTTCTGTTTTGTAATCCAGTTCTTGTGTAGCCAAGTTTACATTCCGTGTATTAGTGATATCTTATGATGTTTCTTTTTCTGTGTGACTTATTTCAGTTAGAAGCATCATACCTGAATCCACTCATTATGCTGCTATGGGCCTGATGACATAGATGTCATTGCTGAGTGATATTGCATTGTACGTAAGTACCACAACTTCTTTATCCATTTTTCACTTTCTGCGATATTGAACTTGTACCATAAACGAGCTTCTTGTAAACAGAGCCGTCCCAAACTTTGGGGTGGCTGTGTCTTTTTGATTTTAATTTCCCTAAGCTATAGAACCATAAGTGGAAGTACCCCAGGCTCTGTTGCTTTGTTTTTTAGATGTTTCAGGAAACACCATACACTTCTCCCGAGTGGCTGTTGGCAATTTACATCCCGCCCATCAGCATAACAAGGCTCCCAGTTCTCCATGGCCTGTCCTGCCTTTCTGGATTTTACACTTTTTTCAGATGGCCCTTTTGACCAGCGGGAAGTGAGACTTCATTGTAGTGCAGATTTCCTTTGCAAGCTTGCTTGGTTGGCCAAAAAGGGCGTATGCGTTTTTTCCTGAATATATTCAGGAAAAAACACATACGCCCTTTTTGGCCAAGTGCATCATTGTGGACGTTCTGCCTCTTTTCCGATGCTTTAAATGCAATTCCAGCCTACCTCCTGAAATCGTTTTCTTGCAATTCTGCCCCGCTTTCAAGTCCTCTTGGCAGTCTTACTTCAGTATATTTTTGGACGATAGCTGTCATTTATAACTC
This sequence comes from Lagenorhynchus albirostris, assembly GCF_949774975.1. NCBI lineage: Eukaryota > Metazoa > Chordata > Mammalia > Artiodactyla > Delphinidae > Lagenorhynchus > Lagenorhynchus albirostris. The sequence continues at coordinate 64,282,706 of NC_083096.1, read as the reverse complement.
TGCAGGTTTGTGAATTACAGTGTCCCTGAGCTCCTTTCTTCAACTCGCTTTCTTGTGAGCTGGCCGCAACACCGCAGGATTGCTTCAGGCCCTAATCTGGATCCGGCACGGCATGCTGAGCCTTTGGTTAATTCCCTTCCTGGTGGGAAATGAGAGTTAAATTTGCCCGTCCAGACATCTCCAGCTAGTCTCTCATTGGTTCTCCCTATTCCTGTTCATCTTCCGCAGTAATTGCAAACTGGGCCAAACAGGAGGTTAAAGGCACTGACTCTCCAAGTCGGGAGAGTGTTAGTAAAGCGTCTGGAATGTTGCACCCGAGTACCAGGGGACGAGAACGGAGACATATTTGAACACGTCTCCCGATCACACGTTTGATCATACTCTGAGTTCCACATGCATGGTTTAGCTGAAGGAAGAATCCCTTAAAGCTGGAGAGTTGAGACCCGTGGAATGGGTACCATGCAATATGCCTTCAAAGGGTCTTCATTTGCTCACCGAACCTCTCCAATCCTATCACTGCTGCGTTTATGCCAGTGTACACACGCTTGATTCTCTTTCGGAGACATAGCAATCCATAGGTTTTAAGTTACTTAGTAGTCAGGTACATTCTTAGGCGTTTAATATGGGGTGTTGAGTCCATTTCATTGAGCAAGGAGTAGCTCTTGTCTATTCCATATTTGGCTTAAGGAACTTTATCTGTGCTCATTTCAATCTCTGGTTTTAGGCAGCACCCCAACTCACCTTTCCCCTTAAGCAAGCATAAGTTGGTTTTCTAAATTTGAGACCCTGTTCTGTTTTGTAATCCAGTTCTTGTGTAGCCAAGTTTACATTCCGTGTATTAGTGATATCTTATGATGTTTCTTTTTCTGTGTGACTTATTTCAGTTAGAAGCATCATACCTGAATCCACTCATTATGCTGCTACGGGCCTGATGACATAGATGTCATTTCTGAGTGATATTGCAGTGTACGTAAGTACCACAACTTCTTTATCCATTTTGCGCTTTCTGCGATATTGAACTCGTACCGTAAACGAGCCGTCCCAAACTTTGGGGTGGCTGTGTCTTTTTGATTTTAATTTTCCTAAGCTATAGGACCATAAGTGGAAGTGCCCCAGGCTCTGTTGCTTTGTTTTTTAGATGTTTCAGGAAACACCATAGACTTCTCCCGAGTGGCTGTTGGCAATTTACATTCCGCCCATCAGCATAACAAGGCTCCCAGTTCTCCATGGCCTGTCCTGCCTTTCTGGATTTTACACTTTTTTCAGATGGCCCTTTTGACCAGGGGGAAGTGAGACTTCATTGTAGTGCAGATTTCCTTTGCAAGCTTGATTGGTTGGCCAAAAAGGACGTATGCGTTTTTTACTGAATATATTCAGGAAAAAACGCATACGCTCTTTTTGGCCAAGTGCATCATTGTCGACGTTCTGCCTCTTTTCCTATGCTTTATATGCAATTCCAGTCTACCTCCTGAAATCGGTTTCCTGCAATTCTGCCCCGCTTTGAAGTCCTCTTGGCAGCCTTACTTCAGTATATTTTTGGACAATAGCTGTCATTTATAACTCTGCATGTTTGTGAATTACAGTGCCCCTGAGCTCCTTTCTTCAACTGGCTTTCTTGTGAGCTGGGCGCAACACCGCAGGATTGCTTCAGGCCCTAATCTGATTCCGGCACGGCACGCTGAGCCTTTGGTTAATTCCTCTTCCTGGTGGGAAATGAGAGTTAAATTTGCCCGTCCAGACACCTCCAGCTAGTCTCTCATTGGTTCTCCCTATTCCTGTTCATCTTCCGCAGAAATTGGAAACTGGTCCAAACAGGAGGTTAAAGGCACTGACTCTGCAAGTCGGGAGAGTGTTAGTAAAGCGTCTGGAATGTTGCACCCGAGTACCAGGGGACGAGAACGGAGACATATTTGAACACGTCTCCCGATCACACGTTTGATCATACTCTGGGTTCCACATGCATGCTTTAGCTAAAGGAAGAATCCCTTAAAGCTGGAGAGTGGAGACCCGTGGAATGGGTACCATGCAATATGACTGCAAAGTGTCTTCATTTCCTCACCGAACCTCTCCAATCCTATCACTGCTGCGTTTATGCCAGTGTACACACGCTTGATTCTCTTTCGGAGACATAGCAATCCATTGGTTTTAAGATACTTACTAGTCAGGTACATTCTTAGGCGTTTAATATGGGGTGTTGAGTCCATTTCGTTGAGCAAGGAGTAGCTCTTGTCTATTCCATATTTGGCTTAAGGAACTTTATCTGTGCTCATTTCAATCTCTGGTTTTATGCAGCACCCCAACTCACCTTTCCCCTTAAGCAAGCATAAGTTGGTTTTCTAAATTTGAGACCCTGTTCTGTTTTGTAATCCAGTTCTTGTGTAGCCAAGTTTACATTCCGTTTATTAGTGATATCTTATGATGTTTCTTTTTCTGTGTGACTTATTTCAGTTAGAAGCATCATACCTGAATCCACTCATTATGCTGCTACGGGCCTGATGACATAGATGTCATTGCTGAGTGATAATGCATTGTACGTAAGTACCACAACTTCTTTATCCATTTTGCGCTTTCTGCGATATTGAACTTGTACCATAAACGAGCCGTCCCAAACTTTGGGGTGGCTGTGTCTTTTTGATTTTAATTTCCCTAAGCTATAGGACCATAAGTGGAAGTGCCCTAGGCTCTGTTGCTTTGTTTTTTAGATGTTTCAGGGAACACCATACACTTCTCCCAAGTGGCTGTTGGCAATTTACATCCCGCCCATCAGCATAACAAGGCTCCCAGTTCTCCATGGCCTGTCCTGCCTTTCTGGATTTTACACTGTTTTCAGATGGCCCTTTTGACCGGGGGGAAGTGAGACTTCATTGTAGTGCAGATTTCCTTTGCAAGCTTGCTTGGTTGGCTAAAAAGTGCGTATGCGTTTTTTCCTGAATATATTCAGGAAAAAACGCATACGCCCTTTTTGGCCAAGTGCATCATTGTGGACGTTCTGCCTCTTTTCCGATGCTTTAAATGCAATTCCAGCCTACCTCCTGAAATCGGTTACTTGCAATTCTGCCCCGCTTTCAAGTTCTCTTGGCAGCCTGACTTCAGTATATTTTTGGACGATAGCTGTCATTTATAACTCTGCAGGTTTGTGAATTACAGTGCCCCTGAGCTCCTTTCTTCAACTCGCTTTCTTGTGAGCTGGCCGCAACACCGCAGGATTGCTTCAGGCCCTAATCTGGTTGCGGCACGGCACGCTGAGCCTTTGGTTAATTCCCTTCCTTGTGGGAAATGAGAGTTAAATTTGCCCGTCCAGACACCTCCAGCTAGTCTCTCATTGGTTCTCCCTATTCCTGTTCATCTTCTGCAGAAATTGCAAACTGGGCAAAACAGGAGGTTAAAGGCACTGACTCTCCAAGTCGGGAGAGAGTTAGTAGAGCGTCTGGAATGTTGCACCCGAGTACCAGGGGACGAGAACGGAGACATATTTGAACACGTCTCCCGAGCACACGTTTGATCATACTCTGAGTTCCACATGCATGGTTTAGCTGAAGGAAGAATCCTTTAAATCTGGAGAGTGGAGACCCGTGGAATGAGTACCATGCAATATGACTTCAAAGGGTCTTCATTTGCTCACCAAACCTCTCCAATCCTATCACTGCTGCGTTTATGCCAGTGTACACACGCTTGATTCTCTTTCGGAGACATAGCAATCCATAGGTTTTAAGATACTTACTAGTCAGGTACATTCTTAGGCGTTTAATACGGGGTGTTGAGTCCATTTCGTTGAGCAAGGAGTAGCTCTTGTCTATTCCATATTTGGCTTAAGGAACTTTATCTGTGCTCATTTCAATCTCTGGTTTTATGCAGCACCCCAACTCACCTTTCCCCTTAAGCAAGCATAAGTTGGTTTTCTAAATTTGAGACCCTGTTCTGTTTTGTAATCCGGTTCTTGTGTAGCCAAGTTTACATTCCGTGTATTAGTGATATCTTATGATGTTTCTTTTTCTGTGTGACTTATTTCAGTTAGAAGCATCATACCTGAATCCACTCATTATGCTGCTAGGGGCCTGATGACATAGATTTCATTGCTGAGTGATATTGCATTGTACGTAAGTACCACAACTTCTTTATCCATTTTTCACTTTCTGCGATATTGAACGTGTACCATAAACGAGGTTCTTGTAAACAGAGCCGTCCCAAACTTTGGGGTGGCTGTGTCTTTTTGATTTTAATTTCCCTAAGCTATAGGACCATAAGTGGAAGTGCCCTAGGCTCTGTTGCTTTGTTTTTTAGATGTTTCAGGAAACACCATACACTTCTCCCAAGTGGCTGTTGGCAATTTACATCCCACCCATCAGCATAACAAGGCTCCCAGTTCTCCATGGCCTGTCCTGCCTTTCTGGATTCTACACTTTTTTCAGATGGCCCTTTTGACGGGGGGAAGTGACACTTCATTGTAGTGCAGATATCCTTTGCAAGCTTGCTTGGTTGGCCAAAAAGGGCGTATGCGTTTTTTCCTGAATATATTCAGGAAAAAACGCATATGCCCTTTTTTGCCAGGTGCATCATTGTGGACGTCCTGCCTCTTTTCCTATGCTTTAAATGCAATTCCAGTCTACCTGCTGAAATCGGTTTCCTACAATTCTGCCCCACTTTCAAGTCCTCTTGGCAGCCTTACTTCAGTATATTTTTGGACGATAGCTGTCATTTATAACTCTGTAGGTTTGTGAATTACAGTGCCCCTGAGCTCCTTTCTTCAAGTCGCTTTCTTGTGAGCTGGCCGCAACACCACAGATTGCTTCAGGCCCTAATCTGGTTCTGGCACGGCACGCTGACCCTTAGGTTAATTGCTCTTCCTGGTGGGAAATGAGAGTTAAATTTGCCCGTCCAGACACCTCCAGCTAATCTCTCATTTCTTCTCCCTATTCCTGTTCATCTTCCGCAGAAATTGCAAACTGGGCCAAACAGGAGGTTAAAGGCACTGACTCTCTAAGTCCGGAGAGTGTTAGTAAAGCGTCTGGAATGTTGCACCCGAGTACCAGGGGACGGGAACGGAGACATATTTGAACACGTCTCCTGATCACACGTTTGATCATACTCTGGGTTCCACATGCATTGTTTAGCTGAAGGAAGAATCCCTTAAACTTGGAGAGTGGAGACCCGTGGAATGGGTACCATGCAATATGACTTCAAAGGGTCTTCATTTGCTCACCGAACCTCTCCAATCCTATCACTGCTGCGTTTATGCCAGTGTACACACGCTTGATTCTCTTTCGGAGACATAGCAATCCATAGGTTTTAAGATACTTACTAGTAAGGTACATTCTTAGGTGTTTAATATGGGGTGTTGAGTCCATTTCGTTGAGCAAGGAGTAGCTCTTGTCTATTCCATATTTGGCTTAAGGAACTTAATCTGTGCTCATTTCAATCTCTGGTTTTATGCAGCACCACAACTCACCTTTCCCCTTAAGCAAGCGTAAGTTGGTTTTCTAAATTTGAGACCCTGTTCTGTTTTGTAATCCAGTTCCTGTGTAGTCAAGTTTACATTCTGTGTATTAGAGATATCTTATAATATTTCTATTTCTGTGTGACTTATTTAAGTTAGAAGCATCATACCTGAATCCACTCATTATGCTGCTACCGGACTGATGACATAGATGTCATTGCTGAGTGATATTGCATTGTACGTAAGTACCACAACTTCTTTATCCATTTTGCGCTTTCTGCGATATTGAACTTGTACCATAAACGAGCCGTCCCAAACTTTGGGGTGGCTGTGTCTTTTTGATTTTAATTTCCCTAAGCTATAGGACCATAAGTGGAAGTGCCCCAGGCTCTGTTGCTTTGTTTTTTAGATGTTTCAGGAAACACCATACACTTCTCCCAAGTGGCTGTTGGCAATTTACATCCCGCCCATCAGCATAACAAGGCTCCCAGTTCTCCATGGCCTGTCCTGCCTTTCTGGATTTTACACTTTTTTCAGATGGCCCTTTTGACCGGGGGGAAGTGAGACTTCATTGTAGTGCAGATTTCATTTGCAAGCTTGCTTGGTTGGCCAAAAAGGGCGTATGCGTTTTTTCCTGAATATATTCAGGAAAAAACGCATACGCCCTTTTTGGCCAAGTGCATCATTGTGGACGTTCTGCCTCTTTTCCGATGCTTTAAATGCAATTCCAGCCTACCTCCTGAAATCGGTTTCTTGCAATTCTGCCCCGCTTTCAAGTCCTCTTGGCAGCCTGACTTCAGTATATTTTTGGACGATAGCTGTCATTTATAACTCTGCAGGTTTGTGAATTACAGTGCCCCTGAGCTCCTTTCTTCAACTCGTTTTCTTGTGAGCTGGCCGCAACACCGCAGGATTGCTTCAGGCCCTAATCTGGTTGCGGCACGGCACGCTGAGCCTTTGGTTAATTCCCTTCCTTGTGGGAAATGAGAGTTAAATTTGCCCGTCCAGACACCTCCAGCTAGTCTCTCATTGGTTCTCCCTATTCCTGTTCATCTTCTGCAGAAATTGCAAACTGGGCAAAACAGGAGGTTAAAGGCACTGACTCTCCAAGTCGGGAGAGTGTTAGTAAAGCGTCTGGAATGTGGCACCCGAGTACCAGGGCACGAGAACGGAGACATATTTGAACACGTCTCCCGAGCACACGTTTGATCATACTCTGAGTTCCACATGCATGGTTTAGCTGAAGGAAGAATCCTTTAAATCTGGAGAGTGGAGACCCGTGGAATGAGTACCATGCAATATGACTTCAAAGGGTCTTCATTTGCTCACCAAACCTCTCCAATCCTATCACTGCTGCGTTTATGCCAGTGTACACACGCTTGATTCTCTTTCGGAGACATAGCAATCCATAGGTTTTAAGATACTTACTAGTCAGGTACATTCTTAGGCGTTTAATACGGGGTGTTGAGTCCATTTCGTTGAGCAAGGAGTAGCTCTTGTCTATTCCATATTTGGCTTAAGGAACTTTATCTGTGCTCATTTCAATCTCTGGTTTTATGCAGCACCCCAACTCACCTTTCCCCTTAAGCAAGCATAAGTTGGTTTTCTAAATTTGAGACCCTGTTCTGTTTTGTAATCCGGTTCTTGTGTAGCCAAGTTTACATTCCGTGTATTAGTGATATCTTATGATGTTCTTTTTCTGTGTGACTTATTTCAGTTAGAAGCATCATACCTGAATCCACTCATTATGCTGCTAGGGGCCTGATGACATAGATTTCATTGCTGAGTGATATTGCATTGTACGTAAGTACCACAACTTCTTTATCCATTTTTCACTTTCTGCGATATTGAACGTGTACCATAAACGAGGTTCTTGTAAACAGAGCCGTCCCAAACTTTGGGGTGGCTGTGTCTTTTTGATTTTAATTTCCCTAAGCTATAGGACCATAAGTGGAAGTGCCCTAGGCTCTGTTGCTTTGTTTTTTAGATGTTTCAGGAAACACCATACACTTCTCCCAAGTGGCTGTTGGCAATTTACATCCCACCCATCAGCATAACAAGGCTCCCAGTTCTCCATGGCCTGTCCTGCCTTTCTGGATTCTACACTTTTTTCAGATGGCCCTTTTGACGGGGGGAAGTGACACTTCATTGTAGTGCAGATATCCTTTGCAAGCTTGCTTGGTTGGCCAAAAAGGGCGTATGCGTTTTTTCCTGAATATATTCAGGAAAAAACGCATATGCCCTTTTTTGCCAGGTGCATCATTGTGGACGTCCTGCCTCTTTTCCTATGCTTTAAATGCAATTCCAGTCTACCTGCTGAAATCGGTTTCCTACAATTCTGCCCCACTTTCAAGTCCTCTTGGCAGCCTTACTTCAGTATATTTTTGGACGATAGCTGTCATTTATAACTCTGTAGGTTTGTGAATTACAGTGCCCCTGAGCTCCTTTCTTCAAGTCGCTTTCTTGTGAGCTGGCCGCAACACCACAGATTGCTTCAGGCCCTAATCTGGTTCTGGCACGGCACGCTGACCCTTAGGTTAATTGCTCTTCCTGGTGGGAAATGAGAGTTAAATTTGCCCGTCCAGACACCTCCAGCTAATCTCTCATTTCTTCTCCCTATTCCTGTTCATCTTCCGCAGAAATTGCAAACTGGGCCAAACTGGAGGTTAAAGGCACTGACTCTCTAAGTCCGGAGAGTGTTAGTAAAGCGTCTGGAATGTTGCACCCGAGTACCAGGGGACGGGAACGGAGACATATTTGAACACGTCTCCTGATCACACGTTTGATCATACTCTGGGTTCCACATGCATTGTTTAGCTGAAGGAAGAATCCCTTAAACTTGGAGAGTGGAGACCCGTGGAATGGGTACCATGCAATATGACTTCAAAGGGTCTTCATTTGCTCACCGAACCTCTCCAATCCTATCACTGCTGCGTTTATGCCAGTGTACACACGCTTGATTCTCTTTCGGAGACATAGCAATCCATAGGTTTTAAGATACTTACTAGTAAGGTACATTCTTAGGTGTTTAATATGGGGTGTTGAGTCCATTTCGTTGAGCAAGGAGTAGCTCTTGTCTATTCCATATTTGGCTTAAGGAACTTAATCTGTGCTCATTTCAATCTCTGGTTTTATGCAGCACCACAACTCACCTTTCCCCTTAAGCAAGCGTAAGTTGGTTTTCTAAATTTGAGACCCTGTTCTGTTTTGTAATCCAGTTCCTGTGTAGTCAAGTTTACATTCTGTGTATTAGAGATATCTTATAATATTTCTATTTCTGTGTGACTTATTTAAGTTAGAAGCATCATACCTGAATCCACTCATTATGCTGCTACCGGACTGATGACATAGATGTCATTGCTGAGTGATATTGCATTGTACGTAAGTACCACAACTTCTTTATCCATTTTGCGCTTTCTGCGATATTGAACTTGTACCATAAACGAGCCGTCCCAAACTTTGGGGTGGCTGTGTCTTTTTGATTTTAATTTCCCTAAGCTATAGGACCATAAGTGGAAGTGCCCCAGGCTCTGTTGCTTTGTTTTTTAGATGTTTCAGGAAACACCATACACTTCTCCCAAGTGGCTGTTGGCAATTTACATCCCGCCCATCAGCATAACAAGGCTCCCAGTTCTCCATGGCCTGTCCTGCCTTTCTGGATTTTACACTTTTTTCAGATGGCCCTTTTGACCGGGGGGAAGTGAGACTTCATTGTAGTGCAGATTTCCTTTGCAAGCTTGCTTGGTTGGCCAAAAAGGGCGTATGCGTTTTTTCCTGAATATATTCAGGAAAAAACGCATACGCCCTTTTTGGCCAAGTGCATCATTGTGGACGTTCTGCCTCTTTTCCGATGCTTTAAATGCAATTCCAGCCTACCTCCTGAAATCGGTTTCTTGCAATTCTGCCCCGCTTTCAAGTCCTCTTGGCAGCCTGACTTCAGTATATTTTTGGACGATAGCTGTCATTTATAACTCTGCAGGTTTGTGAATTACAGTGCCCCTGAGCTCCTTTCTTCAACTCGTTTTCTTGTGAGCTGGCCGCAACACCGCAGGATTGCTTCAGGCCCTAATCTGGTTGCGGCACGGCACGCTGAGCCTTTGGTTAATTCCCTTCCTTGTGGGAAATGAGAGTTAAATTTGCCCGTCCAGACACCTCCAGCTAGTCTCTCATTGGTTCTCCCTATTCCTGTTCATCTTCTGCAGAAATTGCAAACTGGGCAAAACAGGAGGTTAAAGGCACTGACTCTCCAAGTCGGGAGAGTGTTAGTAAAGCGTCTGGAATGTTGCACCCGAGTACCAGGGGACGAGAACGGAGACATATTTGAACACGTCTCCCGAGCACACGTTTGATCATACTCTGAGTTCCACATGCATGGTTTAGCTGAAGGAAGAATCCTTTAAATCTGGAGAGTGGAGACCCGTGGAATGAGTACCATGCAATATGACTTCAAAGGGTCTTCATTTGCTCACCAAACCTCTCCAATCCTATCACTGCTGCTTTTATGCCAGTGTACACACGCTTGATTCTCTTTCGGAGACATAGCAATCCATAGGTTTTAAGATACTTACTAGTCAGGTACATTCTTAGGCGTTTAATACGGGGTGTTGAGTCCATTTCGTTGAGCAAGGAGTAGCTCTTGTCTATTCCATATTTGGCTTAAGGAACTTTATCTGTGCTCATTTCAATCTCTGGTTTTATGCAGAACCCCAACTCACCTTTCCCCTTAAGCAAGAATAAGTTGGTTTTCTAAATTTGAGACCCTGTTCTGTTTTGTAATCCGGTTCTTGTGTAGCCAAGTTTACATTCCGTGTATTAGTGATATCTTATGATGTTTCTTTTTCTGTGTGACTTATTTCAGTTAGAAGCATCATACCTGAATCCACTCATTATGCTGCTACGGGCCTGATGACATAGATTTCATTGCTGTGTGATATTGCATTGTACGTAAGTACCACAACTTCTTTATCCATTTTTCACTTTCTGCGATATTGAACGTGTACCATAAACGAGGTTCTTGTAAACAGAGCCGTCCCAAACTTTGGGGTGGCTGTGTCTTTTTGATTTTAATTTCCCTAAGCTATAGGACCATAAGTGGAAGTGCCCCAGGCTCTGTTGCTTTGTTTTTTAGATGTTTCAGGAAACACCATACACTTCTCCAGAGTGGCTGTTGGCAATTTACATCCCGCCCATCAGCATAACAAGGCTCCCAGTTCTCCATGGCCTGTCCTGCCTTTCTGGATTTTACACTGTTTTCAGATGGCCCTTTTGACCAGGGGAAGTGAGACTTCATTGTAGTGCAGATTTCCTTTGCAAGCTTGCTTGGTTGGCCAAAAAGGGCGTATGCGTTTTTTCCTGAATATATTCAGGAAAAAACGCATACGCCCTTTTTGGCCAAGTGCATCATTGTCGACGTTCTGCCTCTTTTCCTATGCTTTAAATGCAATTCCAGTCTACCTCCTGAAATCGGTTTCTTGCAATTCTGCCCCGCTTTCAAGTCCTATTGGCAGCCTTACTTCAGTATATTTTTGGACGATAGCTGTCATTTATATCTCTACAGGTTTGTGAAATACTGTGCCCCTGAGCTCCTTTCTTCAAGTCGCTTTCTTGTGAGCTGGCCGCAACACCACAGATTGCTTCAGGCCCTAGTCTGGTTCTGCCACGGCACGCTGACCCTTAGATTAATTCCTCTTCCTGGTGGGAAATGAGAGTTAAATTTGCCCGTCCAGACACCTCCAGCTAGTCTCTCATTGGTTCTCCCTAATCCTGTTCATTTTCCGCAGAAATTCCAAACTGGGCCAAACAGGAGGTTAAAGGCACTGACTCTCCAAGTCGGGAGAGTGTTAGTGAAGTGTCTGGAATGTTGCACCCGAGCACCAGGGGACGAGAACGGAGACATATTTGAACACGTCTCCCGATCACACGTTTGATCATACTCTGGGTTCCACAGGCATGGTTTAGCTGAAAGAAGAATCCCTTAAAGCTGGAGCGTGGAGACCCGTGGAATGGGTACCATACAATATGACTTCAAAGGGTCTTCATTTGCTCACTGAACCTCTCCAATCCTATCACTGCTGCGTTTATGCCAGTGTACACACGCTTGATTCTCTTTCGGAGACATAGCAATCCATAGGTTTTAAGATACTTAGTAGTCAGGTACATTCTTAGGCGTTTAATATGGGGTGTTGAGTCCATTTCATTGAGCAAGGAGTAGCTCTTGTCTATTCCATATTTGGCTTAAGGAACTTTATCTGTGCTCATTTCAATCTCTGGTTTTATGCAGCACCCCAACTCACCTTTCCCCTTAATCAAGCATAAGTTGGTTTTCTAAATTTGAGACCCTGTTCTGTTTTGTAATCCAGTTCCTGTGTAGCCAAGTTTACATTCTGTGTATTAGTGATATCTTATGATGTTTCTTTTTCTTTGTGACTTATTTCAGTTAGAATCATCATACCTGAATCCACTCATTATGCTGCTACGGGCCTGATGACATAGATTTCATTGCTGAGTGATATTGCATTGTACGTAAGTACCACAAATTCTTTATCCATTTTTCACTTTCTGTGATATTGAACTTGTACAGTAAACGAGGTTCTTGTAAACAGAGCCGTCACAAACTTTGGGGTGACTGTGTCTTTTTGATTTCAACTTCCCTAAGCTATAGGACCATAAGTGGAAGTGCCCTAGGCTCTGTTGCTTTGTTTTTTAGATGTTTCAGGAAACAACATACACTTCTCTCGAGTGGTTGTTGGCAATTTATATCCCACCCATCAGCATAACCATGCTCCCAGTTCTCCATGGCCTGTCCTGCCTTTCTGGATTCTACACTTTTTTCAGATGGCCCTTTTGACAGGGGGGAAGTGAGACTTCATTGTAGTTCAGATTTCCTTTGCAAGCTTGCTTAGTTGGCCAAAAAGGGCGTATGCGTTTTTTCCTGAATATATTCAGGAAAAACGCATACGCCTTTTTTGGCCAAGTCCATCATTGTGGACGTCCTGCCTCTTTTCCTATGCTTTAAATGCAATTCCAGTCTACCTCCTGAAATCGGTTTCCTGCAATTCTGCCCCACTTTCAAGTCCTCTTGGCAGCCTTACTTCAGTATATTTTTGGACGATAGCTGTCATTTATAACTCTGCAGGTTTGTGAATTACAGTGCCCCTGAGCTCCTTTCTTCAAGTCGCTTTCTTGTGAGCTGGCCGCAACACCACAGATTGCTTCAGGCCCTAATCTGGTTCTGGCACGGCACGCTGACCCTTAGATTAATTCCTCTTCCTGGTGGGATATGAGAGTTAAATTTGCCCGTCCAGACACATCCAGCTACTCTTTCATTGGTTCTCCCTATTCCTGTTCATTTTCCGCAGAAATTGCAAACTGGGCCAAACAGGAGGTTAAAGGCACTGACTCTCCAAGTCGGGAGAGAGTTAGTAGAGCGTCTGGAATGTTGCACCCGAGTACCAGGGGACGAGAACTGAGACATATTGCAACATGTCTCCCGATCACATGGTTGATCATAATCTGGGTTCCACATGCATGTTTTAGCTGAAGGAAGAATCCCTTAAACCTGGAGAGTTGAGACCCGTGGAATGGGTACGATGCAATATGACTTCAAATGGTCTTCATTTGCTCACCGAACCTCTCCAATCCTATCACTGCTGCGTTTATGCCCCTGTAGACACGCTTGATTCTCTTTCGGAGACATAGCAATCCATAGGTTTTAAATTACTTACTAGTCAGGTACATACTTAGGCGTTTAATACGGGGTGTTGAGTCCATTTCGTTGAGCAAGGAGTATCTCTTTCTATTCCATATTTGGCTTAAGGAACTTTATCTGTGCTCATTTCAATCTCTGGTTTTATGCAGCACTGCAACTCACCTTTCCCCTTAAGCAAGCATAAGTTGGTTTTCTAAATTTGAGACCCTGTTCTGTTTTGTAATCCAGTTCCTGTGTAGCCAAGTTTACATTCCGTGTATTAGTGATATCTTATGATGTTTCTTTTTCTGTGTGACTTATTTCAGTTAGAAGCATCATACCTGAATCCACTCATTATGCTGCTATGGGCCTGATGACATAGATGTCATTGCTGAGTGATATTGCATTGTACGTAAGTACCACAACTTCTTTATCCATTTTGCGCTTTCTGCGATATTGAACTTGTACCGTAAACGAGGTTCTTGTAAAGAGAGCCGTCCCAAACTTTGGGGTGGCTGTGTCTTTTTGATTTTAATTTCCCTAAGCTATAGGACCATAAGTGGAAGTGCCCCAGGCTCTGTTGCTTTGTTTTTTAGATGTTTCAGGAAACACCATACACTTCTCCCAAGTGGCTGTTGGCAATTTACATCCCGCCCATCAGCATAACAAGGCTCCCAGTTCTCCATGGCCTGTCCTGCCTTTCTGGATTCTACACTTTTTTCAGATGGCCCTTTTGACCAGGGGGAAGTTAGACTTCATTGTAGTGCAGATTTCCTTTGCAAGCTTGCTTGGTTGGCCAAAAAGGGCGTATGCGTTTTTTCCTGAATATATTCAGGAAAAAACGCATACGCCCTTTTTGGCCAAGTGCATCATTGTGGACGTCCTGCCTCTTTTCCTATGCTTTAAATGCAATTCCAGTCTACCTCCTGAAATCGGTTTCCTGCAATTCTGCCCCGCTTTCAAGTCCTCTTGGCAGCCTTACTTCAGTATATTTTTGGACGATAGCTGTCATTTATAACTCTGCAGGTTTGTGAATTACAGTGCCCCTGAGCTCCTTTCTTCAACTCGCTTTCTTGTGAGCTGGCCGCAACACCGCAGGATTGCTTCAGGCCCTAATCTGGTTCCGGCACGGCACGCTGAGCCTTTGGTTAATTCCTCTTCCTGGTGGGAAATGAGAGTTAAATTTGCCCGTCCAGACACCTCCAGCTAGTCTCTCATTGCTTCTCCCTATTCCTGTTCATCTTCCGCAGAAATTGCAAATTGGGCCAAACAGGAGGTTAAAGGCACTGACTCTCCAAGTCGGGAGAGTGTTAGTAAAGCATCTGGAATGTTGCACCCGAGTACCAGGGGACGAGAACGGAGACATATTTGAACACGTCTCCCGATCACACGTTTTATCATACTCTGAGTTCCACATGAATGCTTTAGCTGAAGGAAGAATCCCTTAAAGCTGGAGAGTGGAGACCCGTGGAATGGGTACCATGCAATATGACTTCAAAGGGTCTTCATTTGCTCACCAAACCTCTCCAATCCTATCACTGCTGCATTTATGCCAGTGTACACACGCTTGATTCTCTTTCGGAGACATAGCAATGCATAGGTTTTAAGATACTTACTAGTCAGGTACATTCTTAGGCGTTTAATATGGGGTGTTGAGTCCATTTCGTTGAGCAAGGAGTAGCTCTTGTCTATTCCATATTTGGCTTAAGGAACTTTATCTGTGCTCATTTCAATCTCTGGTTTTATGCAGCACCCCAACTCACCTTTCCCCTTAAGCAAGCATAAGTTGGTTTTCTAAATTTGAGACGCTGTTCTGTTTTGTAATCCAGTTCTTGTGTAGCCAAGTTTACATTCCGTGTATTAGTGATATCTTATGATGTTTCTTTTTCTGTGTGACTTATTTCAGTTAGAAGCATCATACCTGAATCCACTCATTATGCTCCTACGGGCCTGATGACATAGATGTCATTGCTGAGTGATATTGCATTGTACGTAAGTACCACAACTTCTTTATCCATTTTGCGCTTTCTGCGATATTGAACTTGTATCATAAACGAGCCGTCCCAAACTTTGGGGTGGCTGTGTCTTTTTGATTTTAATTTCCCTAAGCTATAGGACCATAAGTGGAAGTGCCCCAGGCTCTGTTGCTTTGTTTTTTAGATGTTTCAGGAAACACCATACACTTCTCCAGAGTGGCTGTTGGCAATTTACATCCCGCCCATCAGCATAACAAGGCTCCCAGTTCTCCATGGCCTGTCCTGCCTTTCTGGATTTTACACTGTTTTCAGATGGCCCTTTTGACCAGGGGAAGTGAGACTTCATTGTAGTGCAGATTTCCTTTGCAAGCTTGCTTGGTTGGCCAAAAAGGGCGTATGCGTTTTTTCCTGAATATATTCAGGAAAAAACGCATACGCCCTTTTTGGCCAAGTGCATCATTGTGGACGTTCTGCCTCTTTTCCTATGCTTTAAATGCAATTCCAGTCTACCTCCTGAAATCGGTTTCCTGCAATTCTGCCCCGCTTTCAAGTCCTATTGGCAGCCTTACTTCAGTATATTTTTGGACGATAGCTGTCATTTATATCTCTACAGGTTTGTGAATTACTGTGCCCCTGAGCTCCTTTCTTCAAGTCGCTTTCTTGTGAGCTGGCCGCAACACCACAGATTGCTTCAGGCCCTAGTCTGGTTCTGCCACGGCACGCTGACCCTTAGATTAATTCCTCTTCCTGGTGGGAAATGAGAGTTAAATTTGCCCGTCCAGACACCTCCAGCTAGTCTCTCATTGTTTCTCCCTAATCCTGTTCATTTTCCGCAGAAATTCCAAACTGGGCCAAACAGGAGGTTAAAGGCACTGACTCTCCAAGTCGGGAGAGTGTTAGTGAAGTGTCTGGAATGTTGCACCCGAGCACCAGGGGACGAGAACGGAGACATATTTGAACACGTCTCCCGATCACACGTTTGATCATACTCTGGGTTCCACAGGCATGGTTTAGCTGAAAGAAGAATCCCTTAAAGCTGGAGCGTGGAGACCCGTGGAATGGGTACCATACAATATGACTTCAAAGGGTCTTCATTTGCTCACTGAACCTCTCCAATCCTATCACTGCTGCGTTTATGCCAGTGTACACACGCTTGATTCTCTTTCGGAGACATAGCAATCCATAGGTTTTAAGATACTTAGTAGTCAGGTACATTCTTAGGCGTTTAATATGGGGTGTTGAGTCCATTTCATTGAGCAAGGAGTAGCTCTTGTCTATTCCATATTTGGCTTAAGGAACTTTATCTGTGCTCATTTCAATCTCTGGTTTTATGCAGCACCCCAACTCACCTTTCCCCTTAATCAAGCATAAGTTGGTTTTCTAAATTTGAGACCCTGTTCTGTTTTGTAATCCAGTTCCTGTGTAGCCAAGTTTACATTCTGTGTATTAGTGATATCTTATGATGTTTCTTTTTCTTTGTGACTTATTTCAGTTAGAATCATCATACCTGAATCCACTCATTATGCTGCTACGGGCCTGATGACATAGATTTCATTGCTGAGTGATATTGCATTGTACGTAAGTACCACAAATTCTTTATCCATTTTTCACTTTCTGTGATATTGAACTTGTACAGTAAACGAGGTTCTTGTAAACAGAGCCGTCACAAACTTTGGGGTGACTGTGTCTTTTTGATTTCAACTTCCCTAAGCTATAGGACCATAAGTGGAAGTGCCCTAGGCTCTGTTGCTTTGTTTTTTAGATGTTTCAGGAAACAACATACACTTCTCTCGAGTGGTTGTTGGCAATTTATATCCCACCCATCAGCATAACCATGCTCCCAGTTCTCCATGGCCTGTCCTGCCTTTCTGGATTCTACACTTTTTTCAGATGGCCCTTTTGACAGGGGGGAAGTGAGACTTCATTGTAGTTCAGATTTCCTTTGCAAGCTTGCTTAGTTGGCCAAAAAGGGCGTATGCGTTTTTTCCTGAATATATTCAGGAAAAACGCATACGCCCTTTTTGGCCAAGTCCATCATTGTGGACGTCCTGCCTCTTTTCCTATGCTTTAAATGCAATTCCAGTCTACCTCCTGAAATCGGTTTCCTGCAATTCTGCCCCACTTTCAAGTCCTCTTGGCAGCCTTACTTCAGTATATTTTTGGACGATAGCTGTCATTTATAACTCTGCAGGTTTGTGAATTACAGTGCCCCTGAGCTCCTTTCTTCAAGTCGCTTTCTTGTGAGCTGGCCGCAACACCACAGATTGCTTCAGGCCCTAATCTGGTTCTGGCACGGCACGCTGACCCTTAGATTAATTCCTCTTCCTGGTGGGATATGAGAGTTAAATTTGCCCGTCCAGACACATCCAGCTACTCTTTCATTGGTTCTCCCTATTCCTGTTCATTTTCCGCAGAAATTGCAAACTGGGCCAAACAGGAGGTTAAAGGCACTGACTCTCCAAGTCGGGAGAGAGTTAGTAGAGCGTCTGGAATGTTGCACCCGAGTACCAGGGGACGAGAACTGAGACATATTGCAACATGTCTCCTGATCACATGGTTGATCATAATCTGGGTTCCACATGCATGTTTTAGCTGAAGGAAGAATCCCTTAAACCTGGAGAGTTGAGACCCGTGGAATGGGTACGATGCAATATGACTTCAAAGGGTCTTCATTTGCTCACCGAACCTCTCCAATCCTATCACTGCTGCGTTTATGCCCCTGTAGACACGCTTGATTCTCTTTCGGAGACATAGCAATCCATAGGTTTTAAATTACTTACTAGTCAGGTACATACTTAGGCGTTTAATACGGGGTGTTGAGTCCATTTCGTTGAGCAAGGAGTATCTCTTTCTATTCCATATTTGGCTTAAGGAACTTTATCTGTGCTCATTTCAATCTCTGGTTTTATGCAGCACTGCAACTCACCTTTCCCCTTAAGCAAGCATAAGTTGGTTTTCTAAATTTGAGACCCTGTTCTGTTTTGTAATCCAGTTCCTGTGTAGCCAAGTTTACATTCCGTGTATTAGTGATATCTTATGATGTTTCTTTTTCTGTGTGACTTATTTCAGTTAGAAGCATCATACCTGAATCCACTCATTATGCTGCTATGGGCCTGATGACATAGATGTCATTGCTGAGTGATATTGCATTGTACGTAAGTACCACAACTTCTTTATCCATTTTGCGCTTTCTGCGATATTGAACTTGTACCGTAAACGAGGTTCTTGTAAAGAGAGCCGTCCCAAACTTTGGGGTGGCTGTGTCTTTTTGATTTTAATTTCCCTAAGCTATAGGACCATAAGTGGAAGTGCCCCAGGCTCTGTTGCTTTGTTTTTTAGATGTTTCAGGAAACACCATACACTTCTCCCAAGTGGCTGTTGGCAATTTACATCCCGCCCATCAGCATAACAAGGCTCCCAGTTCTCCATGGCCTGTCCTGCCTTTCTGGATTCTACACTTTTTTCAGATGGCCCTTTTGACCAGGGGGAAGTGAGACTTCATTGTAGTGCAGATTTCCTTTGCAAGCTTGCTTGGTTGGCCAAAAAGGGCGTATGCGTTTTTTCCTGAATATATTCAGGAAAAAACGCATACGCCCTTTTTGGCCAAGTGCATCATTGTGGACGTCCTGCCTCTTTTCCTATGCTTTCAATGCAATTCCAGTCTACCTCCTGAAATCGGTTTCCTGCAATTCTGCCCCGCTTTCAAGTCCTCTTGGCAGCCTTACTTCAGTATATTTTTGGACGATAGCTGTCATTTATAACTCTGCAGGTTTGTGAATTACAGTGCCCCTGAGCTCCTTTCTTCAACTCGCTTTCTTGTGAGCTGGCCGCAACACCGCAGGATTGCTTCAGGCCCTAATCTGGTTCCGGCACGGCACGCTGAGCCTTTGGTTAATTCCTCTTCCTGGTGGGAAATGAGAGTTAAATTTGCCCGTCCAGACACCTCCAGCTAGTCTCTCATTGCTTCTCCCTATTCCTGTTCATCTTCCGCAGAAATTGCAAATTGGGCCAAACAGGAGGTTAAAGGCACTGACTCTCCAAGTCGGGAGAGTGTTAGTAAAGCATCTGGAATGTTGCACCCGAGTACCAGGGGACGAGAACGGAGACATATTTGAACACGTCTCCCGATCACACGTTTTATCATACTCTGAGTTCCACATGAATGCTTTAGCTGAAGGAAGAATCCCTTAAAGCTGGAGAGTGGAGACCCGTGGAATGGGTACCATGCAATATGACTTCAAAGGGTCTTCATTTGCTCACCAAACCTCTCCAATCCTATCACTGCTGCATTTATGCCAGTGTACACACGCTTGATTCTCTTTCGGAGACATAGCAATGCATAGGTTTTAAGATACTTACTAGTCAGGTACATTCTTAGGCGTTTAATATGGGGTGTTGAGTCCATTTCGTTGAGCAAGGAGTAGCTCTTGTCTATTCCATATTTGGCTTAAGGAACTTTATCTGTGCTCATTTCAATCTCTGGTTTTATGCAGCACCCCAACTCACCTTTCCCCTTAAGCAAGCATAAGTTGGTTTTCTAAATTTGAGACGCTGTTCTGTTTTGTAATCCAGTTCTTGTGTAGCCAAGTTTACATTCCGTGTATTAGTGATATCTTATGATGTTTCTTTTTCTGTGTGACTTATTTCAGTTAGAAGCATCATACCTGAATCCACTCATTATGCTCCTACGGGCCTGATGACATAGATGTCATTGCTGAGTGATATTGCATTGTACGTAAGTACCACAACTTCTTTATCCATTTTGCGCTTTCTGCGATATTGAACTTGTATCATAAACGAGCCGTCCCAAACTTTGGGGTGGCTGTGTCTTTTTGATTTTAATTTCCCTAAGCTATAGGACCATAAGTGGAAGTGCCCCAGGCTCTGTTGCTTTGTTTTTTAGATGTTTCAGGAAACACCATACACTTCTCCCGAGTGGCTGTTGGCAATTTACATCCCGCCCATCAGCATAACAAGGCTCCCAGTTCTCCATGGCCTGTCCTGCCTTTCTGGATTTTACACTGTTTTCAGATGGCCCTTTTGACCAGGGGAAGTGAGACTTCATTGTAGTGCAGATTTCCTTTGCAAGCTTGCTTGGTTGGCCAAAAAGGGCGTATGCGTTTTTTCCTGAATATATTCAGGAAAAAACGCATACGCCCTTTTTGGCCAAGTGCATCATTGTGGACGTTCTGCCTCTTTTCCTATGCTTTAAATGCAATTCCAGTCTACCTCCTGAAATCGGTTTCCTGCAATTCTGCCCCGCTTTCAAGTCCTATTGGCAGCCTTACTTCAGTATATTTTTGGACGATAGCTGTCATTTATATCTCTACAGGTTTGTGAATTACTGTGCCCCTGAGCTCCTTTCTTCAAGTCGCTTTCTTGTGAGCTGGCCGCAACACCACAGATTGCTTCAGGCCCTAGTCTGGTTCTGCCACGGCACGCTGACCCTTAGATTAATTCCTCTTCCTGGTGGGAAATGAGAGTTAAATTTGCCCGTCCAGACACCTCCAGCTAGTCTCTCATTGTTTCTCCCTAATCCTGTTCATTTTCCGCAGAAATTCCAAACTGGGCCAAACAGGAGGTTAAAGGCACTGACTCTCCAAGTCGGGAGAGTGTTAGTGAAGTGTCTGGAATGTTGCACCCGAGCACCAGGGGACGAGAACGGAGACATATTTGAACACGTCTCCCGATCACACGTTTGATCATACTCTGGGTTCCACAGGCATGGTTTAGCTGAAAGAAGAATCCCTTAAAGCTGGAGCGTGGAGACCCGTGGAATGGGTACCATACAATATGACTTCAAAGGGTCTTCATTTGCTCACTGAACCTCTCCAATCCTATCACTGCTGCGTTTATGCCAGTGTACACACGCTTGATTCTCTTTCGGAGACATAGCAATCCATAGGTTTTAAGATACTTAGTAGTCAGGTACATTCTTAGGCGTTTAATATGGGGTGTTGAGTCCATTTCTTTGAGCAAGGAGTAGCTCTTGTCTATTCCATATTTGGCTTAAGGAACTTTATCTGTGCTCATTTCAATCTCTGGTTTTATGCAGCACCCCAACTCACCTTTCCCCTTAATCAAGCATAAGTTGGTTTTCTAAATTTGAGACCCTGTTCTGTTTTGTAATCCAGTTCCTGTGTAGCCAAGTTTACATTCTGTGTATTAGTGATATCTTATGATGTTTCTTTTTCTGTGTGACTTATTTCAGTTAGAATCATCATACCTGAATCCACTCATTATGCTGCTACGGGCCTGATGACATAGATTTCATTGCTGAGTGATATTGCATTGTACGTAAGTACCACAAATTCTTTATCCATTTTTCACTTTCTGTGATATTGAACTTGTACAGTAAACGAGGTTCTTGTAAACAGAGCCGTCACAAACTTTGGGGTGACTGTGTCTTTTTGATTTCAACTTCCCTAAGCTATAGGACCATAAGTGGAAGTGCCCTAGGCTCTGTTGCTTTGTTTTTTAGATGTTTCAGGAAACAACATACACTTCTCTCGAGTGGTTGTTGGCAATTTATATCCCACCTATCAGCATAACCATGCTCCCAGTTCTCCATGGCCTGTCCTGCCTTTCTGGATTCTACACTTTTTTCAGATGGCCCTTTTGACAGGGGGGAAGTGAGACTTCATTGTAGTTCAGATTTCCTTTGCAAGCTTGCTTAGTTGGCCAAAAAGGGCGTATGCGTTTTTTCCTGAATATATTCAGGAAAAACGCATACGCCCTTTTTGGCCAAGTCCATCATTGTGGACGTCCTGCCTCTTTTCCTATGCTTTAAATGCAATTCCAGTCTACCTCCTGAAATCGGTTTCCTGCAATTCTGCCCCACTTTCAAGTCCTCTTGGCAGCCTTACTTCAGTATATTTTTGGACGATAGCTGTCATTTATAACTCTGCAGGTTTGTGAATTACAGTGCCCCTGAGCTCCTTTCTTCAAGTCGCTTTCTTGTGAGCTGGCCGCAACACCACAGATTGCTTCAGGCCCTAATCTGGTTCTGGCACGGCACGCTGACCCTTAGATTAATTCCTCTTCCTGGTGGGATATGAGAGTTAAATTTGCCCGTCCAGACACATCCAGCTACTCTTTCATTGGTTCTCCCTATTCCTGTTCATTTTCCGCAGAAATTGCAAACTGGGCCAAACAGGAGGTTAAAGGCACTGACTCTCCAAGTCGGGAGAGAGTTAGTAGAGCGTCTGGAATGTTGCACCCGAGTACCAGGGGACGAGAACTGAGACATATTGCAACATGTCTCCCGATCACACGGTTGATCATAATCTGGGTTCCACATGCATGTTTTAGCTGAAGGAAGAATCCCTTAAACCTGGAGAGTTGAGACCCGTGGAATGGGTACGATGCAATATGACTTCAAAGGGTCTTCATTTGCTCACCGAACCTCTCCAATCCTATCACTGCTGCGTTTATGCCCCTGTAGACACGCTTGATTCTCTTTCGGAGACATAGCAATCCATAGGTTTTAAATTACTTACTAGTCAGGTACATACTTAGGCGTTTAATATGGGGTGTTGAGTCCATTTCGTTGAGCAAGGAGTATCTCTTTCTATTCCATATTTGGCTTAAGGAACTTTATCTGTGCTCATTTCAATCTCTGGTTTTATGCAGCACTGCAACTCACCTTTCCCCTTAAGCAAGCATAAGTTGGTTTTCTAAATTTGAGACCCTGTTCTGTTTTGTAATCCAGTTCCTGTGTAGCCAAGTTTACATTCCGTGTATTAGTGATATCTTATGATGTTTCTTTTTCTGTGTGACTTATTTCAGTTAGAATAATCATACCTGAATCCACTCATTATGCTGCTATCGGCCTGATGACATAGATGTCATTGCTGAGTGATATTGCATTGTACGTAAGTACCACAACTTCTTTATCCATTTTGCGCTTTCTGCGATATTGAACTTGTACCGTAAACGAGGTTCTTGTAAAGAGAGCCGTCCCAAACTTTGGGGTGGCTGTGTCTTTTTGATTTTAATTTCCCTAAGCTATAGGACCATAAGTGGAAGTGCCCCAGGCTCTGTTGCTTTGTTTTTTAGATGTTTCAGGAAACACCATACACTTCTCCCAAGTGGCTGTTGGCAATTTACATCCCGCCCATCAGCATAACAAGGCTCCCAGTTCTCCATGGCCTGTCCTGCCTTTCTGGATTCTACACTTTTTTCAGATGGCCCTTTTGACCAGGGGGAAGTGAGACTTCATTGTAGTGCAGATTTCCTTTGCAAGCTTGCTTGGTTGGCCAAAAAGGGCGTATGCGTTTTTTCCTGAATATATTCAGGAAAAAACGCATACGCCCTTTTTGGCCAAGTGCATCATTGTGGACGTCCTGCCTCTTTTCCTATGCTTTAAATGCAATTCCAGTCTACCTCCTGAAATCGGTTTCCTGCAATTCTGCCCCGCTTTCAAGTCCTCTTGGCAGCCTTACTTCAGTATATTTTTGGACGATAGCTGTCATTTATAACTCTGCAGGTTTGTGAATTACAGTGCCCCTGAGCTCCTTTCTTCAACTCGCTTTCTTGTGAGCTGGCCGCAACACCGCAGGATTGCTTCAGGCCCTAATCTGGTTCCGGCACGGCACGCTGAGCCTTTGGTTACTTCCTCTTCCTGGTGGGAAATGAGAGTTAAATTTGCCCGTCCAGACACCTCCAGCTAGTCTCTCATTGCTTCTCCCTATTCCTGTTCATCTTCCGCAGAAATTGCAAATTGGGCCAAACAGGAGGTTAAAGGCACTGACTCTCCAAGTCGGGAGAGTGTTAGTAAAGCGTCTGGAATGTTGCACCCGAGTACCAGGGGACGAGAACGGAGACATATTTGAACACGTCTCCCGATCACACGTTTTATCATACTCTGAGTTCCACATGAATGCTTTAGCTGAAGGAAGAATCCCTTAAAGCTGGAGAGTGGAGACCCGTGGAATGGGTACCATGCAATATGACTTCAAAGGGTCTTCATTTGCTCACCGAACCTCTCCAATCCTATCACTGCTGCATTTATGCCAGTGTACACACGCTTGATTCTCTTTCGGAGACATAGCAATGCATAGGTTTTAAGATACTTACTAGTCAGGTACATTCTTAGGCGTTTAATATGGGGTGTTGAGTCCATTTCGTTGAGCAAGGAGTAGCTCTTGTCTATTCCATATTTGGCTTAAGGAACTTTATCTGTGCTCATTTCAATCTCTGGTTTTATGCAGCACCCCAACTCACCTTTCCCCTTAAGCAAGCATAAGTTGGTTTTCTAAATTTGAGACGCTGTTCTGTTTTGTAATCCAGTTCTTGTGTAGCCAAGTTTACATTCCGTGTATTAGTGATATCTTATGATGTTTCTTTTTCTGTGTGACTTATTTCAGTTAGAAGCATCATACCTGAATCCACTCATTATGCTCCTACGGGCCTGATGACATAGATGTCATTGCTGAGTGATATTGCATTGTACGTAAGTACCACAACTTCTTTATCCATTTTGCGCTTTCTGCGATATTGAACTTGTATCATAAACGAGCCGTCCCAAACTTTGGGGTGGCTGTGTCTTTTTGATTTTAATTTCCCTAAGCTATAGGACCATAAGTGGAAGTGCCCCAGGCTCTGTTGCTTTGTTTTTTAGATGTTTCAGGAAACACCATACACTTCTCCAGAGTGGCTGTTGGCAATTTACATCCCGCCCATCAGCATAACAAGGCTCCCAGTTCTCCATGGCCTGTCCTGCCTTTCTGGATTTTACACTGTTTTCAGATGGCCCTTTTGACCAGGGGAAGTGAGACTTCATTGTAGTGCAGATTTCCTTTGCAAGCTTGCTTGGTTGGCCAAAAAGGGCGTATGCGTTTTTTCCTGAATATATTCAGGAAAAAACGCATACGCCCTTTTTGGCCAAGTGCATCATTGTCGACGTTCTGCCTCTTTTCCTATGCTTTAAATGCAATTCCAGTCTACCTCCTGAAATCGGTTTCCTGCAATTCTGCCCCGCTTTCAAGTCCTATTGGCAACCTTACTTCAGTATATTTTTGGACGATAGCTGTCATTTATATCTCTACAGGTTTGTGAAATACTGTGCCCCTGAGCTCCTTTCTTCAAGTCGCTTTCTTGTGAGCTGGCCGCAACACCACAGATTGCTTCAGGCCCTAGTCTGGTTCTGCCACGGCACGCTGACCCTTAGATTAATTCCTCTTCCTGGTGGGAAATGAGAGTTAAATTTGCCCGTCCAGACACCTCCAGCTAGTCTCTCATTGTTTCTCCCTAATCCTGTTCATTTTCCGCAGAAATTCCAAACTGGGCCAAACAGGAGGTTAAAGGCACTGACTCTCCAAGTCGGGAGAGTGTTAGTGAAGTGTCTGGAATGTTGCACCCGAGCACCAGGGGACGAGAACGGAGACATATTTGAACACGTCTCCCGATCACACGTTTGATCATACTCTGGGTTCCACAGGCATGGTTTAGCTGAAAGAAGAATCCCTTAAAGCTGGAGCGTGGAGACCCGTGGAATGGGTACCATACAATATGACTTCAAAGGGTCTTCATTTGCTCACTGAACCTCTCCAATCCTATCACTGCTGCGTTTATGCCAGTGTACACACGCTTGATTCTCTTTCGGAGACATAGCAATCCATAGGTTTTAAGATACTTAGTAGTCAGGTACATTCTTAGGCGTTTAATATGGGGTGTTGAGTCCATTTCTTTGAGCAAGGAGTAGCTCTTGTCTATTCCATATTTGGCTTAAGGAACTTTATCTGTGCTCATTTCAATCTCTGGTTTTATGCAGCACCCCAACTCACCTTTCCCCTTAATCAAGCATAAGTTGGTTTTCTAAATTTGAGACCCTGTTCTGTTTTGTAATCCAGTTCCTGTGTAGCCAAGTTTACATTCTGTGTATTAGTGATATCTTATGATGTTTCTTTTTCTTTGTGACTTATTTCAATTAGAATCATCATACCTGAATCCACTCATTATGCTGCTACGGGCCTGATGACATAGATTTCATTGCTGAGTGATATTGCATTGTACGTAAGTACCACAAATTCTTTATCCATTTTTCACTTTCTGTGATATTGAACTTGTACAGTAAACGAGGTTCTTGTAAACAGAGCCGTCACAAACTTTGGGGTGACTGTGTCTTTTTGATTTCAACTTCCCTAAGCTATAGGACCATAAGTGGAAGTGCCCTAGGCTCTGTTGCTTTGTTTTTTAGATGTTTCAGGAAACACCATACACTTCTCTCGAGTGGTTGTTGGCAATTTATATCCCACCCATCAGCATAACCATGCTCCCAGTTCTCCATGGCCTGTCCTGCCTTTCTGGATTCTACACTTTTTTCAGATGGCCCTTTTGACAGGGGGGAAGTGAGACTTCATTGTAGTTCAGATTTCCTTTGCAAGCTTGCTTAGTTGGCCAAAAAGGGCGTATGCGTTTTTTCCTGAATATATTCAGGAAAAACGCATACGCCCTTTTTGGCCAAGTCCATCATTGTGGACGTCCTGCCTCTTTTCCTATGCTTTAAATGCAATTCCAGTCTACCTCCTGAAATCGGTTTCCTGCAATTCTGCCCCACTTTCAAGTCCTCTTGGCAGCCTTACTTCAGTATATTTTTGGACGATAGCTGTCATTTATAACTCTGCAGGTTTGTGAATTACAGTGCCCCTGAGCTCCTTTCTTCAAGTCGCTTTCTTGTGAGCTGGCCGCAACACCACAGATTGCTTCAGGCCCTAATCTGGTTCTGGCACGGCACGCTGACCCTTAGATTAATTCCTCTTCCTGGTGGGATATGAGAGTTAAATTTGCCCGTCCAGACACATCCAGCTACTCTTTCATTGGTTCTCCCTATTCCTGTTCATTTTCCGCAGAAATTGCAAAGTGGGCCAAACAGGAGGTTAAAGGCACTGACTCTCCAAGTCGGGAGAGAGTTAGTAGAGCGTCTGGAATGTTGCACCCGAGTACCAGGGGACGAGAACTGAGACATATTGCAACATGTCTCCCGATCACACGGTTGATCATAATCTGGGTTCCACATGCATGTTTTAGCTGAAGGAAGAATCCCTTAAACCTGGAGAGTTGAGACCCGTGGAATGGGTACGATGCAATATGACTTCAAAGGGTCTTCATTTGCTCACCGAACCTCTCCAATCCTATCACTGCTGCGTTTATGCCCCTGTAGACACGCTTGATTCTCTTTCGGAGACATAGCAATCCATAGGTTTTAAATTACTTACTAGTCAGGTACATACTTAGGCGTTTAATATGGGGTGTTGAGTCCATTTCGTTGAGCAAGGAGTATCTCTTTCTATTCCATATTTGGCTTAAGGAACTTTATCTGTGCTCATTTCAATCTCTGGTTTTATGCAGCACTGCAACTCACCTTTCCCCTTAAGCAAGCATAAGTTGGTTTTCTAAATTTGAGACCCTGTTCTGTTTTGTAATCCAGTTCATGTGTAGCCAAGTTTACATTCCGTGTATTAGTGATATCTTATGATGTTTCTTTTTCTGTGTGACTTATTTCAGTTAGAATAATCATACCTGAATCCACTCATTATGCTGCTATGGGCCTGATGACATAGATGTCATTGCTGAGTGATATTGCATTGTACGTAAGTACCACAACTTCTTTATCCATTTTGTGCTTTCTGCGATATTGAACTTGTACCGTAAACGAGGTTCTTGTAAAGAGAGCCGTCCCAAACTTTGGGGTGGCTGTGTCTTTTTGATTTTAATTTCCCTAAGCTATAGGACCATAAGTGGAAGTGCCCCAGGCTCTGTTGCTTTGTTTTTTAGATGTTTCAGGAAACACCATACACTTCTCCCAAGTGGCTGTTGGCAATTTACATCCCGCCCATCAGCATAACAAGGCTCCCAGTTCTCCATGGCCTGTCCTGCCTTTCTGGATTCTACACTTTTTTCAGATGGCCCTTTTGACCAGGGGGAAGTGAGACTTCATTGTAGTGCAGATTTCCTTTGCAAGCTTGCTTGGTTGGCCAAAAAGGGCGTATGCGTTTTTTCCTGAATATATTCAGGAAAAAACGCATACGCCCTTTTTGGCCAAGTGCATCATTGTGGACGTCCTGCCTCTTTTCCTATGCTTTAAATGCAATTCCAGTCTACCTCCTGAAATCGGTTTCCTGCAATTCTGCCCCGCTTTCAAGTCCTCTTGGCAGCCTTACTTCAGTATATTTTTGGACGATAGCTGTCATTTATAACTCTGCAGGTTTGTGAATTACAGTGCCCCTGAGCTCCTTTCTTCAACTCGCTTTCTTGTGAGCTGGCCGCAACACCGCAGGATTGCTTCAGGCCCTAATCTGGTTCCGGCACGGCACGCTGAGCCTTTGGTTACTTCCTCTTCCTGGTGGGAAATGAGAGTTAAATTTGCCCGTCCAGACACCTCCAGCTAGTCTCTCATTGCTTCTCCCTATTCCTGTTCATCTTCCGCAGAAATTGCAAATTGGGCCAAACAGGAGGTTAAAGGCACTGACTCTCCAAGTCGGGAGAGTGTTAGTAAAGCGTCTGGAATGTTGCACCCGAGTACCAGGGGACGAGAACGGAGACATATTTGAACACGTCTCCCGATCACACGTTTTATCATACTCTGAGTTCCACATGAATGCTTTAGCTGAAGGAAGAATCCCTTAAAGCTGGAGAGTGGAGACCCGTGGAATGGGTACCATGCAATATGACTTCAAAGGGTCTTCATTTGCTCACCGAACCTCTCCAATCCTATCACTGCTGCATTTATGCCAGTGTACACACGCTTGATTCTCTTTCGGAGACATAGCAATGCATAGGTTTTAAGATACTTACTAGTCAGGTACATTCTTAGGCGTTTAATATGGGGTGTTGAGTCCATTTCGTTGAGCAAGGAGTAGCTCTTGTCTATTCCATATTTGGCTTAAGGAACTTTATCTGTGCTCATTTCAATCTCTGGTTTTATGCAGCACCCCAACTCACCTTTCCCCTTAAGCAAGCATAAGTTGGTTTTCTAAATTTGAGACGCTGTTCTGTTTTGTAATCCAGTTCTTGTGTAGCCAAGTTTACATTCCGTGTATTAGTGATATCTTATGATGTTTCTTTTTCTGTGTGACTTATTTCAGTTAGAAGCATCATACCTGAATCCACTCATTATGCTCCTACGGGCCTGATGACATAGATGTCATTGCTGAGTGATATTGCATTGTACGTAAGTACCACAACTTCTTTATCCATTTTGCGCTTTCTGCGATATTGAACTTGTATCATAAACGAGCCGTCCCAAACTTTGGGGTGGCTGTGTCTTTTTGATTTTAATTTCCCTAAGCTATAGGACCATAAGTGGAAGTGCCCCAGGCTCTGTTGCTTTGTTTTTTAGATGTTTCAGGAAACACCATACACTTCTCCCGAGTGGCTGTTGGCAATTTACATCCCGCCCATCAGCATAACAAGGCTCCCAGTTCTCCATGGCCTGTCCTGCCTTTCTGGATTTTACACTGTTTTCAGATGGCCCTTTTGACCAGGGGAAGTGAGACTTCATTGTAGTGCAGATTTCCTTTGCAAGCTTGCTTGGTTGGCCAAAAAGGGCGTATGCGTTTTTTCCTGAATATATTCAGGAAAAAACGCATACGCCCTTTTTGGCCAAGTGCATCATTGTCGACGTTCTGCCTCTTTTCCTATGCTTTAAATGCAATTCCAGTCTACCTCCTGAAATCGGTTTCCTGCAATTCTGCCCCGCTTTCAAGTCCTATTGGCAGCCTTACTTCAGTATATTTTTGGACGATAGCTGTCATTTATATCTCTACAGGTTTGTGAAATACTGTGCCCCTGAGCTCCTTTCTTCAAGTCGCTTTCTTGTGAGCTGGCCGCAACACCACAGATTGCTTCAGGCCCTAGTCTGGTTCTGCCACGGCACGCTGACCCTTAGATTAATTCCTCTTCCTGGTGGGAAATGAGAGTTAAATTTGCCCGTCCAGACACCTCCAGCTAGTCTCTCATTGGTTCTCCCTAATCCTGTTCATTTTCCGCAGAAATTCCAAACTGGGCCAAACAGGAGGTTAAAGGCACTGACTCTCCAAGTCGGGAGAGTGTTAGTGAAGTGTCTGGAATGTTGCACCCGAGCACCAGGGGACGAGAACGGAGACATATTTGAACACGTCTCCCGATCACACGTTTGATCATACTCTGGGTTCCACAGGCATGGTTTAGCTGAAAGAAGAATCCCTTAAAGCTGGAGCGTGGAGACCCGTGGAATGGGTACCATACAATATGACTTCAAAGGGTCTTCATTTGCTCACTGAACCTCTCCAATCCTATCACTGCTGCGTTTATGCCAGTGTACACACGCTTGATTCTCTTTCGGAGACATAGCAATCCATAGGTTTTAAGATACTTAGTAGTCAGGTACATTCTTAGGCGTTTAATATGGGGTGTTGAGTCCATTTCATTGAGCAAGGAGTAGCTCTTGTCTATTCCATATTTGGCTTAAGGAACTTTATCTGTGCTCATTTCAATCTCTGGTTTTATGCAGCACCCCAACTCACCTTTCCCCTTAATCAAGCATAAGTTGGTTTTCTAAATTTGAGACCCTGTTCTGTTTTGTAATCCAGTTCCTGTGTAGCCAAGTTTACATTCTGTGTATTAGTGATATCTTATGATGTTT
Organism: Lagenorhynchus albirostris; assembly: GCF_949774975.1. Taxonomy (NCBI): domain Eukaryota; kingdom Metazoa; phylum Chordata; class Mammalia; order Artiodactyla; family Delphinidae; genus Lagenorhynchus; species Lagenorhynchus albirostris. Next base: position 64,251,984 of record NC_083096.1, on the reverse strand, counting down.
CTTTTTCTGTGTGACTTATTTCAGTTAGAATCATCATACCTGAATCCACTCATTATGCTGCTACGGGCCTGATGACATAGATTTCATTGCTGAGTGATATTGCATTGTACGTAAGTACCACAAATTCTTTATCCATTTTTCACTTTCTGTGATATTGAACTTGTACAGTAAACGAGGTTCTTGTAAACAGAGCCGTCACAAACTTTGGGGTGACTGTGTCTTTTTGATTTCAACTTCCCTAAGCTATAGGACCATAAGTGGAAGTGCCCTAGGCTCTGTTGCTTTGTTTTTTAGATGTTTCAGGAAACAACATACACTTCTCTCGAGTGGTTGTTGGCAATTTATATCCCACCTATCAGCATAACCATGCTCCCAGTTCTCCATGGCCTGTCCTGCCTTTCTGGATTCTACACTTTTTTCAGATGGCCCTTTTGACAGGGGGGAAGTGAGACTTCATTGTAGTTCAGATTTCCTTTGCAAGCTTGCTTAGTTGGCCAAAAAGGGCGTATGCGTTTTTTCCTGAATATATTCAGGAAAAACGCATACGCCCTTTTTGGCCAAGTCCATCATTGTGGACGTCCTGCCTCTTTTCCTATGCTTTAAATGCAATTCCAGTCTACCTCCTGAAATCGGTTTCCTGCAATTCTGCCCCACTTTCAAGTCCTCTTGGCAGCCTTACTTCAGTATATTTTTGGACGATAGCTGTCATTTATAACTCTGCAGGTTTGTGAATTACAGTGCCCCTGAGCTCCTTTCTTCAAGTCGCTTTCTTGTGAGCTGGCCGCAACACCACAGATTGCTTCAGGCCCTAATCTGGTTCTGGCACGGCACGCTGACCCTTAGATTAATTCCTCTTCCTGGTGGGATATGAGAGTTAAATTTGCCCGTCCAGACACATCCAGCTACTCTTTCATTGGTTCTCCCTATTCCTGTTCATTTTCCGCAGAAATTGCAAACTGGGCCAAACAGGAGGTTAAAGGCACTGACTCTCCAAGTCGGGAGAGAGTTAGTAGAGCGTCTGGAATGTTGCACCCGAGTACCAGGGGACGAGAACTGAGACATATTGCAACATGTCTCCCGATCACACGGTTGATCATAATCTGGGTTCCACATGCATGTTTTAGCTGAAGGAAGAATCCCTTAAACCTGGAGAGTTGAGACCCGTGGAATGGGTACGATGCAATATGACTTCAAAGGGTCTTCATTTGCTCACCGAACCTCTCCAATCCTATCACTGCTGCGTTTATGCCCCTGTAGACACGCTTGATTCTCTTTCGGAGACATAGCAATCCATAGGTTTTAAATTACTTACTAGTCAGGTACATACTTAGGCGTTTAATATGGGGTGTTGAGTCCATTTCGTTGAGCAAGGAGTATCTCTTTCTATTCCATATTTGGCTTAAGGAACTTTATCTGTGCTCATTTCAATCTCTGGTTTTATGCAGCACTGCAACTCACCTTTCCCCTTAAGCAAGCATAAGTTGGTTTTCTAAATTTGAGACCCTGTTCTGTTTTGTAATCCAGTTCCTGTGTAGCCAAGTTTACATTCCGTGTATTAGTGATATCTTATGATGTTTCTTTTTCTGTGTGACTTATTTCAGTTAGAATAATCATACCTGAATCCACTCATTATGCTGCTATGGGCCTGATGACATAGATGTCATTGCTGAGTGATATTGCATTGTACGTAAGTACCACAACTTCTTTATCCATTTTGCGCTTTCTGCGATATTGAACTTGTACCGTAAACGAGGTTCTTGTAAAGAGAGCCGTCCCAAACTTTGGGGTGGCTGTGTCTTTTTGATTTTAATTTCCCTAAGCTATAGGACCATAAGTGGAAGTGCCCCAGGCTCTGTTGCTTTGTTTTTTAGATGTTTCAGGAAACACCATACACTTCTCCCAAGTGGCTGTTGGCAATTTACATCCCGCCCATCAGCATAACAAGGCTCCCAGTTCTCCATGGCCTGTCCTGCCTTTCTGGATTTTACACTTTTTTCAGATGGCCCTTTTGACCAGGGGGAAGTGAGACTTCATTGTAGTGCAGATTTCCTTTGCAAGCTTGCTTGGTTGGCCAAAAAGGGCGTATGCGTTTTTTCCTGAATATATTCAGGAAAAAACGCATACGCCCTTTTTGGCCAAGTGCATCATTGTGGACGTCCTGCCTCTTTTCCTATGCTTTAAATGCAATTCCAGTCTACCTCCTGAAATCGGTTTCCTGCAATTCTGCCCCGCTTTCAAGTCCTCTTGGCAGCCTTACTTCAGTATATTTTTGGACGATAGCTGTCATTTATAACTCTGCAGGTTTGTGAATTACAGTGCCCCTGAGCTCCTTTCTTCAACTCGCTTTCTTGTGAGCTGGCCGCAACACCGCAGGATTGCTTCAGGCCCTAATCTGGTTCCGGCACGGCACGCTGAGCCTTTGGTTACTTCCTCTTCCTGGTGGGAAATGAGAGTTAAATTTGCCCGTCCAGACACCTCCAGCTAGTCTCTCATTGCTTCTCCCTATTCCTGTTCATCTTCCGCAGAAATTGCAAATTGGGCCAAACAGGAGGTTAAAGGCACTGACTCTCCAAGTCGGGAGAGTGTTAGTAAAGCGTCTGGAATGTTGCACCCGAGTACCAGGGGACGAGAACGGAGACATATTTGAACACGTCTCCCGATCACACGTTTTATCATACTCTGAGTTCCACATGAATGCTTTAGCTGAAGGAAGAATCCCTTAAAGCTGGAGAGTGGAGACCCGTGGAATGGGTACCATGCAATATGACTTCAAAGGGTCTTCATTTGCTCACCGAACCTCTCCAATCCTATCACTGCTGCATTTATGCCAGTGTACACACGCTTGATTCTCTTTCGGAGACATAGCAATGCATAGGTTTTAAGATACTTACTAGTCAGGTACATTCTTAGGCGTTTAATATGGGGTGTTGAGTCCATTTCGTTGAGCAAGGAGTAGCTCTTGTCTATTCCATATTTGGCTTAAGGAACTTTATCTGTGCTCATTTCAATCTCTGGTTTTATGCAGCACCCCAACTCACCTTTCCCCTTAAGCAAGCATAAGTTGGTTTTCTAAATTTGAGACGCTGTTCTGTTTTGTAATCCAGTTCTTGTGTAGCCAAGTTTACATTCCGTGTATTAGTGATATCTTATGATGTTTCTTTTTCTGTGTGACTTATTTCAGTTAGAAGCATCATACCTGAATCCACTCATTATGCTGCTACGGGCCTGATGACATAGATGTCATTGCTGAGTGATATTGCATTGTACGTAAGTACCACAACTTCTTTATCCATTTTGCGCTTTCTGCGATATTGAACTTGTATCATAAACGAGCCGTCCCAAACTTTGGGGTGGCTGTGTCTTTTTGATTTTAATTTCCCTAAGCTATAGGACCATAAGTGGAAGTGCCCCAGGCTCTGTTGCTTTGTTTTTTAGATGTTTCAGGAAACACCATACACTTCTCCAGAGTGGCTGTTGGCAATTTACATCCCGCCCATCAGCATAACAAGGCTCCCAGTTCTCCATGGCCTGTCCTGCCTTTCTGGATTTTACACTGTTTTCAGATGGCCCTTTTGACCAGGGGAAGTGAGACTTCATTGTAGTGCAGATTTCCTTTGCAAGCTTGCTTGGTTGGCCAAAAAGGGCGTATGCGTTTTTTCCTGAATATATTCAGGAAAAAACGCATACGCCCTTTTTGGCCAAGTGCATCATTGTCGACGTTCTGCCTCTTTTCCTATGCTTTAAATGCAATTCCAGTCTACCTCCTGAAATCGGTTTCCTGCAATTCTGCCCCGCTTTCAAGTCCTATTGGCAGCCTTACTTCAGTATATTTTTGGACGATAGCTGTCATTTATATCTCTACAGGTTTGTGAATTACTGTGCCCCTGAGCTCCTTTCTTCAAGTCGCTTTCTTGTGAGCTGGCCGCAACACCACAGATTGCTTCAGGCCCTAGTCTGGTTCTGCCACGGCACGCTGACCCTTAGATTAATTCCTCTTCCTGGTGGGAAATGAGAGTTAAATTTGCCCGTCCAGACACCTCCAGCTAGTCTCTCATTGGTTCTCCCTAATCCTGTTCATTTTCCGCAGAAATTCCAAACTGGGCCAAACAGGAGGTTAAAGGCACTGACTCTCCAAGTCGGGAGAGTGTTAGTGAAGTGTCTGGAATGTTGCACCCGAGCACCAGGGGACGAGAACGGAGACATATTTGAACACGTCTCCCGATCACACGTTTGATCATACTCTGGGTTCCACAGGCATGGTTTAGCTGAAAGAAGAATCCCTTAAAGCTGGAGCGTGGAGACCCGTGGAATGGGTACCATACAATATGACTTCAAAGGGTCTTCATTTGCTCACTGAACCTCTCCAATCCTATCACTGCTGCGTTTATGCCAGTGTACACACGCTTGATTCTCTTTCGGAGACATAGCAATCCATAGGTTTTAAGATACTTAGTAGTCAGGTACATTCTTAGGCGTTTAATATGGGGTGTTGAGTCCATTTCATTGAGCAAGGAGTAGCTCTTGTCTATTCCATATTTGGCTTAAGGAACTTTATCTGTGCTCATTTCAATCTCTGGTTTTATGCAGCACCCCAACTCACCTTTCCCCTTAATCAAGCATAAGTTGGTTTTCTAAATTTGAGACCCTGTTCTGTTTTGTAATCCAGTTCCTGTGTAGCCAAGTTTACATTCTGTGTATTAGTGATATCTTATGATGTTTCTTTTTCTGTGTGACTTATTTCAGTTAGAATCATCATACCTGAATCCACTCATTATGCTGCTACGGGCCTGATGACATAGATTTCATTGCTGAGTGATATTGCATTGTACGTAAGTACCACAACTTCTTTATCCATTTTTCACTTTCTGCGATATTGAACTTGTACCATAAACGAGGTTCTTGTAAACAGAGCCGTCCCAAACTTTGGGGTGGCTGTGTCTTTTTGATTTTAATTTCCCTAAGCTATAGGACCATCAGTGGAAGTGCCCCAGTCTCTGCTGCTTTGTTTTTTAGATGTTTCAGGAAACACCATACACTTCTCCCAAGTGGCTGTTGGCAATTTACATCCCGCCCATCAGCATAACAAGGCTTCCAGTTCTCCATGGCCTGTCCTGCCTTTCTGGATTTTACACTTTTTTCAGATGGCCCTTTTGACCGGGGGAAAGTGAGACTACATTGTAGTGCAGATTTCCTTTGCAAGCTTGCATGGTTGGCCAAAAAGGGCGTATGCGTTTTTTCCTGAATATATTCAGGAAAAAACGCATACGCCCTTTTTGGCCTAGTGCATGATTGTCGACGTTCTGCCTCTTTTCCTATGCTTTAAATGCAATTCCAGCCTACCTCCTGAAATCGGTTTCCTGCAATTCTGCCCCGCTTTCAAGTCCTCTTGGCAGCCTTACTTCAGTATATTTTTGGACGATAGCTGTCATTTATATCTCTGCAGGTTTGTGAATTACAGTGCCCCTGAGCTCCTTTCTTCAACTCGCTATCTCGTGAGCTGGCCGCAACACCGCAGGATTGCTTCAGGCCCTAATCTGGTTCCGGCACGGCACGCTGAGCCTTTGGTTAATTCCTCTTCCTGGTGGGAAATGAGAGTTAAATTTGCCCGTCCAGACACCTCCAGCTAGTCTCTCATTGGTTCTCCCTATTCCTGTTCATCTTCCGCAGAAATTGCAAACTGGGCCAAACAGGAGGTTAAAGGCACTGACCCTGCAAGTCGGGAGAGTGTTAGCAAAGCATCTGGAAAGTTGCACCCGAGTACCAGGGGACGAGAACGGAGAAATATTTGAACACGTCTCCCGATCACACGTTTGATCATACTCTGTGTTCCACATGCATGGTTTAGCTGAAGGAAGAATCCCTTAAAGCTGGAGAGTGGAGACCCGTGGAATGGGTACCATGCAATATGACTTCAAAGGGTCTTCATTTGCTCACCGAACCTCTCCAATCCTATCACTGCTGCGTTTATGCCAGTGTACACACGCTTGATTCTCTTTCAGAGACATAGCAATCCATAGGTTTTAACTTACTAGTCACGTACATTCTTAGGCGTTTAATATGGGGTGTTGAGTCCATTTCTTTGAGCAATGTGTAGCTCTTGTCTATTACATTTTTAGCTTAAGGAACTTTATCTGTGCTTATTTCAATCTCTGGTTTTATGCAGCACCCCAACTCACCTTTCCCCTTAAGCAAGCATAAGTTGGTTTTCTAAATTTGAGACCCTGTTCTGTTTTGTAATCCAGTTCCTGTGTAGGAAAGTTTACATTCCGTGTATTAGTGATATCTTATGATGTTTCTTTTTCTGTGTGACTTATTTCAGTTAGAATCATCATACCTGAATCCACTCATTATGCTGCTATGGGCCTGATGACATAGATGTCATTGCTGAGTGATATTGCATTGTACGTAAGTACCACAACTTCTTTATCCATTTTTCACTTTCTGCGATATTGAACATGTACCGTAAACGGGGTTCTTGTAAACAGAGCCGTCCCAAACTTTGGGGTGGCTGTGTCTTTTTGATTTTAATTTCCCTAAGCTATAGGACCATAAGTGGAAGTGCCCTAGGCTCTGTTGCTTTGTTTTTTAGATGTTTCAGGAAACACCATACGCTTCTCCCGAGTGGCTGTTGGCAATTTACATCCCGCCCATCAGCATAACAAGGCTCCCAGTTCTCCATGGCCTGTCCTGCCTTTCTGGATTCTACACTTTTTTCAGATGGCCCTTTTGACAGGGGGGAAGTGAGACTTCTTTGTAGTGCAGATTTCCTTTGCAAGCTTGCTTGGTTGGCCAAAAGGGCGTATGCGTTTTTTCCTGAATATATTCAGGAAAAACGCATACGCCCTTTTTGGCCAAGTGCATCATTGTGGACGTCCTGCCTCTTTTCCTATGCTTTAAATGCAATTCCAGTCTACCTCCTGAAATCGGTTTCCTGCAATTCTGCCCCACTTTCAAGTCCTCTTGGCAGCCTTACTTCAGTATATTTTTGGACGATAGTTGTCATTTATAACTCTGCAGGTTTGTGAATTACAGTGCCCCTGAGCTCCTTTCTTCAAGTCGCTTTCTTGTGAGCTGGCCGCAACACCACAGATTGCTTCAGGCCCTAGTCTGGTTCTGGCACAGCACGCAGACCCTTAGATTAATTCCTCTTCCTGGTGGGAAATGAGAGTTAAATTTGCCCGTCCAGACACCTCCAGCTAGTATCTCATTGGTTCTCCCTATTTCTGTTCATTTTCCGCAGAAATTGCAAACTGGGCCAAACAGGAGGTTAAAGGCACTGACTCTCCAAGTCGGGAGAGTGTTAGTAAAGCGTCTGGAATGTTGCACCCGAGTACCAGGGAATGAGAACTGAGACATATTGGAACACGTCTCCCGATCACACGGTTGATCATAATCTGGGTTCCACATGCATGGTTTAGCTGAAGGAAGAATCCCTTAAAGCTGGAGAGTGGAGACCCGTGGAATGGGTATGATGCAATATGACTTCAAAGGGTCTTCATTTGCTCACCGAACCTCTCCAATCCTATCACTGCTACGTTTATGCCCCTGTACACACGCTTGATTCACTTTCGGAGACATAGCAATCCATAGGTTTTAAGATACTTCCTACTCAGGTACATTCTTAGGCGTTTAATATGGGGTGTTGAGTCCATTTCGTTGAGCAAGGAGTAGCTCTTGTCTATTCCATATTTGGCTTAAGGAACTTTATCTGTGCTCATTTCAATCTCTGGTTTCATGCAGCACCCCAACTCACGTTTCCCCTTAAGCAAGCATAAGTTGTTTTTCTAAATTTGAGACCCTGTTCTGTTTTGTAATCCAGTTGTTGTGTAGTCAAGTTTACATTCCGTGTATTAGTGATATCTTATGATGTTTCTTTTTCTGTGTGACTTATTTCAGTTAGAAGCATCATACCTGAATCCACTCATTATGCTGCTACGGGCCTGATGACATAGATGTCATTGCTGAGTGATATTGCATTGTACGTAAGTACCACAACTTCTTTATCCATTTTGCGCTTTCTGCGATATTGAACTTGTACCATAAACGAGCCGTCCCAAACTTTGGGGTGGCTGTGTCTTTTTGATTTTAATTTCCCTAAGCTATAGGACCATAAGTGGAAGTGCCCCAGGCTCTGTTGCTTTCTTTTATAGATGTTTCAGGAAACACCATACACTTCTTCAGAGTGGCTGTTGGCAATTTACATCCCGCCCATCAGCATAACAAGGCTCCCAGTTCTCCATGGCCTGTCCTGCCTTTCTGGATTTTACACTTTTTTCAGATGGCCCTTTTGACTGGGGGGAAGTGAGATTTCATTGTAGTGCAGATTTCCTTTGCAAGCTTGCTTGGTTGGCCAAAAAGGGCGTATGCGTTTTTTCCTCAATATATTCAGGATAAAATGCATACGCCCTTTTTGGCCAAGTGCATCATTGTGGACGTTCTGCCTCTTTTCCTATGCTTTACATGCAATTCCAGTCTACCTCCTGAAATCGGTTTCCTGCATTTCTGCCTTGCTCTCAGTGCCTCTTCATAGCCTTACCTCAATATACTTTTGGAAAATAGTTGGCCTTTATAACTCTGCAGGTTTTTGAATTGCGGTTGCCCTTAGTTCCATTTTTCAGCTCTTATTTTTGTGATCTTGCCTCATATCCACAGGATTTCTTCAGGCCCTATTCTTCTTCTGGGGCACCTTGCTCTGCCTTTGGTTAATTCTTCTTCCTATGTGAAATTAGAGTGACATGTGGCCATTGAAACCGCTACAGCTATTTTCTCACTGGTTCCCCCTATTCCCATTCATCCTCCGCACTAACTGCAGACTGTGCGATACCGGAACTTAAAGGCATTGACTCTCCATGTGGGGATGTTGTTAGTAAAGTGGCTGGAATATTGATCCGGAGCCCCAGGTGAGGAAAATGAGGTGCGTTTTAGAAACCTTTCCCGATCATATGGTATACCATCTGCTGGATTTCCCATGCATGGTTTAGCTGTAGGAAGATTCCCTTCAACCTGCAGTGTTGGGACCCTTGGAATGAGTAGCATGAAGTATTGCATTAAACTTTCGGCAGTTGCTCACCAAAGCTCACCAATCCTCTCAGCCCCAAGTGTCCAGCCTTATGTCTTATCCAGCTGTGGGTTTATATGTGGTCATTCCAGGTTACATCACAGTCCCTGAGCGAATTTTGTAAGAATTATTCTCTCTTTCATTGTTTCTGCGTTTTGGTTTTAAAATTTATTTCTATAATGGGGTTTAGCTCATTTTCACTGCTGTGTTTGTTCTGCTCTGCACACACTTGATTCCCTTATGGAGATATATCAATACATGGGTTTTAAGATTCTTATTACTCAGATATATTTCTCTGTGGTGTATAGGGTGTGTTGAGGCCAGTTCATTGAGCAAGGTGTAGATCTTGTCTAATACCTATTTGGTTTATTGAATGGTATCTGTGCTAATTTCAAACTCTGGTTTTATGCATCACCCCACCTCTCCTTTCCCCTTAAGCTGACATAAGTGTGTTTTCTAAATGTGAGACACTGTTCTGTTTTGTAATTCATTTTTTGTGCAGCCATATTTATCCTCCCTCTATAAGTGATATCTTATGATATGTTTCTTTTTCTGTTTGACTTATTTCAAGTAGTATTATCGGACCTAAATCCACTCTTTATCCTTCTACTAGCCTTATTACATTGATTTCATGGTGAAGAGATATTCCATTGTACATAAGTACCACATTTTCTTTATCCATTGTTCTCTTTCCTGGGATAATTAAGGTGTACTGAAGTTGAGGTTCTTGTAAACAGAGTAGCCCTAAACTGTGGTGTGCTTGTGTCTTGTTGATTTTTAGACTTCCCTATATATACTCCCGTGATTGGAAGTGCCCTATGCTCTGTAGCTCTGTTTTTTAGATGATTTAGGAACCACCATACACTTCTCCAGAGTGGCTCTCGGCAGTTCACACACTGTCCATCAGCGTATAAAGGCTCCCTGTTCTCCATGGCCTGTCCTGCATTTCTGGTTGTTACAATTTTTTCAGATGGCCCTTTTGACCGGTGGGAAATGAGACTTCTTTGCTGTGCACATTTCCATTGCTTGCTTGCTTGGTTGCCCATAAAGTGCGTATGCGTTTTTTCCTGGATATATTCAGGAAAAAACGCATGCTCCCTTTTCGGCCAACTGCATCATTGTCGAAATTCTGCCACTTTTCATGTGCTTTAAAGACGAGTCCAATCTATCTCTTGAAATTTGTTTCTTGCAATTCTGTCTTGCATTCAGATCCTCTTCTTTGCCTTACCTCAACATATTTTTGGACGTTAGTTTTCATTTATAACTCTGCAGGTTTGTGAATTGCAGTGACCCCGAGCTCCATTTTTTAAATTGCTCTTTTGTGAGCTGACCTCAAAGCCGCAGGATTGCTTCAGGCCCTCTTTTGGCTCCGGCGAGGCGGGCTGAGCCTTTTTTTAATTCTTATTCTTAATGGGAAATTAGAGTGACATGTGCCCGTCCAAACCCCTACAACTATTCTCTCATTGGTTCCCCCTCTTCCCGTTCATCCTCCTCACAATTTGCAAAATGTGTGAAACAGAAGTTTAAATGTGCTGATTCTCGAAGTGGGGAGATTCTAAGTAACGTGGCTGGAATGATGAACAGGAGCACCAGGAGAGGATAAATGAGGTGCATTTTAGACACATCTCCCGATCACATGGTGTACAGTCCTGTGGGTTTTCCATGCATGTTTTAGCTGTAGGAAGATTCCTTGAACCTGCAGATTTGGGACCCATTGAATGGGTACCAGGTAGTATTACTTTAAAGGGTGTGCATTTCCTCACCCAACCTCACATTTCTCTTAGCACGAACAGTTTCCAGCCTTATGTCTCATCCTGCTGTGGGTCTAGATGTGTTCAATCCATGTTGCATCACCATCCCTGAGGAAAAGTTGTAAGAGGTTTTCTCTGTCTCTCTGTCGTTTATTTTTTTCAATTTATTACTATATTGGTTACAGCTGATTTTCAAAGCTCTGTTTCTTGCTGCTGTACATCCACTTGATTCACGTACAGAGAGACATCAATAAATTCTTTTTCAGATTCTTACCAGTCATAGATATTCTTTTCCGGTGACTTGAGTGTGCTGAGTGCAGTTCTTTTAGCTACCGTGTAGGCCTTGTTGATTATCAGTTTGGTATTTGGAATGGTATCTTTGCTAATTTCAACCTCCTGGATGATGCCTCACCCCTCCCCACCTTTCCCGTTTAGCAGCCTTACGTGTGTTTTCTACATATTTGACTATGTTTTTGTTTTGTAATTTATTTCATGTGTAGCCATTTTGGATTCCACCTTTAAGTGATATCTTATGATATGTGTCTTTTTCTTTTTGAATTATGTCACTTAGAATGATCATATGTAACTCCTCCGGAGTTGTTACAACTGGCCATATTTCATTGATTTCCAGGCTGAGTAATATTCCACTCTACATAAGTACCACATCTCTATCCATTTTTTCCCTCCAGAGACATTTAAGTTATATCCTAGTCGAGGATCTTTTAAACAGAGAGGCAGTAAACATTGGGGTGCCTGTGTCCTCTCGATTTTTGTTTTTCCCAAGATATACGCCCATGAGTGCAAGTGCCCTATGCTCTGTAGCTCATTTTTTAGATGCTTTAGGAAACACAATACACTTCTCCAGAATGGCCGTTGGCAATATACATTTCCACTATAAGCCTCACAGGGCTCCCTCTTCTCCTTGCCCTGTCCTGCATTTCTGGTGTTTACACTTTATCAGGATGGCTCTTCTGACTGATGCGAAGTGATATCTTTTGTAGTATTGATTTCCAGTGCCCACCTGTTTGGTTGGCTAAAAACGTGTATGCCCTTTTCTTGAATATATACAGAAAAAAACGCATACAGCCTTTTTGGCCAACTGCAATGTTGGCAATGTTCAGCCCCTTTTCTTGTGCTTAATGGCGAGTCCTTTCTACCTCCTCAAATCCCTTTCCTGCCATTCTCCCTTGCGTACCAATCCTTTTCTCTGACTTTCCTCAAGACATTTTTCAGTGATAGATATTTTCAACTCTGCAGTTTCGTGAATTTTACTGCCCCGAGTTCCATTGTTCAACTTGTGTTTATGGGAACTGGCCACAAAGCAGTGGGATTTCCTCAAGCCCTATACTGTTTCCATGGGCAAGCCTAGCCTTTGGTCAATTCGTCTTCCTGATTGGAAATTAGAGTGACATGTGCCTGTCTGAACACCTAGGACTTGTCTCTCATTGTTCCTCATCCTTCTGCTTCATCCTCTGGACAAATTCCAAACTGTACACAACAGGATGTTGACAGTGCTGACATCTCCAAGTGGGGAGACTGTTAGTAAAGACGTTGGAGGGGTGAACCCGAGCACCAGGAGATGAGGAGATGAGATGCCTTTTCCAAACTCTTCCCGATCAGATGGTATACCATCCTCTGGATGTGACAGACATGTTTTAGCAGTAGGAAGAGTCCCATTCATGTAAGGAGAACACCAGGGCTTTTTCAAAATCAGTGTCTCCCCGAAACCCAAACTGGGGAGTTTTTTAAGCTACGGCTACACATATGTTCATTAAGGGCCTTGGGAAGTAGGCAGAGTCCAAACTTTAGATGATTGAAGTCTTCAGGGTCAGAAGCACTCACCACCGGCTTCCCTTAGGTTACACTTTAACTGTCATGGATAGATGATGTCAATAAAAATATCTATTCTTTTTCCGATTGTTTCCCCTTATAGGTTATTGCAAAATATTGAGTGTAGTTCCCTGTGCTATCCAGTAGTTCCTTGTTGATGATCTATTTTATACATAGCAGTGTGTATGTGTGAATTCCAAACTGTTAATTTATCCCTCCTCCCACCTTTCCCCTTTGGTAATAATAAATTATAAGATTTTATACTTCTCAGAAATGGGGGAGCTGAAAGAGAGGTATCATTTTCAATGGAAAAGCATTTAAAACAAGATTGAAGCTTTAACCAGGATTATTAGATGTACATCCTTGGAAAGAAATCACTTCATTTCTCTAATATTGACCTGACAAATAAGACAAACCTTTTCACTGAACTTGCTTATAATAAAGTGATGGAAATATCAAATGGAAGTGTTAGAAACATCTTATTTTACCCGAGCCTTATAAACTGTTCTATGTTAACTACAGTTTGGCTCACACATCTGTTCATTGAAGTTACAATAGTCTCAATTTCTGTTACTGATCCTCCAGAGTGGACCCCAACAAGGGTCCCCCTGCCCAGTGTCATTGGGGCCAACAGATCGAGACTGAGTTTGGTTCACAAGCAAAGGAAACTTTATATTTTGATCAGAGAATGGAGAGGTGAGAGCATGCACTACCCCGTGGGCTGTGGGCTGGGCTGCTGTGTAGAGGTCCTGTCAGAGTCAGTGGGAGGGAGGGGGCGGAGCTCTCGAGGGCCGGGTTGGCTGCAGCTCAGGCTCTATATCTCGGAGTCTGCACTGGGCCCCAGGAGCTGAGGTGTCGACCCAGCCATTCTGCACTAGGAAATCTGGTCTGAAGTGCCGGGTGTGGAACCTCTGCATGCGGGACCCTAGGAGCACGTGAAATTAGACAAAGCACAAAGGATAAAAAAGGTCAGACTTGACTTTATTGCCCAGATTCTATTTTTATCTCCCAGGGATTTTTAATGGGCTTTGCTGGGGACAAACCCCTCCTCTGCCTTTTGTCCCGTTCCTCATTCTTGGAGTGCTGAGGGTGCAGACCCTTCTTCTGTAACTGCTGAGTGCTGAGTTGGGAGCCCTCATACCAGGGGACGAGGGTCAGAACTTCTCCCCAGCAGCTCCAGGTGACGTTGATTGGCCCCAGGACCCCTGCCTCCCTGCTCGTCCGCCTGAGCACCAGCATTGGAAGTGTTATAGATTCTAATGACCTTTAAGGGTCCAGGAAAGAGATGTGCAGAGACGCTGTGGGGGCCGGTTTCACCCCGCCCCACATTTGTTCGGCCACCTTAGGCTGACCGTTTCTGCCAGCCTAGATGCTCTGACCAGTAGTCTGCTCTTTCTTCAATTAGGCCCCTGAATTAACGTAAAAACAGCACCAGGTGTCAGAGCCCTGCCCGCTCAACTCCCAGACAGTCCAGGGTCAGTGGTGATCAAGGACCATGATGGCCACTGAGTCAACAGCCTTTTGAAGTAAACAGGAGTCCAGCCGGTCTTATTGGCCACCATCATCACGGTGTCTGTAGGCTTTTCTATGGTGACAGTGTGATATACGGTTCCCCCGCCAAGATTATTAGCTCCCCTCTGGGTGCAGTAAGTCCTGCAAGCAGTAGTCTACTCCTTCGGGACACACTATTGTTTTATGAGAGAAACTCCAGGTCAAGTGATGTTCACACGAGTCATCATGGTGCCCTGTTGCCCCCGGTTATCTCTCTGGATGTTGGAGTTGGAGGGCCTCCTCACTCGAGGTCAGTGTGCCCACGGAGCGAACCCTGCAACTTCAGGGCATGGTTGGTGATTAGGATCACCACGTGGGGTCCTTTTCCCTTAGGAGGGAGGTGGCCTTTTGGGCTGCTGAGTTCCAGGTTTTTAGATACCGCCAGTATCTTGGCCAGATGTGGCAGTGGGCCAAGCCCCTTGGTGACTGTAGTTTATCCTACCTGGATGGCATTCTTGCGTTGTTCCATTTCAAGTGGTCCCAGTTTTTGCACTAATTCTCCAATGGCGATTCACCTTTCACCGGGAATGGAAAGGTCAAAGGGTTTAGCTCAATTAGGGAGTTCCAGGGCAAGGGTCTGAATTGACTGCTCTTTCCATTCTTGAAAGGCCACTTCTGGATTCTGTTCAAAAGGATCATCATCTTTTCCTTTCAGTGTTTCATATAGAGGCCCAGCTAGTAGACTGTAGTTAGGGATCCAGAAGCAGCAAACCCTGGCCTCCCCAGGAACCCCTAAGCTGTCTTCTAGTTTTAGAAAGGGGTAAGGCTGCAAATGGTTTCTTCCCTTTCCTGGGATGGGCTTCTCTGACCTTGTGTGAGAATGAAGCCCAGGCAGGTCACCGCAGTCTGTGATATTTGAGCTTTTTCTTGGACAGCTTCTATCCTTTATTGGCTTGGTAGTTCAGAGGCCTCCTTAGTAGGGCTGGCGATCAGAATGTCATCTGCATATTGAAGGAGGGTTTCCTTTTCCAGAGGTAGAACTTTTCGGTCTTTAGCTAAGCTTTCCCCAAAGATGGTGTGGGAATTTTTGCACCCTTGGGGCAAGACGGCCCGGAAGTATTGTTTTAGTTGTATGTTGAGTCCTGCCACTCACAAGCCAAAATTTCTTGTGACTCTGGGACTAATGGAATACAAAAGAAGGCATCATTGAAGACTAATACAGAATACCATGTCCTGGTGGTTGGTAGAATGACCAGCAGGGTGTAGGAATCAGGAGCACCTGGAGGTATATCCTCGGTGGCTTCACTGACTGTCCTGACATCCTTTACCAGGTCCCCAGCAGCCCATGGGGCTCTCGTGGTCAGGCCAATCCCAGGATATGGAGGTCTCCTGGGCAGGTACCCCACCCCCAACCCAGCCCACGGGGCTCTCATGGTCAGGCCCCTCCCAGGATACAGAGCTACCCTTGCAGGTACCGTGGCAGGGCTGGGCACACAGGAACCGTGCACATAGCCCTCATTGAAGAGCACCCCCAGCTCCCCTGTCGCTCAGAGCTGACACAGAGCACCTCAGAGCAGGACTTGAACTAACAAACAGCAGCTCCGACAGGTCTGTGACCCTGGGCATCACTCTGTGTGGCCTCCCTCCACCTGGTCTTCTAAAGACTTCCACTGCACCCAGGGCACCAGGCCTCTGTCTCCAACCACCACCCACCCCTCCTCTCCCTGACTCCTGGGTTCCTCTCATTAGGAGAGGGTTTTCTTGAAGTTGTCTCCCACTCATGGGCCAGATAAAATGATTAGAAAACAAGCCAAAGCTGCAGCCCCTTGTCTATCCTGACCCTCAGGAGCCCACACCTGTTCCTTGGACCTGGCCGGTTCAGCAAGTTCCATTTTCTGCAACTGTGAGCCCCTGAGGGGTGATGATTGGCTGACCTGGGCAGCCTTACCGTGCCGGCCAGCCCTCTCCAGGTGTGCCTGGGTTGAGATCAATATAAATACCACTCCAGGCAGCAAGAGCCCCTGCAGCTGTGCCTGACGCCATTTTCTCTGCCCTGTCAGCAGTCTCGGGGCTGGGCTGGTGGGAGGGAGTGAGAGGCCACGGCTTTGTGGGTGGCCCAGTGTGAGTGGGGCTCTGCCGGACTTTCTGCAGCAGTTGCCAGGCTGCCACCTGCTAAAGAAGAGGATGTGTCACCCATACCTGCTGCTGGAATTTCTCCCTGGGCAGAGGTGAGGAAGGAAAAAAGCAGTGGGGGCAGGGACAGGACGGGTATCTCAGGCAGGGAAATGGAAATCTTCCAAAAGAGCACCCAGGGCCAGGACCATCCTGGCTGGCCTGCAGGCACCAAGTCAGCTGGCATGCTGTCACTCGTGTGGCTCCATGGCCCTTCCTCTAGGCTTTCAAGTCCTTGTATATATTCAGGTGTTTTACCTGGGAAGGGTGGGAACAGTTCAGCAGCAACTGGCCTGGGGCTCAGCTCACGTTTACTCACAGATGCCTCGGCACGGTGCCCCAGCTTTGCAATGAGGACGCTTGTTGTGTGGGGGCTGCTGGCTGAATGGGAGACGATTCCCCACCACTGACCAACTTCAGAATTGTTTACAACTGGAGCAAGTGCCCTGATACGGTTTTCCTCTGAGTAACTGGTGGGTTCTGTTTTTTTTTTTCTCTTTTTCGTTTTTGGTTCAAGGTAGATTTTATTCCTCTTTTTTGTATTTACAGATATAAGCATGGAAATAATTTATTCATATAAATACATGTATGTGAAGGGAATAATTGTTTTTTTTGTTTTATTTTTTTAATTTTATTTCTTTTTAATTTTGAATTTTATTTTATACTTTTATACAGCAGGTTCTTATTGGTTATCTATTTTATACATATAAATGTTTACATGCCAATCCCAATCTCTCAACTCCTCCCACCACCACCCCCCCAAGAGCTTTCCCCCTTGTTGTCCATACGATTGTTGTCTACATCTGTTGCTCTATTTATGCCTTGCAAAACGGTTAATCTGTACAGTTTTTCTAGGTTCCACATATATGCATGAATATACAAGATTTGTTTTTCTCTTTCTGACTTACTTCACTCTGTATGACAGTCTCTAGATCCATCGACGTCTCTACAAATGACCCAATTTCATTCCTTTCATGGCTTAGTAATATTCCATTTTATATATGTACCACATCTTTATGCATTCGTCTGTCTGTGGGCATTTAGGTTGCTTCCATTACCTCGATATTGTAAATAGTGATGCAATGAACATTGCGGTGAATGTCTCTTTTTGATTTATGGTTTTGTCTGGGTATATGTCCAGTACTGGGATTGCTGTATCATATGGTAATTCTATTATTAGTTTCTTAAGAAACTCCATATTGTTCTCCATAGTGACTGTATCAATTTATATTCCCAACAATAGTGGAAGAGGCTTCCTTTTCTCCACACCCTTTCCAGCATTTGTTGTTTGTAGATTTTCAGATGATGCCCATTCTAACAGGTGTGAGGTGATACCTCATTGTTGAGTCCATTTCGTTGAGCAAGGGGTAGGTCTTGTCTATTACATATTTGGCTGATGGAACGGTATCTGTGCTAATTTCAAACTCTGGTTTTATGCAGCACCCCAACTCACCTTTCCCCTTAAGCAAGCATAAGTTGGTTTTCTAAACTTCAGACCCTGTTCTGTTTTGTAATTCAGTTCATGTGTAGCCAAGTTTACATTCCGTGCATTAGTGATACCTTATGATGTTTCTTTTTCTGTGTGACTTATTTCACTTAGAATCATCGTGCCTCAATCCACTCATTATGCTGGTACAGGCCTGGTGACACAGATTTCATTGCTGAGTGGTATTCTGTTGTATGTAAGTACCGCAACTTCTTTATCAATTATTTGTTCTCTGGGATATTTAACTTGTACTGTAGAAGAGGTTCCTGTAAACAGAGCCTTCCCAAATTTTCGGGTGGCTGTGTCTTTTTGATTTTAATTTCCCTAAGCTATAGGACCATAAGTGGAAATGCCCTAGACTCTGTTGCTTTGTTTTTCAGATGTATCAGGAAACACCATACATTTCTCCAGAGTGGCTGTTGGCAATTTACATCCCGCCCATCAGCATAACAAGGCTCCTTTTTCCCCATGGCCTGTCTTGCCTTTCTGGATTTTACACTTTTCTCAGATGGCCCTTTAGACCGGGGGGAAGTGACACTTCATAGTAGTTCGGATTTCCATTGCAAGCTTGCTTGGTTTGCCAAAAAGGGCGTATGTGTTTTTTCCTGAATATATTCAGGAACAAACTCATACGCCCTTTTTTGCCAAGTGCATCATTGTCGATGTTCTGCCTCTTTTCCTATGCTTTAAATGCAAATCCAGTCTACCTCCTGAAATCGGTTTCCTGCAATTCTGCCCCGCTTTCAAGTCCTCTTCGCAGCCTTACTTCAATATATTTTTGGACGTTATCTGTCATTTATAACTCTGCAGGTTTGTGAATTACAGGGCCCCTGAGCTCCTTTCTTCAACTCGCTTTCTTGTGAGCTGGCCGCAAACCCGCAAGACTGCTTCAGTCCCTAATCTGCTTCTGGCAGGGCACGCTGAGCCTTTGGTTAATTCCTCTTCCTGGTGGGAAATGAGTGTTAAATATGCCCGTCCAGACACCTACCTCACTCTCAACCCCTTGGTGATGTGGGTCCTCTGGTTTGTGGCCACCTTTGCTGGGTTCCTCAACTTTCGATGATGTGGCCCCACTAGTGTGAGGACACTCCTGCCTGGTTCTCATCCACGTGGTAATGTGGACCCCCTGGTGAGAGTCTGTTCCTGGCTGTGTTCCTCACCCTTCTGTGAGGGAGACCATCTGCTGATAGGTCACTCCTGCATGGCTGGCACACATTGCCTTGGTGAAGTCAGCCATGTGGTGGCAGTTGGAGCGTGCTGGGAATCTCCTCCCCCCGGTGATTAGGGCCCTCTTGCGTCAGGCCCTAACTGCTGGGCTCACCAACTTTTCTTAGTGAGCCCAATGATGATTGGGCACTCCTCT
The DNA here is from genome assembly GCF_949774975.1 of Lagenorhynchus albirostris. Classification (NCBI taxonomy): domain Eukaryota; kingdom Metazoa; phylum Chordata; class Mammalia; order Artiodactyla; family Delphinidae; genus Lagenorhynchus; species Lagenorhynchus albirostris. The sequence goes on along the minus strand of NC_083096.1, from coordinate 64,232,833 downwards.
TAGGATCCCATCTCCATGGGGATGTGGGCCTTCTGCTCTGAGGTCCCAACGGCTGGGTTGTTCACATTTTCATGATGTGGGCTCTCTGGTGTTAGTTCACAGAGGCCTGGATCCCATAACATCTGTGCTCTCGGCCGCCTGCTGGGAGGTTCCAACTGCTGGATTCCTCACCTTTCTTATTCTTTGGGCCCTCTGTTTTTAGGCTACTCCTGCCTGCCTCACTCCCATTCCCTTTGTGATATGTGTCCTCTGATTTGAGGCCACATGTGCTGGGTTCCGCACCTTTCGATGATGTGGCCCCACTGGAGGGAAGACAGTCCTGACTGGTTCCCATCCCCTTGCTGATGTGGGCCCTCAGGTGAGAGTCTGATCCTGGCTGGGTTCCTCACCCTTCTGTGAGGTGGGCCCTCTGCTGTGAGGTCAATCATGCCTGTCTGGCACACGTCACCTTGGCGACGTGGGCCCTCTGGTGGCAGTTGGAGTGTGCTGGGATCCTCCTCCCCTCGGTGATGAGGGCCCTCTTGCCTTAGGCCATAACTGCTGGGCTCCCCACATTTTCTGATGTGCGCCAAGTGAGTGAGGACACTCTTGCCAGGTTCCCATCCCCATGGGGATATGGGCCTTCTGCTCTGAGGTCAAAACGGCTGGCTTGCTCACAGTACCATGATGTGGGACCTCTGCTGTGAGTTCACTCCGGCAAGGATCCCTTATCATCGGTGCTCTGAATCGCCTGCTGGGAGGTTCCAACTGCTGGATTCCTCAACTTTTTTCTTCTATGTGCCCTCTGTTGTGAGGCTCCTCCTGCCTGCCTCACTGCCAGCCGCTTGGTGATGACTGTCCTATGGCTTGTGGCCACATGTGCTGCGTTCCTCACCTTTCGATGATGTGGCCCCACTCGTGTGAGGACACTCCTGCCTGGTTCCCATCCCATTGGTGAGGTGGGCCCTCTGGCGAGAGTCTAATCCTGGCTGGGTTCCTCAACGTCCTGTGAGGTAGGCCCTCTGCTGTGAGGTCACTCCTGCCTGGCTGGCACACGTCACCTTGGAGACGTGAGCCCTCTGGTGGCAGTTGGAGCGTGCAGGGTGCCTCCTCCTCTCGGTGATGACGGCCCTCTGGCGTCAGGCCCTAAATGGTGGGCTCCCCAAATTTTCTGATGTGCGCCCAGTGGTGCGAGGACACTCCAGCCAGGTTCCCATTCCCATGGGGATGTGGGCCTTCCGCGCTGAGGTCCCAACGCCTGGGTTGCTCACAGTTTTATGATGTGGGCCCTCTGCTGTGAGTTCACTGCGGCCTGGATCCCATAGCCTCGGTGTTCTGGGCCGCCTGCTGGAAGGTCTAAATGCTGGAATCCTCACGTTTTTTATATTATGTGCCCTGTGTTGTGAGGCTCCTCCTGCCTGCCTCATTCCAAGGCCCTTGGTGATGTGGGTCCTCTGGTTTGAGGACACATGTGCTGGGTTCCTCACCTTAAGATGATGAGGCCCCACTGGTGTGAGGATAATCCTGACTGGTTCCCATCCCCTTTGTGATGTGGGTCCTCTGGTGAGAGTCTGATCCTGGCTGGGTTCCTCACCCATCTGTGAGGTGGGCCCTCTACTATCAGGTAACTCTTGCCTGGCTTGCTCACCTCGCCTTGTTGACATGAGCCCTCTGGTGGCACTTGGACCCTGCTGGGAGCCTCCTCACCTCTGTGATGAGGGCCCTCTGACGTCAGGCCCTAACTGCTGGGCTCCCCAACTTTTCTTAGTGAGCCCAGTGATGCTCGGGCACTCCTCTTAGGTTCCCATCTCCATGGGCATGTGGGCCTTCTGCTCTGAGGTTCCAACGGCTGGGTTGATCACAATTTCATGATGTGGGCTCTCTGGTGTTAGTTCACTGTGGCCTGGATCCCATAGCCTGTGTGCTCTTGGCCGCCTGCTGGGAGGTTCCAACTGCTCGATTCCTCAACTTTTGTATTCTATGGTTCCTGTGTTGTGATGCTCCTCCTGCCTGCCTCACTCGCAACCCCTTCGTGATGTGGGTCTTCTGGTTTGAGGCCACATGTGCTGGGTTCCGCAACTTTCTATGATGTGGCCCCACTGGTGTGAGGACACTCCTGCCTGGTTCACATCCCTTTGGTGATGTGGGCCTTCTGGTGACAGTCTTATCCTGGCTGGGTTCCTCACTCTTCTGTGAGGTAGGCCCTCTGCTGTGAGGTCACTCCTGCCTGGCTGGCACACGTCACCTTGGAGACGTGAGCCCTCTGGTGGCAGTTGGAGCGTGCAGGGTGCCTCCTCCTCTCGGTGATGATGGCCCTCTAGCATCAGGCCCTAACTGCTGGGCTCCCCACGTTTTCTGATGTGAGCCCAGTGATGCCAGGACACTCCTGTCAGGTTCCCATCCCCATGGGGATGTGGGCTTTCTGCTCTGAGGTCCCAATGCCTGGGTTGCTCACAGTTTCATGATGTGGGCTCTCTGGTGTTAGTTCACTCCTGCCTGCATCCCATAGCTTCTGTGCTCTCGGCCGCCTGCTTGGAGGTTCCAAATGCTGGATTCCTCACCTTTTTAATTCTTTGGGCCCTCTGTTTTTAGGCTACTCCTACCTGCCTCACTCCCATCCCCTTTGTGATGTATGTCCTCTGATATGAGGCCACATGTGCTGGGTTCCTCACCTTTCGATGATGTGGCCCCACTGGTAGGAGGACAGTCCTGACTGGTTCCCATCCCCTTGGTGTTGTGGGCCCTCTGGTGAGAGTCTCATCCTGCCTCGGTTCCTCACCCTTCTGTGAGATAGGCCCTCTGCTGTGAGGTCACTACTGCCTGGCTGGCGCATGCCACCTTGTAGACGTGGGCCCTCTGTTGGCAGTTGGAACCTGCTGGCAGTCTCCTCCCCTCAGTTATGAGGGCCCCCTGGCGTCAGGCCCTGACTGCTGGGCTCCTAACATTTTCTGATATGTGCTAAGTGGTGCGAGGCCACTCCTGCCAGGTTCCCATCCCAATGGGGATGTGGGCCTTCTGTTCTGAGGTCCCAACGGCTGGGCTGCTCACAGGTTCATGATGTGGGCCCTCTGCTGTGAGTTCACTGCGGCCTGGATCCCATAGCCTCGGTGCTCTGGGCCACTTGCTGGGAGGTTCCAACTGCTGGATTCCTCAACTTTTATATTCTATGGACCCTGTGTTGTGAGGCCGGTCCTGCCAGCCTCATTCCAAACCCCTTGGTGATGTGGTTCCTGTGGTTTGAGGCTACATGTGCTGGGATCCTCACCTTTCGTTGATGTTGTCCCACTGGTGTGGGGACACTCCTGCCTGGTTCCCATCCCCTTGGTGATGTGGGCCCTCTGGTGAGAGTCTGATCCTGGCTGTGTTCCTCACCCTTCTGTGAGGGGGGCCCTCTGCTGTGAGGTCACTCCTGCCTGGCTGCCACACATCGCCTTGGCGACGTTGGCCCTCTGGTGGCAGCTGGAGCCTGCTGGGAGCCTCCTCCTCTCGGTGATGAGTGCCCTCTAGTGTCAGGCCCTAACTTCTGAGCACCCCACGTTTTCTGATGTGAGCCCAGTGATGCCAGGACACTCCTGTCATGTTCCCATCACCATGGGGATGTGGGCCTTCTGCTGTGAGGTCCCAATGTCTGGGTTGCTCACAGTTTCATGATGTGGGCTGTCTGGTGTTAGTTCACTCCGGCCTGCATCCCCTAGCCTCTGTGCTCTGGGCCGCCTGCTGGGAGGTTCCAAATGCTGGATTCCTCACCTTTCTTATTTTGGGGCCCTCTGTTATGAGGCTCCTCCTGCCTGCCTCACTCCCAGCCCCTTGGTGATGGGTGTCCTATGGTTTGAAGCCACATGTTCTGGGTTCCTCATCTTTAGATGATGTGGCCCTACTCATGTGAGGACACTCCTGCCTGGTTCCAATCCATTTGGTGATGTGGGCCCTCTGGTGCGAGTCTGATCCAGACTGGGTTCGTCACACTTCTCTGAGGTGGGCCCTCTGGTGTGAGGTCATTCGTGCCTGGTTGGCACACATCGCCTTGGCGACGTCAGCCCTCTGGTGGCAGTTGGAGCCTGCTGGGAGCCTCCTTCCCTTGGTGATGAGGGTCCTCTGGCGTCAGGCCCTAACTGCTGGTCGCCCAAAATTTTCTGATACGTTCTCAGTGGTGAGAGGACACTCCTACCAGATTTCCATCCCCATGGGGATGTGGGTCTCCTGCTCTGAGGTCCCAATGGCTGGGTTGCTCAGTTTCATGACATGGGCCCTCTTCTTTGAGTTCACTGTGGCCTGGATCCCATAGCCTCGGTGCTCTGGGCCGCCTGCTGGGAGGTTCCAACTGCTGGATTCCTCACTTTTTTATTCTATGGGCCCAGTGTTGTGAGGCTACTCCTGCATGCCTCACTCCGAGGCCCTTGGTGATGTGGGTCCTCTGGTTTGAGGACACATGTGCTGAGTACCTCACCTTTCGATGATGTGGCCCCACTGGTGTGAAGACACTCCTGCCTGGTTCCCATCCCCTTGGTGATGTGGGCCCTCTGGTGAGAGTCTGATGTTGGCTGGGTTTCTCACCCTTCTGTGAGGTGGGACCTCTGCTGTGAGGTAACTCCTGCCTGGCCTGCTCACATTGCCTTGGCAATGTGAGCCTTCAGGTGGCAGTTGGAGCCTGCTGGGAATCTCCTCCCCTCAGTTATGAGAGCTCTGGATAAAACACATATGCTCTTTTTTGCCAAGTGCATTATTTTCCAAGTTCTGTCTCTTTTCCTATGCTTTAAGAGCGACTACCGTGTACCTTCTGAAATCGGTTTCCAGCAATTCTGCCCCGAATTCAAGTCCTCTTCACAGCCTTACTTCAGTATAATTTTGGATGATAGCTGTCATTTATAACTCCGCAGGTTTGTGAATTACAGTGCCCCTCAGCTGCTTTCTTCAACTCGCTTTCTTGTGAGCTGGCCGCAAAAGCGCATGATATCTTCAGGCCCTAATCTGGTTCTAGCACGGCACGCGGAGCCTTTGGTACATTCGTCTTTCTGGTGGGAAATGAGAGTTAAATTTGCCCGTCCAGACACCTCCAGCTAGTCTCTCATTGGCTCTCCCTATTCCTGTTCATTTTCCGCAGAAATTGCAAACTGGGCCAAACAGGAGGTTAAAGGCACTGACTCTCCAAGTGGGGAGAGTGTTAGTAAAGCGTCTGGAATGTTGCACCCGAGTACCAGGGGACGAAAACTGAGACACATTTAACACGTTTCCCAATCACACGGATCATACTCTGGGTTCCACATGCATGTTTTAGCTGAAGGAAGAATCCCTTAAACCTGGAGAGTTGAGACCCATGGAACGGGTACCATGCAATATGACTTCAAAGGGTCTGCATTTGCTCACCGAACCTCACCAATCCTATCACTGCTGCGTTTATGCCAGTGTACACACGCTTGATTCTCTTTTGGAGACATAGAAATCCATAGGTTTTAAGATTCTTACTAGTCAGGTATATTCTTAGGCGTTTAATATGGCGTGTTGAGTCCACTTCGTTGAGCAAGGAGTAGCTCTTGTCTATTACATATTTGGCTTATGGAATGGTATCTGTGCTAATTTCAATCTCAGGTTTTATGCAGCACCCCAACTCACCTTTCCCCTTAAGCAAGCATAAGTTGGTTTTCTACATTTGAGACCCTCTTCTGTTCTGTAATTCAGTTCCTGTGTAGCGAAGTTTACATTCTGTGTATTAGTGATATCTTATGATGTTTCTTTTTCTGTGTGACTTATTTCACTTAGAATCATCGTACCTGAATCCACTCCTTATGCTGCTACGGGCCTGATGACATAGATTTCATTGCTGAGTGATATTGCATTGTACGTAAGTACCACAACTTCTTTATCCATTTTTCGCTTTCTGTGATATTGAACTTGTACTGTAAACGAGGTTCTTGTAAACAGAGCCATCCCAAACTTTGGGGTGGCTGTGTTTTTGATTTTAATTTCCCTAAGCTATAGGACCATAAGTAGAAGTGCCGTAATCTCTGTCGCTTTGTTTTTTAGATGTTTCAGGAAACACCATACACTTCTCCAGAGTGGCTGTTGGCAGTTTACATCCTGCCCATCAGCATAACCATGGTCCCAATTCTCCATGGCCTGTCCTGCCTTTCTGGATTTTACACTTTTTTCAGATGTCCCTTTTGACCGGGGGTCAGTGAGACTTCATTGTAGTGCAGATTTCCTTTGCAAGCTTGCTTTGTTGGCCAAAAAGGGCGTATGCGTTGTTTCCTGAATATATTCAGGAAAAAACGCATACGCCCTTTTTGTCCAAGTGCATCATTGTGGACGTTCTGCCTCTTTTCCTATGCTTTTCATGCAATTCCAGTCTACCTCCTGAAATCGGTTTCCTGCAATTCTGCCCCGCTTTCAAGTCCTCTTGGCAGCCTTACTTCAATATATTTTTGGACGATAGCTGTCATTTATAACTCTGCAGGTTTGTGAATGACAGTGCCCCTGAGCTCCTTTCTTCAACTCACTTTCTTGTGAGCTGGCCGCAACTCTGAAGGATTGCTTCAGGCCCTAGTGTGTTTCTGGCATGGCACGCTGACCCTTTGGTTAATTCCTCTTCCTGGTGGGAAATGAGAGTTAAATTTGCCCGTCCAGACACCTCCAGCTAGTCTCTCATTGGTTCTCCCTATTCCTGTTCATTTTCCGCAGAAATTGCAAACTGGGCCAAACAGGAGGTTAAAGGCAGTGACTCTCCAAGTCGGCAGAGTTTTAGTAAAGCGTCTGGAATGTTGCAGCCGAGTACCAGGAGAGGAAAACTGAGACACATTTGAACACGTTTCCCGGTCACATGGTGCATCATACTCTGGGTTCCACATGCATGTTTTAGCTGAAGGAAGAATCCCTTAAACCTGGAGAGTTGAGACCCATGTTATGGGTACCATGCCATATTACCTCAAAGGGTCTGCATTCGCTCACCGAACCTCAACAATCCTATCACTGCTCTGCTTATGCCGCTATACACATGCTTGATTGTCTTTCGAAGACATAAATCCATAGGTTTTAAGATTCTTACTAGTCAGGTATATTCTTAGGCGTTTAATACGGAGTGTTGATTCCACTCGTTGAGCAAGGAGTAGCTCTTGTCTATTACATATTTGGCTTATGGAAATTATCTGTGCTAATTTCAATCTCTGGTTTTATGCAGCACCCCAACTCACCTTTCCCCTTAAGCAAGCATAAGTTGGTTTTCTACATTTGAGACCCTGTTCTGTTTTGTAATTCAGTTCATGTGTAGTCAAGTTTACATTCCGTGCATTAGTGATACCTTATGATGTTTCTTTTTCTGTGTGACTTATTTCACTTAGAATCATCGTGCCTCAATCCACTCATTATGCTGGTACAGGCCTGGTGACACAGATTTCATTGCTGAGTGGTATTCTGTTGTACGTAAGTACCGCAACTTCTTTATCAATTATTTGTTCTCTGGGATATTTAACTTGTACTGTAGAAGAGGTTCCTGTAAACAGAGCCATCTCAAATTTTGGGGTGGCTGTGTCTTTTTTATTTTAATTTCCCTAAGCTATAGGACCATAAGTGGAAATGCCCTAGACTCTGAATCTTTGTTTTTCAGATGTATCAGGAAACACCATACACTTCTTCAGAGTGGCTGTTGGCAATTTACATCCCTCCCATCAGCATAACAAGGCTCCTTTTTCCCCATGGCCTGTCTTGCCTTTCTGGATTTTACACTTTTCTCAGATGGCCCTTTAGACCGGGGGGAAGTGACACTTCATAGTACTTTGGATTTCCATTGCAAGCTTGCTTGGTTTGCCAAAAAGGGCGTATGTGTTTGTTCCTGAATATATTCAGGAACAAACGCATACGCCCTTTTTTGCCAAGTGCATCATTGTCGATGTTCTGCCTCTTTTCCTATGCTTTAAATGCAAATCCAGTCTACTTCCTGAAATCAGTTTCCTGAAATTCTGCCCCGATTTCAAGTCCTCTTCGCAGCCTTACTTCAATATATTTTTGGACGTTATCTGTCATTTATAACTCTGCAGGTTTGTGAATTACAGGGCCCTTGAACTCCTTTCTTCAACTCGCTTTCTTGTGAGCTGGCCGCAAACCCTCAAGACTGCTTCAGGCCCTAATCTGCTTCTGGCAGGGCACGCTGAGCCTTTGGTTAATTCCTCTTCCTGGTGGGAAATGAGTGTTAAATACGTCCGTCCAGACACCTACCTCACTCTCAACCCCTTGGTGATGTGGGTCCTCTGGTTTGTGGCCACCTTTGCTGGGTTCCTCACCTTTCGATGATGTGGCCCAACTAGTGTGAGGACACTCCTGCCTGGTTCTCATCCACGTGGTTATGTGGACCCCCTGGTGAGAGTCTGTTCCTGGCTGTGTTCCTCACCCTTCTGTGAGGGAGACCCTCTGCTGATAGGTCACTGCTGCATGGCTGGCACACATTGCCTTGGTGAAGTCAGCCGTGTGGTGGCAGTTGGAGCATGCTGGGAATCTCCTCCCCCCGGTGATGAGGGCCCTCTTGCGTCAGGCCCTAACTGCTGGGCTCACCAACTTTTCTTAGTGAGCCCAGTGATGCTTTGGCACTCCTCTTAGGATCCCATCTCCATGGGGATGTGGGCCTTCTGCTCTGAGGTCCCAACGGCTGGGTAGTTCACATTTTCATGGTGTGGGCTCTCTGGTGTTAGTTCACAGAGGCCTGGATCCCATAGCCTCTGTGCTCTTGGCCGCCTGCTGGGAGGTTCCAACTGCTCGATTCCTCAACTTTTGTATTCTATGGGTCCTGTGTTGTGATGCTCCTCCTGCCTGCCTCACTCGCAACCCCTTCGTGATGTGGGTCTTCTGGTTTGAGGCCACATGTGCTGGGTTCCGCAACTTTCAATGATGTGGCCCCACTGGTGTGAGGACACTCCTGCCTGGTTCCCATCCCCTTGGTGATGTGGGCCTTCTGGTGACAGTGTTATCCTGGCTGGGTCCTCACTCTTCTGTGAGGTAGGCCCTCTGCTGTGAGGTCAATCCTGCCTGACTTGCACACATCACCTTGGTGACGTGGGCCCTCTGTGGCACATGGAACCTGCTGGGAGCCTCCTGCCCTTGGTGATGATGGCCCTCTAGCATCAGGCTCTAACTGCTCGGCTCCCCACATTTTCTGATGTGAGCCCAGTGATACCAGGACACTCCTGTCAGGTTTCGTCCCCATGGGGATGTGGGCTTTCTGCTCTGAGGTCCCAACGCCTGGGTTGCTCACAGTTTCATGATGTGGGCTCTCTGGTGTTAGTTCACTCCTGCCTGAATCCCATAGCTTCTGTGCTCTCGGCCACCTGCTGGGAGGTTCCAAATGCTGGATCCCTCACCTTTTTTATTCTTTGGGCCCTGTGTTTTTAGGCTACACCTACCTGCCTCACTCCCATCCCCTTTGTGATATATGTCCTCTGATATGAGGCCACATGTGCTGGTTTCCTCACCTTTCGATGATGTGGCCCCAAAGGTGGGAGGACAGTCCTGACTGGTTCACATCCCCTCGGTGTTGTGGGCCCTCTGGCGAGAGTCTCACCCTGCCTTGTTTCCTCACCCTTCTGTGAGGTGGGCCCTCTGCTGTGAGGTCACTACTGCCTGGCTGGCGCATGCCACCTTGTAGACGTGGGCCCTCTGTTGGCAGTTGGAACCTGCTGGGAGTCTCCTCCCCTCAGTCATGAGGGCCCCCTGGCGTCAGGCCCTAACTGCTGGGCTCCTAACATTTTCTGATATGTGCTAAGCGGTGCGAAGCCACTCCTGCCAGGTTCCCATCCCAATGGGGATGTGGGCCTTCTGTTCTGAGGTCCCAACGGCTGGGCTGCTCACAGGTTCATGATGTGGGCCCTCTGCTGTGAGTTCACTGCGGCCTGGATCCCATAGCCTCGGTGCTCTGGGCCACTTGCTGGGAGGTTCCAACTGCTGGATTCCTCAACTTTTATATTCTATGGACCCTGTGTTGTGAGGCCGGTCCTGCCAGCCTAATTCCGAACCCCTTGGTGATGTGGTTCCTGTGGTTTGAGGCTACATGTGCTGGGATCCTCACCTTTCGATGATGTTGTCCCACTGGTGTGGGGACACTCCTGCCTGGTTCCCATCCCCTTGGTGATGTGGGCCCTCTGGTGAGAGTCTGATCCTGGCTGTGTTCCTCACCCTTCTGTGAGGTGGGCCCTCTGCTGTGAGGTCACTCCTGCCGGGCTGGCACACATCGCCTTGGCGATGTTGGCCCTCTGGTGGCAGCTGGAGCCTGCTGGGAGCCTCCTCCTCTCGGTGATGAGTGCCCTCTAGCGTCAGGCCCTAACTTCTGAGCACCCCACGTTTCTGATGTGAGCCCAGTGATGCCAGGACACTCCTGTCATGTTCCCATCCCCATGGGGATGTGGGCCTTCTGCTCTGAGGTCCCAATGTCTGGGTTGCTCACAGTTTCATGATGTGGGCTGTCTGGTGTTAGTTCACTCCGGCCTGCATCCCCTAGCCTCTGTGCTCTGGGCCACCTGCTGGGAGGTTCCAAATGCTGGATTCCTCACCTTTCTTATTTTGGGGCCCTCTGTTATGAGGCTCCTCCTGCCTGCCTCACTCCCAGGCCCTTGGTGATGGGTGTCCTATGGTTTGAAGCCACATGTTCTGGGTTCCTAATCTTTAGATGATGTGGCCCTACTCATGTGAGGACACTCCTGCCTGGTTCCAATCCATTCGGTGATGTGGGCCCTCTGGTGCGAGTCTGATCCTGACTGGGTTCGTCACATTTCTCTGAGGTGGGCCCTCTGCTGTGAGGTCATTCGTGCCTGGTTGGCACACATCGCCTTGGTGAAGTCAGCCCTCTGGTGGCAGTTGGAGCCTGCTGGGAGCCTCCTTCCCTTGGTGATGAGGGTCCTCTGACGTCAGGCCCTAACTGCTGGTCACCCAAAATTTTCTGATACGTTCTCAGTGGTGCGAGGACACTCCTACCAGATTTCCATCCCCATGGGGATGTGGGCCTCCTGCTCTGAGGTCCCAATGGCTGGGTTGCTCAGTTTCATGACATGGGCCCTCTTCTTTGAGTTCACTGTGGCCTGGATCCCATAGCCTCGGTGCTCTGCGCCGCCTGCTGAGAGGTTCCAACTGCTGGAATCCTCACTTTTTTATTCTATGGGCCCAGTGTTGTGAGGCTACTCCTGCCTGCCTCACTCCGAGGCCCTTGGTGATGTGGGTCCTCTGGTTTGAGGACACATGTGCTGAGTACCTCGCCTTTCGATGATGTGGCCCCACTGGTGTGAAGACACTCCTGCCTGGTTCCCATCCCCATGGTGATGTGGGCCCTCTGGTGAGAGTCTGATGTTGGCTGGGTTTCTCACCCTTCTGTGAGGTGGGACCTCTTCTGTGAGGTAACTCCTGCCTGGCTTGCTCAGGTTGCCTTGGCAATGTGAGCCCTCAGGTGGCAGTTGGTGCCTGCTGGGAATCTCCTCCCCTCAGTTATGAGAGCTCTGGATAAAACACATATGCCCTTTTTTGCCAAGGGCATTATTTTCCAAGTTCTGTCTCTTTTCCTATGCTTTAAGAGTGACTCCCGTGTACCTTCTGAAATCGGTTTCCAGCAATTCTGCCCCGCATTGAAGTCCTCTTCGCAGCCTTACATCAGTATAATTTTGGATGATAGCTGTCATTTATAACTCCTCAGGATTGTGAATCACAGTGCCCCTGAGCTCCTTTCTTCAACTCAATTTCTTGTGAGCTGGCCGCAACACCGCAGGATTGCTTCAGGCCCTAGTATGGTTCCGGCATGGCACGTTAAGCCTTTGGTTAATTCCTCTTCCTGGTGGGAAATGAGGGTTAAATTTGCCCATCCAGACACCTCCAGCTAGTCTCTCATTTGTTCTCCCTATTCCTGTTCATCTTCCGCAGAAATTGCAAATTGGGCCAAACAAGAGGTTAAAGGCACTGACTCTCCAAGTGCGCAGAGTGTTAGTAAAGCGTCTGGAATGTTGCACCCGAGTACCAGGGGACGAAAACTGAGACACATTTGAACACGTTTCCCGAACACACGGTGGATCATACTCTGGGTTCCACATGCATGTTTTAGCTGAAGGAAGAATCCCTTAAACCTGGAGAGTTGAGACCCATGGAATGGGTACCATGCAATATGACTTCAAAGGGTCTGCATTTGCTCACCGAACCTCACCAATCCTATCACTGCTGCATTTATGCCGCTGTACACACGCTTGATTCTCTTTCGGAGACATATAAATCCATAGGTTTTAAGATTCTTACTAGTCAGGTATATTCTTATGCGTTTAATATGGGGTGTTGAGTCCACTTCGTTGAGCAAGGAGTAGCTCTTGTCTATTACATATTTGGCTTATCGAACGGTATCTGTGCTCATTTCAATCTCTGGTTTTATGCAGCACCCCAACTCACCTTTCCCCTTAAGCAAGCATAAGTTGGTTTTCTACATTTGAGACCCTGTTCTGTTTTGTAATTCAGTTCCTGTGTAGCCAAGTTTACATTCCGTGTAGTAGTGATATCTTATGATGTTTCTTTTTCTCTGTGACTTATTTCACTTAGAATCATCGTACCTCAATCCACTCATTATGCTGCTACGGGCCTAATGACATAGATTTCATTGCTGAGTGATATTGCATTGTATGTAAGTACCACAACTTCTTTATCCATTTTTCGCATTCTGTGATATTAAACTTGTACCGTAAACGAGGTTCTTGTAAACAGAGCCATCCCAAACTTTGGGGTGGCTGTGTCTTTTTGATTTTAATCTCCCTAAGCTATAAGGCCATAAGTGGAAGTGCCCTAGGCTCTGTTGCTTTGTTTTTTAGATGTTTCAGGAAACACCATACACTTCTCCAGAGTGGCTGTTGGCAATTTACATCCCGCCCATCAGCATAACAAGGCTCCCAGTTCTCCATGGCCTGTCCTGCCTTTCTGGATTTTACACTTTTTTCAGATGGCCCTTTTGACCGGGGGGCAGTGAGACTTCATTGTAGTGCAGATTTCCATTGCAAGCTTGCTTGGTTGCCAAAAAGTGCATATGCGTTTTTCCTGAATATAGTCAGGAAAAAACGCATACGCCCTTTTTGGCCAAGTGCATCATTGTGAACGTTCTTCCTCTTTTCCTATGCTTTACAGGCAATTCCAGTCTACCTCCTGAAATCGGTTTCCTGTAATTCTGCCCCACTTTCAATTGCTCTTGGCATCTTTACTTCAATATATTTTTGGACGATAGCTGTCATTTATAACTCTGCAGGTTTGTGAATTACAGTGCCTCTGAGCTCCTTTCTTTAACTCGCTGTCTTGTGAGCTGGCCACAACACCGCTGGATTGCTTCAGGCCCTAGTGTGGTTCCGGCATGGCACACTGAGCCTTTGGTTAATTCCTCTTCCTGGTGGGAAATGAGAGTTAAATTTGCCGGACCAGACACCTCCAGCTAGTCTCTCATTGGTTCTCCCTATTCCTGTTCATTTTCCGCAGAAATTGCAAACTGGGCCAAACAAGAGGTTAAAGGCACTGACTCTCCAAGTGGGGAGAGTGTTAGTAAAGCGTCTGGAATGTTGCACCCGAGTAACAGGGGATGAAAACTGAAACACATTTGTACACGTTTCCCGATCACACGTTGGATCATACTCTGGGTTCCACATGCATGTTTTAGCTGAAGGAAGAATCCCTTAAACCTGGAGAGTTGAGACCCATGGAATGGGTACCATGCAATATGACTTCAAAGGGTCTGCATTTGCTCACCGAACCTCACCAATCCTATCACTGCTGCGTTTATGCTGCTGTACACACGCTTGATTCTTTTTCGGAGACATATAAATCCATAGGTTTTAAGATTCTTACTAGTCGGGTATATTCTTAGGCATTTAATATGGGGTGTTGGGTCCACTTCGTTGAGCAAGGAGTAGCTCTTGTCTATTACATATTTGGCTTATGGAACGGTATCTGTGCTAATTTCAAACTCTGGTTTTATGCAGCGCCCTAACTCACATTTCCCCTTAAGCAAGCATAAGTTGGTTTTCTACATTTGAGACCCTGTTCTGTTTTGTAATTCATTTCCTGTGTAGCCAAGTTTACATTCCGTGCATTAGTGATACCTTATGATGTTTCTTTTTCTGTGTGACTTATTTCACTTAGAATCATCGTGCCTCAATCCACTCATTATGCTGGTACAGGCCTGGTGACACAGATTTCATTGCTGAGTGGTATTCTGTTGTACGTAAATACCGCAACTTCTTTATCAATTATTTGTTCTCTGGGATATTTAACTTGTACTGTAGAAGAGGCTCCTTTAAACAGAGCCGTCTCAAATTTTGGGGTGGCTGTGTCTTTTTTATTTTAATTTCCCTAAGCTATAGGACCATAAGTGGAAATGCCCTAGACTCTGATTCTTTGTTTTTCAGATGTATCAGGAAACACCATACACTTCTCCAGAGTGGCTGTTGGCAATTTACATCCCTCCCATCAGCATAACAAGGCTCCTTTTTCCCCATGGCCTGTCTTCCCTTTCTGGATTTTACACTTTTCTCAGATGGCCCTTTAGACTGGGGGGAAGTGACACTTCATAGAACTTCGGATTTCCATTGCAAGCTTGCTTGGTTTGCCAAAAAGGGCGTATGCGTTTGTTCCTGAATATATTCAGGAACAAACGCATACGCCCTTTTTTGCCAAGTGCATCACTGTCCATGTTCTGCCTCTTTTCCTATGCTTTAAACGCAAATCCAGTCTACCTCCTGAAATCGGTTTCCTGCAATTCTGCCCCGCTTTCAAGTCCTCTTGGCAGCCTTACTTCAATATATTTTTGGACGATAGCTGTCATTTATAACTCTGCAGGTTTGTGAATGAGAGTGTCCCTGAGCTCCTTTCTTCAACTCGCTTTCTTGTGAGCTGGCCGCAAACCTGCAAGACTGCTTCAGACCCTAATCTGCTTCTGGCAGGGCACGCTGAGCCTTTGGTTAATTCCTCTTCCTGGTGGGAAATGAGTGTTAAATACGTCCGTCCAGACACCTACCTCACTCTCAACCCCTTGGTGATGTGGGTCCTCTGGTTTGTGGCCACCTTTGCTGGGTTCCTCACCTTTCGATGATGTGGCCCCACTAGTGTGAGGACACTCCTGCCTGGTTCTCATCCACGTGGTTATGTGGACCCCCTGGTGAGAGTCTGTTCCTGGCTGTGTTCCTCACCCTTCTGTGAGGGAGACCCTCTGCTGATAGGTCACTCCTGCATGGCTGGCACACATTGCCTTGGTGAAGTCAGCCGTGTGGTGGCAGTTGGAGCATGCTGGGAATCTCCTCCCACCGGTGATGAGGGCCCTCTTGCGTCAGGCCCTAACTGCTGGGCTCACCAACTTTTCTTAGTGAGCCCAATGATGCTTGGGCACTCCTCTTAGGATCCCATCTCCATGGGGATGTGCGCCTTCTGCTCTGAGGTTCCAACGGCTGGGTGGTTCACATTTTCATGATGTGGGCTCTCTGGTGTTAGTACACAGAGGCCTGGATCCCATAGCCTCTGTGCTCTTGGCCGCCTGCTGGGAGGTTCCAACTGCTGGATTCCTCACTTTTTTAATTTTTTGGGCCCTCTGTTGTGAGGATCCTCCTGCCTGCCTCACTCCCAGCCCCTTTGTGATGCGTGTCGTCTGGTTTGAGGCCACATGTGCTGGGTTCCTCACCTTTCGATGATGTGGGACCAATGGTCTTAGGAGACTCCTGCCTGGTTCACATCCCCTTGGTGATGTGGGCCCTCTGTTGAGAGTCTGATCCTGGCTGGGTTCCTCACCCATCTGTGAGGTGGGCCGTCTGCGGTGAGGTCACTCCTGCCTGGCTTGCTCACCTCGCCTTGTGGACATGAGCCCTCTGGTGGCACTTGGAGCCTGCTGGGAGCCTCCTCCCCTCGGTGATGAGGGCCCTCTGGCGTCAGGCCCTAACTGCTGGGCTCCCCACATTTTGTGATGTGCGCCCAGTGGTGCGAGGACACTCCAGCCGGGTTCACATCCCCATTGGGATGTGGGCCTTCTGCTCTGAGGTCCCAACGCCTGGGTTGCTCACAGTTTCATGATGTGGGCTCTCTGCTGTTAGTTCACTCCTGCCTGCATCCCATAACTTCTGTGCTCTCGGTCGCCTGCTGGGAGGTTCCAACTGCTGGATTCCTCACCTTTCTTATTCTTTGGGCCCTCTGTTTTTAGGCTACTCCTGCCTGCCTCACTCCCATTCCCTTTGTGATATGTGTCCTCTGATTTGAGGCCACATGTGCTGGGTTCCGCACCTTTCGATGATGTGGCCCCACTGGAGGGAAGACAGTCCTGACTGGTCCCATCCCCTTGCTGATGTGGGCCCTCAGGTGAGAGTCTGATCCTGGCTGGGTTCCTCACCCTTCTGTGAGGTGGGCCCTCTGCTGTGAGGTCAATCATGCCTGTCTGGCACACGTCACCTTGGCGACGTGGGCCCTCTGGTGGCAGTTGGAGTGTGCTGGGATCCTCCTCCCCTCGGTGATGAGGGCCCTCTTGCCTTAGGCCATAACTGCTGGGCTCCCCACATTTTCTGATGTGCGCCAAGTGAGTGAGGACACTCTTGCCAGGTTCCCATCCCCATGGGGATATGGGCCTTCTGCTCTGAGGTCAAAACGGCTGGCTTGCTCACAGTACCATGATGTGGGCCCTCTGCTGTGAGTTCACTCCGGCAAGGATCCCTTATCATCGGTGCTCTGAGCCGCCTGCTGGGAGGTTCCAACTGCTGGATTCCTCAACTTTTTTATTCTATGTGCCCTCTGTTGTGAGGCTCCTCCTGCCTGCCTCACTGCCAGCCCCTTGGTGATGACTGTCCTATGGCTTGTGGCCACATGTGCTGCGTTCCTCACCTTTCGATGATGTGGCCCCACTCGTGTGAGGACACTCCTGCCTGGTTCCCATCCCCTTGGTGAGGTGGGCCCTCTGGCGAGAGTCTAATCCTGGCTGGGTTCCTCAACGTTCTGTGAGGTAGGCCCTCTGCTGTGAGGTCACTCCTGCCTGGCTGGCACACGTCACCTTGGAGACGTGAGCCCTCTGGTGGCAGTTGGAGCATGCAGGGTGCCTCCTCCTCTCGGTGATGACGGCCCTCTGGCGTCAGGCCCTAAATGGTGGGCTCCCCACATTTTCCGATGTGCGCCCAGTGGTGCGAGGACACTCCAGCCAGGTTCCCATTCCCATGGGGATGCGGGCCTTCTGCGCTGAGGTCCCAACGCCTGGGTTTCTCACTGTTTTATGATGTGGGCCCTCTGCTGTGAGTTCACTGCGGCCTGGATCCCATAGCCTCGGTGTTCTGAGCCGCCTGCTGGAAGGTCTAAATGCTGGAATCCTCACGTTTTTTATATTATGTGCCCTGTGTTGTGAGGCTACTCCTGCCTGCCTCACTCCAAGGCCCTTGGTGATGTGGGTTCTCTGGTTTGAGGACACATGTGCTGGGTTCCTCACCTTAAGATGATGAGGCCCCACTGGTGTGAGGATAATCCTGACTGGTTCCCATCCCCTTTGTGATGTGGGTCTTCTGGTGAGAGTCTGATCCTGGCTGGGTTCCTCACCCATCTGTGAGGTGGGCCCTCTACTATCAGGTAACTCTTGCCTGGCTTGCTCACCTCGCCTTGTTGACATGAGCCCTCTGGTGGCACTTGGACCCTGCTGGGAGCCCCTTCACCTCTGTGATGAGGGCCCTCTGACGTCAGGCCCTAACTGCTGGGCTCCCCAACTTTTCTTAGTGAGCCCAGTGATGCTCGGGCACTCCTCTTAGGTTCCCATCTCCATGGGGATGTGGGCCTTCTGCTCTGAGGTCCCAACGGCTGGGTTGATCACAATTTCATGATGTGGGCTCTCTGGTGTTAGTTCACTGTGGCCTGGATCCCATAGCCTGTGTGCTCTTGGCCGCCTGCTGGGAGGTTCCAACTGCTGGATTCCTCACCTTTTTTATTCTTTGGGCCCTCTGTTTTTAGGCTACTCCTACCTGCCTCACTCCCATCCCCTTTGTGATGTATGTCCTCTGATATGAGGCCGCATGAGCTGGGTTCCTCACCTTTCGATGATGTAGCCCCACTGGTGGGAGGACAGTCCTGACTGGTTCCCATCCCCTTGGTGTTGTGAGCCCTCTGGCGAGAGTCTCATCCTGCCTCGGTTCCTCACCCTTCTGTGAGATAGGCCCTCTGCTGTGAAGTCACTACTGCCTGGCTGGCGCATGCCACCTTGTAGACGTGGGCCCTCTGTTGGCAGTTGGAACCTGCTGGCAGTCTCCTCCCCTCAGTTATGAGGGCCCCCTGGCGTCAGGCCCTAACTGCTGGGCTCCTAACATTTTCTGATATGTGCTAAGTGGTGCGAGGCCACTCCTGCCAGGTTCCCATCCCAATGGGGATGTGGGCCTTCTGTTCTGAGGTCCCAACGGCTGGGCTGCTCACAGGTTCATGATGTGGGCCCTCTGCTGTGAGTTCACTGCGGCCTGGATCCCATAGCCTCGGTGCTCTGGGCCACTTGCTGGGAGGTTCCAACTGCTGGATTCCTCAACTTTTATATTCTATGGACCCTGTGTTGTGAGGCCGGTCCTGCCAGCCTAATTCTGAACCCCTTGGTGATGTGGTTCCTCTGGTTTGAGGCTACATGTGCTGGGATCCTCACCTTTCGATGATGTTGTCCCACTGGTGTGGGGACACTCCTGCCTGGTTCCCATCCCCTTGGTGATGTGGGCCCTCTGGTGCGAGTCTGATCCTGACTGGGTTCGTCACACTTCTCTGGGGTGGGCCCTCTGCTGTGAGGTCATTCGTGCCTGGTTGGCACACATCGCCTTGGCGACGTCAGCCCTCTGGTGGCAGTTGGAGCCTGCTGGGAGCCTCCTTCCCTTGGTGATGAGGGTCCTCTGACGTCAGGCCCTAACTGCTGGTCTCCCAAAATTTTCTGATACGTTCTCAGTGGTGCGAGGACACTCCTACCAGATTTCCATCCCCATGGGGATGTGGGCCTCCTGCTCTGAGGTCCCAATGGCTGGGTTGCTCAGTTTCATGACATGGGCCCTCTTCTGTGAGTTCACTGTGGCCTGGATCCCATAGCCTCGGTGCTCTGGGCTGCCTGCTGGGAGGTTCCAACGGCTGAATTCCTCACTTTTTTATTCTATGGGCCCAGTGTTGTGAGGCTACTCCTGCCTGCCTCACTCCGAGGCCCTTGGTGATGTGGGTCCTCTGGTTTGAGGACACATGTGCTGAGTACCTCACCTTTCGATGATGTGGCCCCACTGGTGTGAAGACACTCCTGCCTGGTTCTCATCCCCTTGGTGATGTGGGCCCTCTGGTGAGAGTCTGATGTTGGCTGGGTTTCTCACCCTTCTGTGACGTGGGACCTCTGTTGTGAGGTAACTCCTGCCTGGCTTGCTCACGTTGCCTTGGCAACGTGAGGCCTCAGGTGGCAGTTGGAGCCTGCTGGGAATCTCCTCCCCTCAGTTATGAGAGCTCTGGATAAAACACATATGCACTTTTTTGCCAAGTGCATTATTTTCCAAGTTCTGTCTCTTTTCCTATGCTTTAAGAGTGACTCCCGTGTACCTTCTGAAATCGGTTTCCTGCAATTCTGCCCCGCTTTCAAGTCCTCTTGGCAGCCTTACTTCAATATATTTTTGGACCATAGCTGTCATTTATAACTCTGCAGGTTTGTGAATGACAGTGTCCCTGAGCTCCTTTCTTCAACTCGCTTTCTTGTGAGCTCTCCGCAACACCGCAGGATTGCTTCAGGCCCTAGTGTGGTTCCGGCATGGCACGCTGAGCCTTTGGTTAATTCCTCTTCCTGGTGGGAAATGAGAGTCAAATTTGCCCGTCCAGACACCTCCAGCTAGTCTCTCATTGGTTCTCCCTATTCCTGTTCATTTTCCGCAGAAATTGCAAACTGGGCCAACCAGGAGGTTAAAGGCACTGACTCTCCAAGTGGGGAGAGTGTTAGTAAAGCGTCTTGAATGTTGCACCCGAGTACCAGGGGACGAAAACTGAGACACATTTGAACACGTTTCCCGAACACACGGTGGATCATACTCTGGGTTCCACATGCATGTTTTAGCTGAAGGAAGAATCCCTTAAACCTGGAGAGTTGAGACCCATGGAATGGGTACCATGCAATATGACTTCAAAGGGTCTGCATTTGTTCACCGAACCTCACCAAACCTATCACTGCTGCGTTTATGCCGCTGTACACACACTTGATTCACTTTCAGAGACATATAAATCCATAGGTTTTAAGATTCTTACTAGTCAGGTATATTCTTAGGCGTTTAATATGGGGTGTTGAGTCCACTTCGTTGAGCAAGGAGTAGCTCTTGTCTATTACATATTTGGCTTATGGAACGGTATCTGTGCTAATTTCAATCTCTGGTTTTATGCAAAACCCCAACTCACCTTTCCCCTTAAGCAAGCATAAGTTGGTTTTTTACATTTGAGACCCTGTTCTGTTTTGTAATTCAGTTCCTGTGTAGCCAAGTTTACATTCCGTGTAGTAGTGATATCTTATGATGTTTCTTTTTCTCTGTGACTTATTTCACTTAGAATCATCGTACCTCAATCCACTCATTATGCTGCTACGGGTCTGATGACATAGATTTCATTGCTGAGTGATATTGCATTGTACGTAAGTACCACAACTTCTTTATCCATTTTTCGCTTTCTGTGATATTGAACTTGTACCGTAAACGAGGTTCCTGTAAACAGAGCCGTCTGAAACTTTGGGGTGGCTGTGTCTTTTTGATTTTAATTTCCCTAAGCTATAGGACCATAAGTGGAAGTGCCCTAGGCTCTGTTGCTTTGTTTTTTAGATGTTTCAGGAAACACCATACACTTCTCCAGAGTGGCTGTTGGCAATTTACATCCCGCCCATCAGCATAACAAGGCTCCCAGGTCTCCATGGCCTGTCCTGCCTTTCTGGATTTTACACTTTTTTCAGATGGCCCTTTTGACCGGGGGGCAGTGAGACTTCATTGTAGTGCAGATTTCCTTTGCAAGCTTGCTTGGTTGGCCAAAAAGGGCGTATGCGTTTTTTCCTGAATATATTCAGGGAAAAACACATACGCCCTTTTTGGCCAAGTGCATCACTGTGGACGTTCTGCCTCTTTTCCTATGCTTTACGTGCAACTCCAGTTTACCTCCTGAAATCGGTTTCCTGCAATTCTGCCCCGCTTTCAAGTCCTCTTGGCAGCCTTACTTCAATATATTTTTGGACGATAGCTGTCATTTATAACTCTGCAGGTTTGTGAATGAGAGTGTCCCTGAGCTCCTTTCTTCAACTCGCTTTCTTGTGAGCTGGCCGCAAACCCGCAAGACTGCTTCAGACCCTAATCTGCTTCTGGCAGGGCACGCTGAGCCTTTGGTTAATTCCTCTTCCTGGTGGGAAATGAGTGTTAAATACGTCCGTCCAGACACCTACCTCACTCTCAACCCCTTGGTGATGTGGGTCCTCTGGTTTGTGGCCACATTTGCTGGGTTCCTCACCTTTCGATGATGTGGCCCCACTAGTGTGAGGACACTCCTGCCTGGTTCTCATCCACGTGGTTATGTGGACCCCCTGGTGAGAGTCTGTTCCTGGCTGTGTTCCTCACCCTTCTGTGAGGGAGACCCTCTGCTGATAGGTCACTCCTGCATGGCTGGCACACATTGCCTTGGTGAAGTCAGCCGTGTGGTGGCAGTTGGAGCATGCTGGGAATCTCCTCCCACCGGTGATGAGGGCCCTCTTGCGTCAGGCCCTAACTGCTGGGCTCACCAACTTTTCTTAGTGAGCCCAGTGATGCTCGGGCACTCCTCTTAGGTTCCCATCTCCATGGGGATGTGGGCCTTCTGCTCTGAGGTCCCAACGGCTGGGTTGATCACAATTTCATGATGTGGGCTCTCTGGTGTTAGTTCACTGTGGCCTGGATCCCATAGCCTGTGTGCTCTTGGCCGCCTGCTGGGAGGTTCCAACTGCTGGATTCCTCACCTTTTTTATTCTTTGGGCCCTCTGTTTTTAGGCTACTCCTACCTGCCTCACTCCCATCCCCTTTGTGATGTATGTCCTCTGATATGAGGCCGCATGAGCTGGGTTCCTCACCTTTCGATGATGTAGCCCCACTGGTGGGAGGACAGTCCTGACTGGTTCCCATCCCCTTGGTGTTGTGAGCCCTCTGGCGAGAGTCTCATCCTGCCTCGGTTCCTCACCCTTCTGTGAGATAGGCCCTCTGCTGTGAAGTCACTACTGCCTGGCTGGCGCATGCCACCTTGTAGACGTGGGCCCTCTGTTGGCAGTTGGAACCTGCTGGCAGTCTCCTCCCCTCAGTTATGAGGGCCCCCTGGCGTCAGGCCCTAACTGCTGGGCTCCTAACATTTTCTGATATGTGCTAAGTGGTGCGAGGCCACTCCTGCCAGGTTCCCATCCCAATGGGGATGTGGGCCTTCTGTTCTGAGGTCCCAACGGCTGGGCTGCTCACAGGTTCATGATGTGGGCCCTCTGCTGTGAGTTCACTGCGGCCTGGATCCCATAGCCTCGGTGCTCTGGGCCACTTGCTGGGAGGTTCCAACTGCTGGATTCCTCAACTTTTATATTCTATGGACCCTGTGTTGTGAGGCCGGTCCTGCCAGCCTAATTCTGAACCCCTTGGTGATGTGGTTCCTCTGGTTTGAGGCTACATGTGCTGGGATCCTCACCTTTCGATGATGTTGTCCCACTGGTGTGGGGACACTCCTGCCTGGTTCCCATCCCCTTGGTGATGTGGGCCCTCTGGTGCGAGTCTGATCCTGACTGGGTTCGTCACACTTCTCTGGGGTGGGCCCTCTGCTGTGAGGTCATTCGTGCCTGGTTGGCACACATCGCCTTGGCGACGTCAGCCCTCTGGTGGCAGTTGGAGCCTGCTGGGAGCCTCCTTCCCTTGGTGATGAGGGTCCTCTGACGTCAGGCCCTAACTGCTGGTCTCCCAAAATTTTCTGATACGTTCTCAGTGGTGCGAGGACACTCCTACCAGATTTCCATCCCCATGGGGATGTGGGCCTCCTGCTCTGAGGTCCCAATGGCTGGGTTGCTCAGTTTCATGACATGGGCCCTCTTCTGTGAGTTCACTGTGGCCTGGATCCCATAGCCTCGGTGCTCTGGGCTGCCTGCTGGGAGGTTCCAACGGCTGAATTCCTCACTTTATTATTCTATGGGCCCAGTGTTGTGAGGCTACTCCTGCCTGCCTCACTCCGAGGCCCTTGGTGATGTGGGTCCTCTGGTTTGAGGACACATGTGCTGAGTACCTCACCTTTCGATGATGTGGCCCCACTGGTGTGAAAACACTCCTGCCTGGTTCTCATCCCCTTGGTGATGTGGGCCCTCTGGTGAGAGTCTGATGTTGGCTGGGTTTCTCACCCTTCTGTGACGTGGGACCTCTGTTGTGAGGTAACTCCTGCCTGGCTTGCTCACGTTGCCTTGGCAACGTGAGGCCTCAGGTGGCAGTTGGAGCCTGCTGGGAATCTCCTCCCCTCAGTTATGAGAGCTCTGGATAAAACACATATGCACTTTTTTGCCAAGTGCATTATTTTCCAAGTTCTGTCTCTTTTCCTATGCTTTAAGAGTGACTCCCGTGTACCTTCTGAAATCGGTTTCCTGCAATTCTGCCCCGCTTTCAAGTCCTCTTGGCAGCCTTACTTCAATATATTTTTGGACCATAGCTGTCATTTATAACTCTGCAGGTTTGTGAATGACAGTGTCCCTGAGCTCCTTTCTTCAACTCGCTTTCTTGTGAGCTCTCCGCAACACCGCAGGATTGCTTCAGGCCCTAGTGTGGTTCCGGCATGGCATGCTGAGCCTTTGGTTAATTCCTCTTCCTGGTGGGAAATGAGAGTCAAATTTGCCCGTCCAGACACCTCCAGCTAGTCTCTCATTGGTTCTCCCTATTCCTGTTCATTTTCCGCAGAAATTGCAAACTGGGCCAACCAGGAGGTTAAAGGCACTGACTCTCCAAGTGGGGAGAGTGTTAGTAAAGCGTCTTGAATGTTGCACCCGAGTACCAGGGGACGAAAACTGAGACACATTTGAACACGTTTCCCGAACACACGGTGGATCATACTCTGGGTTCCACATGCATGTTTTAGCTGAAGGAAGAATCCCTTAAACCTGGAGAGTTGAGACCCATGGAATGGGTACCATGCAATATGACTTCAAAGGGTCTGCATTTGCTCACCGAACCTCACCAATCCTATCACTGCTGCGTTTATGCCGCTGTACACACACTTGATTCTCTTTCGGAGACATATAAATCCATAGGTTTTAAGATTCTTACTAGTCCGGTATATTCTTAGGCGTTTAATATGGGGTGTTGAGTCCACTTCGTTGAGCAAGGAGTAGCTCTTGTCTATTACATATTTGGCTTATGGAACGGTATCTGTGCTAATTTCAATCTCTGGTTTTATGCAAAACCCCAACTCACCTTTCCCCTTAAGCAAGCATAAGTTGGTTTTCTACATTTGAGACCCTGTTCTGTTTTGTAATTCAGTTCCTGTGTAGCCAAGTTTACATTCCGTGTATTAGTGATATCTTATGATGTTTCTTTTTCTCTGTGACTTATTTCACTTAGAATCATCGTACCTCAATCCACTCATTATGCTGCTACGCGTCTGATGACATAGATTTCATTGCTGAGTGATATTGCATTGTACGTAAGTACCACAACTTCTTTATCCATTTTTCGCTTTCTGTGATATTGAACTTGTACCGTAAACGAGGTTCCTGTAAACAGAGCCGTCTGAAACTTTGGGGTGGCTGTGTCTTTTTGATTTTAATTTCCCTAAGCTATAGGACCATAAGTGGAAGTGCCCTAGGCTCTGTTGCTTTGTTTTTTAGATGTTTCAGGAAACACCATACACTTCTCCAGAGTGGCTGTTGGCAATTTACATCCCGCCCATCAGCATAACAAGGCTCCCAGGTCTCCATGGCCTGTCCTGCCTTTCTGGATTTTACACTTTTTTCAGATGGCCCTTTTGACCGGGGCGCAGTGAGACTTCATTGTAGTGCAGATTTCCTTTGCAAGCTTGCTTGGTTGGCCAAAAAGGGCGTATGCGTTTTTTCCTGAATATATTCAGGGAAAAACACATACGCCCTTTTTGGCCAAGTGCATCACTGTGGACGTTCTGCCTCTTTTCCTATGCTTTACGTGCAACTCCAGTTTACCTCCTGAAATCGGTTTCCTGCAATTCTGCCCCACTTTCAAGTCCTCTTGGCAGCCTTACTTCAATATATTTTTGGACGATAGCTGTCATTTATAACTCTGCAGGTTTGTGAATGAGAGTGTCCCTGAGCTCCTTTCTTCAACTCGCTTTCTTGTGAGCTGGCCGCAAACCCGCAAGACTGCTTCAGACCCTAATCTGCTTCTGGCAGGGCACGCTGAGCCTTTGGTTAATTCCTCTTCCTGGTGGGAAATGAGTGTTAAATACGTCCGTCCAGACACCTACCTCACTCTCAACCCCTTGGTGATGTGGGTCCTCTGGTTTGTGGCCACCTTTGCTGGGTTCCTCACCTTTCGATGATGTGGCCCCACTAGTGTGAGGACACTCCTGCCTGGTTCTCATCCACGTGGTTATGTGGACCCCCTGGTGAGAGTCTGTTCCTGGCTGTGTTCCTCACCCTTCTGTGAGGGAGACCCTCTGCTGATAGGTCACTCCTGCATGGCTGGCACACATTGCCTTGGTGAAGTCAGCCGTGTGGTGGCAGTTGGAGCATGCTGGGAATCTCCCCCCACCGGTGATGAGGGCCCTCTTGCGTCAGGCCCTAACTGCTGGGCTCACCAACTTTTCTTAGTGAGCCCAATGATGCTTGGGCACTCCTCTTAGGATCCCATCTCCATGGGGATGTGCGCCTTCTGCTCTGAGGTTCCAACGGCTGGGTGGTTCACATTTTCATGATGTGGGCTCTCTGGTGTTAGTACACAGAGGCCTGGATCCCATAGCCTCTGTGCTCTTGGCCGCCTGCTGGGAGGTTCCAACTGCTGGATTCCTCACTTTTTTAATTTTTTGGGCCCTCTGTTGTGAGGATCCTCCTGCCTGCCTCACTCCCAGCCCCTTCGTGATGCGTGTCGTCTGGTTTGAGGCCACATGTGCTGGGTTCCTCACCTTTCGATGATGTGGGACCAATGGTCTTAGGAGACTCCTGCCTGGTTCACATCCCCTTGGTGATGTGGGCCCTCTGTTGAGAGTCTGATCCTGGCTGGGTTCCTCACCCATCTGTGAGGTGGGCCGTCTGCGGTGAGGTCACTCCTGCCTGGCTTGCTCACCTCGCCTTGTGGACATGAGCCCTCTGGTGGCACTTGGAGCCTGCTGGGAGCCTCCTCCCCTCGGTGATGAGGGCCCTCTGGCGTCAGGCCCTAACTGCTGGGCTCCCCACATTTTGTGATGTGCGCCCAGTGGTGCGAGGACACTCCAGCCGGGTTCACATCCCCATTGGGATGTGGGCCTTCTGCTCTGAGGTCCCAACGCCTGGGTTGCTCACAGTTTCATGATGTGGGCTCTCTGCTGTTAGTTCACTCCTGCCTGCATCCCATAACTTCTGTGCTCTCGGTCGCCTGCTGGGAGGTTCCAACTGCTGGATTCCTCACCTTTCTTATTCTTTGGGCCCTCTGTTTTTAGGCTACTCCTGCCTGCCTCACTCCCATTCCCTTTGTGATATGTGTCCTCTGATTTGAGGCCACATGTGCTGGGTTCCGCACCTTTCGATGATGTGGCCCCACTGGAGGGAAGACAGTCCTGACTGGTTCCCATCCCCTTGCTGATGTGGGCCCTCAGGTGAGAGTCTGATCCTGGCTGGGTTCCTCACCCTTCTGTGAGGTGGGCCCTCTGCTGTGAGGTCAATCATGTCTGTCTGGCACACGTCACCTTGGCGACGTGGGCCCTCTGGTGGCAGTTGGAGTGTGCTGGGATCCTCCTCCCCTCGGTGATGAGGGCCCTCTTGCCTTAGGCCATAACTGCTGGGCTCCCCACATTTTCTGATGTGCGCCAAGTGAGTGAGGACACTCTTGCCAGGTTCCCATCCCCATGGGGATATGGGCCTTCTGCTCTGAGGTCAAAACGGCTGGCTTGCTCACAGTACCATGATGTGGGCCCTCTGCTGTGAGTTCACTCCGGCAAGGATCCCTTATCATCGGTGCTCTGAGCTGCCTGCTGGGAGGTTCCAACTGCTGGATTCCTCAACTTTTTTATTCTATGTGCCCTCTGTTGTGAGGCTCCTCCTGCCTACCTCACTGCCAGCCCCTTGGTGATGACTGTCCTATGGCTTGTGGCCACATGTGCTGCGTTCCTCACCTTTCGATGGTGTGGCCCCACTCGTGTGAGGACACTCCTGCCTGGTTCCCATCCCCTTGGTGAGGTGGGCCCTCTGGCGAGAGTCTAATCCTGGCTGGGTTCCTCAACGTTCTGTGAGGTAGGCCCTCTGCTGTGAGGTCACTCCTGCCTGGCTGGCCCACGTCACCTTGGAGACGTGAGCCCTCTGGTGGCAGTTGGAGCATGCAGGGTGCCTCCTCCTCTCGGTGATGACGGCCCTCTGGCGTCAGGCCCCAAATGGTGGGCTCCCCACATTTTCCGATGTGCGCCCAGTGGTGCGAGGACACTCCAGCCAGGTTCCCATTCCCATGGGGATGCGGGCCTTCTGCGCTGAGGTCCCAACGTCTGGGTTTCTCACTGTTTTATGATGTGGGCCCTCTGCTGTGAGTTCACTGCGGCCTGGATCCCATAGCCTCGGTGTTCTGAGCCGCCTGCTGGAAGGTCTAAATGCTGGGATCCTCACGTTTTTTATATTATGTGCCCTGTGTTGTGAGGCTACTCCTGCCTGCCTCACTCCAAGGCCCTTGGTGATGTGGGTTCTCTGGTTTGAGGACACATGTGCTGGGTTCCTCACCTTAAGATGATGAGGCCCCACTGGTGTGAGGATAATCCTGACTGGTTCCCATCCCCTTTGTGATGTGGGTCTTCTGGTGAGAGTCTGATCCTGGCTGGGTTCCTCACCCATCTGTGAGGTGGGCCCTCTATATCAGGTAACTCTTGCCTGGCTTGCTCACCTCGCCTTGTTGACATGAGCCCTCTGGTGGCACTTGGACCCTGCTGGGAGCCCCTTCACCTCTGTGATGAGGGCCCTCTGACGTCAGGCCCTAACTGCTGGGCTCCCCAACTTTTCTTAGTGAGCCCAGTGATGCTCGGGCACTCCTCTTAGGTTCCCATCTCCATGGGGATGTGGGCCTTCTGATCTGAAGTCCCAACGGCTGGGTTGATCACAATTTCATGATGTGGGCTCTCTGGTGTTAGTTCACTGTGGCCTGGATCCCATAGCCTGTGTGCTCTTGGCCGCCTGCTGGGAGGTTCCAACTGCTGGATTCCTCACCTTTTTTATTCTTTGGGCCCTCTGTTTTTAGGCTACTCCTACCTGCCTCACTCCCATCCCCTTTGTGATGTATGTCCTCTGATATGAGGCCGCATGAGCTGGGTTCCTCACCTTTCGATGATGTAGCCCCACTGGTGGGAGGACAGTCCTGACTGGTTCCCATCCCCTTGGTGTTGTGAGCCCTCTGGCGAGAGTCTCATCCTGCCTCGGTTCCTCACCCTTCTGTGAGATAGGCCCTCTGCTGTGAAGTCACTACTGCCTGGCTGGCGCATGCCACCTTGTAGACGTGGGCCCTCTGTTGGCAGTTGGAACCTGCTGGCAGTCTCCTCCCCTCAGTTATGAGGGCCCCCTGGCGTCAGGCCCTAACTGCTGGGCTCCTAACATTTTCTGATATGTGCTAAGTGGTGCGAGGCCACTCCTGCCAGGTTCCCATCCCAATGGGGATGTGGGCCTTCTGTTCTGAGGTCCCAACGGCTGGGCTGCTCACAGGTTCATGATGTGGGCCCTCTGCTGTGAGTTCACTGCGGCCTGGATCCCATAGCCTCGGTGCTCTGGGCCACTTGCTGGGAGGTTCCAACTGCTGGATTCCTCAACTTTTATATTCTATGGACCCTGTGTTGTGAGGCCGGTCCTGCCAGCCTAATTCTGAACCCCTTGGTGATGTGGTTCCTCTGGTTTGAGGCTACATGTGCTGGGATCCTCACCTTTCGATGATGTTGTCCCACTGGTGTGGGGACACTCCTGCCTGGTTCCCATCCCCTTGGTGATGTGGGCCCTCTGGTGCGAGTCTGATCCTGACTGGGTTCGTCACACTTCTCTGGGGTGGGCCCTCTGCTGTGAGGTCATTCGTGCCTGGTTGGCACACATCGCCTTGGCGACGTCAGCCCTCTGGTGGCAGTTGGAGCCTGCTGGGAGCCTCCTTCCCTTGGTGATGAGGGTCCTCTGACGTCAGGCCCTAACTGCTGGTCTCCCAAAATTTTCTGATACGTTCTCAGTGGTGCGAGGACACTCCTACCAGATTTCCATCCCCATGGGGATGTGGGCCTCCTGCTCTGAGGTCCCAATGGCTGGGTTGCTCAGTTTCATGACATGGGCCCTCTTCTGTGAGTTCACTGTGGCCTGGATCCCATAGCCTCGGTGCTCTGGGCTGCCTGCTGGGAGGTTCCAACGGCTGAATTCCTCACTTTTTTATTCTATGGGCCCAGTGTTGTGAGGCTACTCCTGCCTGCCTCACTCCGAGGCCCTTGGTGATGTGGGTCCTCTGGTTTGAGGACACATGTGCTGAGTACCTCACCTTTCAATGATGTGGCCCCACTGGTGTGAAGACACTCCTGCCTGGTTCCCATCCCCTTGGTGATGTGGGCCCTCTGGTGAGAGTCTGATGTTGGCTGGGTTTCTCACCCTTCTGTGACGTGGGACCTCTGTTGTGAGGTAACTCCTGCCTGGCTTGCTCACGTTGCCTTGGCAACGTGAGGCCTCAGGTGGCAGTTGGAGCCTGCTGGGAATCTCCTCCCCTCAGTTATGAGAGCTCTGGATAAAACACATATGCACTTTTTTGCCAAGTGCATTATTTTCCAAGTTCTGTCTCTTTTCCTATGCTTTAAGAGTGACTCCCGTGTACCTTCTGAAATCGGTTTCCTGCAATTCTGCCCCGCTTTCAAGTCCTCTTGGCAGCCTTACTTCAATATATTTTTGGACCATAGCTGTCATTTATAACTCTGCAGGTTTGTGAATGACAGTGTCCCTGAGCTCCTTTCTTCAACTCGCTTTCTTGTGAGCTCTCCGCAACACCGCAGGATTGCTTCAGGCCCTAGTGTGGTTCCGGCATGGCACGCTGAGCCTTTGGTTAATTCCTCTTCCTGGTGGGAAATGAGAGTCAAATTTGCCCGTCCAGACACCTCCAGCTAGTCTCTCATTGGTTCTCCCTATTCCTGTTCATTTTCCGCAGAAATTGCAAACTGGGCCAACCAGGAGGTTAAAGGCACTGACTCTCCAAGTGGGGAGAGTGTTAGTAAAGCGTCTTGAATGTTGCACCCGAGTACCAGGGGACGAAAACTGAGACACATTTGAACACGTTTCCCGAACACACGGTGGATCATACTCTGGGTTCCACATGCATGTTTTAGCTGAAGGAAGAATCCCTTAAACCTGGAGAGTTGAGACCCATGGAATGGGTACCATGCAATATGACTTCAAAGGGTCTGCATTTGCTCACCGAACCTCACCAATCCTATCACTGCTGCGTTTATGCCGCTGTACACACACTTGATTCACTTTCGGAGACATATAAATCCATAGGTTTTAAGATTCTTACTAGTCAGGTATATTCTTAGGCGTTTAATATGGGGTGTTGAGTCCACTTCGTTGAGCAAGGAGTAGCTCTTGTCTATTACATATTTGGCTTATGGAACGGTATCTGTGCTAATTTCAATCTCTGGTTTTATGCAAAACCCCAACTCACCTTTCCCCTTAAGCAAGCATAAGTTGGTTTTTTACATTTGAGACCCTGTTCTGTTTTGTAATTCAGTTCCTGTGTAGCCAAGTTTACATTCCGTGTAGTAGTGATATCTTATGATGTTTCTTTTTCTCTGTGACTTATTTCACTTAGAATCATCGTACCTCAATCCACTCATTATGCTGCTACGGGTCTGATGACATAGATTTCATTGCTGAGTGATATTGCATTGTACGTAAGTACCACAACTTCTTTATCCATTTTTCGCTTTCTGTGATATTGAACTTGTACCGTAAACGAGGTTCCTGTAAACAGAGCCGTCTGAAACTTTGGGGTGGCTGTGTCTTTTTGATTTTAATTTCCCTAAGCTATAGGACCATAAGTGGAAGTGCCCTAGGCTCTGTTGCTTTGTTTTTTACATGTTTCAGGAAACACCATACACTTCTCCAGAGTGGCTGTTGGCAATTTACATCCCGCCCATCAGCATAACAAGGCTCCCAGGTCTCCATGGCCTGTCCTGCCTTTCTGGATTTTACACTTTTTTCAGATGGCCCTTTTGACCGGGGGGCAGTGAGACTTCATTGTAGTGCAGATTTCCTTTGCAAGCTTGCTTGGTTGGCCAAAAAGGGCGTATGCGTTTTTTCCTGAATATATTCAGGGAAAAACACATACGCCCTTTTTGGCCAAGTGCATCACTGTGGACGTTCTGCCTCTTTTCCTATGCTTTACGTGCAACTCCAGTTTACCTCCTGAAATCGGTTTCCTGCAATTCTGCCCCGCTTTCAAGTCCTCTTGGCAGCCTTACTTCAATATATTTTTGGACGATAGCTGTCATTTATAACTCTGCAGGTTTGTGAATGAGAGTGTCCCTGAGCTCCTTTCTTCAACTCGCTTTCTTGTGAGCTGGCCGCAAACCCGCAAGACTGCTTCAGACCCTAATCTGCTTCTGGCAGGGCACGCTGAGCCTTTGGTTAATTCCTCTTCCTGGTGGGAAATGAGTGTTAAATACGTCCGTCCAGACACCTACCTCACTCTCAACCCCTTGGTGATGTGGGTCCTCTGGTTTGTGGCCACCTTTGCTGGGTTTCTCACCTTTCGATGATGTGGCCCCACTAGTGTGAGGACACTCCTGCCTGGTTCTCATCCACGTGGTTATGTGGACCCCCTGGTGAGAGTCTGTTCCTGGCTGTGTTCCTCACCCTTCTGTGAGGGAGACCCTCTGCTGATAGGTCACTCCTGCATGGCTGGCACACATTGCCTTGGTGAAGTCAGCCGTGTGGTGGCAGTTGGAGCATGCTGGGAATCTCCTCCCACCGGTGATGAGGGCCCTCTTGCGTCAGGCCCTAACTGCTGGGCTCACCAACTTTTCTTAGTGAGCCCAATGATGCTTGGGCACTCCTCTTAGGATCCCATCTCCATGGGGATGTGCGCCTTCTGCTCTGAGGTTCCAACGGCTGGGTGGTTCACATTTTCATGATGTGGGCTCTCTGGTGTTAGTACACAGAGGCCTGGATCCCATAGCCTCTGTGCTCTTGGCCGCCTGCTGGGAGGTTCCAACTGCTGGATTCCTCACTTTTTTAATTTTTTGGGCCCTCTGTTGTGAGGATCCTCCTGCCTGCCTCACTCCCAGCCCCTACGTGATGCGTGTCATCTGGTTTGAGGCCACATGTGCTGGGTTCCTCACCTTTCGATGATGTGGGACCAATGGTCTTAGGAGACTCCTGCCTGGTTCACATCCCCTTGGTGATGTGGGCCCTCTGTTGAGAGTCTGATCCTGGCTGGGTTCCTCACCCATCTGTGAGGTGGGCCGTCTGCGGTGAGGTCACTCCTGCCTGGCTTGCTCACCTCGCCTTGTGGACATGAGCCCTCTGTTGGCACTTGGAGCCTGCTGGGAGCCTCCTCCCCTCGGTGATGAGGGCCCTCTGGCGTCAGGCCCTAACTGCTGGGCTCCCCACATTTTGTGATGTGCGCCCAGTGGTGCGAGGACACTCCAGCCGGGTTCACATCCCCATTGGGATGTGGGCCTTCTGCTCTGAGGTCCCAACGCCTGGGTTGCTCACAGTTTCATGATGTGGGCTCTCTGCTGTTAGTTCACTCCTGCCTGCATCCCATAACTTCTGTGCTCTCGGTCGCCTGCTGGGAGGTTCCAACTGCTGGATTCCTCACCTTTCTTATTCTTTGGGCCCTCTGTTTTTAGGCTACTCCTGCCTGCCTCACTCCCATTCCCTTTGTGATATGTGTCCTCTGATTTGAGGCCACATGTGCTGGGTTCCGCACCTTTCGATGATGTGGCCCCACTGGAGGGAAGACAGTCCTGACTGGTCCCATCCCCTTGCTGATGTGGGCCCTCAGGTGAGAGTCTGATCCTGGCTGGGTTCCTCACCCTTCTGTGAGGTGGGCCCTCTGCTGTGAGGTCAATCATGCCTGTCTGGCACACGTCACCTTGGCGACGTGGGCCCTCTGGTGGCAGTTGGAGTGTGCTGGGATCCTCCTCCCCTCGGTGATGAGGGCCCTCTTGCCTTAGGCCATAACTGCTGGGCTCCCCACATTTTCTGATGTGCGCCAAGTGAGTGAGGACACTCTTGCCAGGTTCCCATCCCCATGGGGATATGGGCCTTCTGCTCTGAGGTCAAAACGGCTGGCTTGCTCACAGTACCATGATGTGGGCCCTCTGCTGTGAGTTCACTCCGGCAAGGATCCCTTATCATCGGTGCTCTGAGCCGCCTGCTGGGAGGTTCCAACTGCTGGATTCCTCAACTTTTTTATTCTATGTGCCCTCTGTTGTGAGGCTCCTCCTGCCTGCCTCACTGCCAGCCCCTTGGTGATGACTGTCCTATGGCTTGTGGCCACATGTGCTGCGTTCCTCACCTTTCGATGGTGTGGCCCCACTCGTGTGAGGACACTCCTGCCTGGTTCCCATCCCCTTGGTGAGGTGGGCCCTCTGGCGAGAGTCTAATCCTGGCTGGGTTCCTCAACGTTCTGTGAGGTAGGCCCTCTGCTGTGAGGTCACTCCTGCCTGGCTGGCCCACGTCACCTTGGAGACGTGAGCCCTCTGGTGGCAGTTGGAGCATGCAGGGTGCCTCCTCCTCTCGGTGATGACGGCCCTCTGGCGTCAGGCCCTAAATGGTGGGCTCCCCACATTTTCCGATGTGCGCCCAGTGGTGCGAGGACACTCCAGCCAGGTTCCCATTCCCATGGGGATGCGGGCCTTCTGCGCTGAGGTCCCAACGCCTGGGTTTCTCACTGTTTTATGATGTGGGCCCTCTGCTGTGAGTTCACTGCGGCCTGGATCCCATAGCCTCGGTGCTCTGAGCCGCCTGCTGGAAGGTCTAAATGCTGGGATCCTCACGTTTTTTATATTATGTGCCCTGTGTTGTGAGGCTACTCCTGCCTGCCTCACTCCAAGGCCCTTGGTGATGTGGGTTCTCTGGTTTGAGGACACATGTGCTGGGTTCCTCACCTTAAGATGATGAGGCCCCACTGGTGTGAGGATAATCCTGACTGGTTCCCATCCCCTTTGTGATGTGGGTCTTCTGGTGAGAGTCTGATCCTGGCTGGGTTCCTCACCCATCTGTGAGGTGGGCCCTCTACTATCAGGTAACTCTTGCCTGGCTTGCTCACCTCGCCTTGTTGACATGAGCCCTCTGGTGGCACTTGGACCCTGCTGGGAGCCCCTTCACCTCTGTGATGAGGGCCCTCTGACGTCAGGCCCTAACTGCTGGGCTCCCCAACTTTTCTTAGTGAGCCCAGTGATGCTCGGGCACTCCTCTTAGGTTCCCATCTCCATGGGGATGTGGGCCTTCTGCTCTGAGGTCCCAACGGCTGGGTTGATCACAATTTCATGATGTGGGCTCTCTGGTGTTAGTTCACTGTGGCCTGGATCCCATAGCCTGTGTGCTCTTGGCCGCCTGCTGGGAGGTTCCAACTGCTGGATTCCTCACCTTTTTTATTCTTTGGGCCCTCTGTTTTTAGGCTACTCCTACCTGCCTCACTCCCATCCCCTTTGTGATGTATGTCCTCTGATATGAGGCCGCATGAGCTGGGTTCCTCACCTTTCG
The DNA here is from genome assembly GCF_949774975.1 of Lagenorhynchus albirostris. Classification (NCBI taxonomy): domain Eukaryota; kingdom Metazoa; phylum Chordata; class Mammalia; order Artiodactyla; family Delphinidae; genus Lagenorhynchus; species Lagenorhynchus albirostris. The sequence continues at coordinate 64,198,011 of NC_083096.1, read as the reverse complement.
ATGATGTAGCCCCACTGGTGGGAGGACAGTCCTGACTGGTTCCCATCCCCTTGGTGTTGTGAGCCCTCTGGCGAGAGTCTCATCCTGCCTCGGTTCCTCACCCTTCTGTGAGATAGGCCCTCTGCTGTGAAGTCACTACTGCCTGGCTGGCGCATGCCACCTTGTAGACGTGGGCCCTCTGTTGGCAGTTGGAACCTGCTGGCAGTCTCCTCCCCTCAGTTATGAGGGCCCCCTGGCGTCAGGCCCTAACTGCTGGGCTCCTAACATTTTCTGATATGTGCTAAGTGGTGCGAGGCCACTCCTGCCAGGTTCCCATCCCAATGGGGATGTGGGCCTTCTGTTCTGAGGTCCCAACGGCTGGGCTGCTCACAGGTTCATGATGTGGGCCCTCTGCTGTGAGTTCACTGCGGCCTGGATCCCATAGCCTCGGTGCTCTGGGCCACTTGCTGGGAGGTTCCAACTGCTGGATTCCTCAACTTTTATATTCTATGGACCCTGTGTTGTGAGGCCGGTCCTGCCAGCCTAATTCTGAACCCCTTGGTGATGTGGTTCCTCTGGTTTGAGGCTACATGTGCTGGGATCCTCACCTTTCGATGATGTTGTCCCACTGGTGTGGGGACACTCCTGCCTGGTTCCCATCCCCTTGGTGATGTGGGCCCTCTGGTGCGAGTCTGATCCTGACTGGGTTCGTCACACTTCTCTGGGGTGGGCCCTCTGCTGTGAGGTCATTCGTGCCTGGTTGGCACACATCGCCTTGGCGACGTCAGCCCTCTGGTGGCAGTTGGAGCCTGCTGGGAGCCTCCTTCCCTTGGTGATGAGGGTCCTCTGACGTCAGGCCCTAACTGCTGGTCTCCCAAAATTTTCTGATATGTTCTCAGTGGTGCGAGGACACTCCTACCAGATTTCCATCCCCATGGGGATGTGGGCCTCCTGCTCTGAGGTCCCAATGGCTGGGTTGCTCAGTTTCATGACATGGGCCCTCTTCTGTGAGTTCACTGTGGCCTGGATCCCATAGCCTCGGTGCTCTGGGCTGCCTGCTGGGAGGTTCCAACGGCTGAATTCCTCACTTTTTTATTCTATGGGCCCAGTGTTGTGAGGCTACTCCTGCCTGCCTCACTCCGAGGCCCTTGGTGATGTGGGTCCTCTGGTTTGAGGACACATGTGCTGAGTACCTCACCTTTCGATGATGTGGCCCCACTGGTGTGAAGACACTCCTGCCTGGTTCTCATCCCCTTGGTGATGTGGGCCCTCTGGTGAGAGTCTGATGTTGGCTGGGTTTCTCACCCTTCTGTGACGTGGGACCTCTGTTGTGAGGTAACTCCTGCCTGGCTTGCTCACGTTGCCTTGGCAACGTGAGGCCTCAGGTGGCAGTTGGAGCCTGCTGGGAATCTCCTCCCCTCAGTTATGAGAGCTCTGGATAAAACACATATGCACTTTTTTGCCAAGTGCATTATTTTCCAAGTTCTGTCTCTTTTCCTATGCTTTAAGAGTGACTCCCGTGTACCTTCTGAAATCGGTTTCCTGCAATTCTGCCCCGCTTTCAAGTCCTCTTGGCAGCCTTACTTCAATATATTTTTGGACCATAGCTGTCATTTATAACTCTGCAGGTTTGTGAATGACAGTGTCCCTGAGCTCCTTTCTTCAACTCGCTTTCTTGTGAGCTCTCCGCAACACCGCAGGATTGCTTCAGGCCCTAGTGTGGTTCCGGCATGGCACGCTGAGCCTTTGGTTAATTCCTCTTCCTGGTGGGAAATGAGAGTCAAATTTGCCCGTCCAGACACCTCCAGCTAGTCTCTCATTGGTTCTCCCTATTCCTGTTCATTTTCCGCAGAAATTGCAAACTGGGCCAACCAGGAGGTTAAAGGCACTGACTCTCCAAGTGGGGAGAGTGTTAGTAAAGCGTCTTGAATGTTGCACCCGAGTACCAGGGGACGAAAACTGAGACACATTTGAACACGTTTCCCGAACACACGGTGGATCATACTCTGGGTTCCACATGCATGTTTTAGCTGAAGGAAGAATCCCTTAAACCTGGAGAGTTGAGACCCATGGAATGGGTACCATGCAATATGACTTCAAAGGGTCTGCATTTGCTCACCGAACCTCACCAATCCTATCACTGCTGCGTTTATGTCGCTGTACACACACTTGATTCTCTTTCGGAGACATAGCAATCCATAGGTTTTAAGATTCTTACTAGTCAGGTATATTCTTAGGCGTTTAATATGTGGTGTTGAGTCCACTTCGTTGAGCAAGGAGTAGCTCTTGTCTATTACATATTTGGCTTATGGAACGGTATCTGTGCTAATTTCAATCTCTGGTTTTATGCAAAACCCCAACTCACCTTTCCCCTTAAGCAAGCATAAGTTGGTTTTCTACATTTGAGACCCTGTTCTGTTTTGTAATCCAGTTCCTGTGTAGCCAAGTTTACATTCCGTGTAGTAGTGATATCTTATGATGTTTCTTTTTCTCTGTGACTTATTTCACTTAGAATCATCGTACCTCAATCCACTCATTATGCTGCTACGGGTCTGATGACATAGATTTCATTGCTGAGTGATATTGCATTGTACGTAAGTACCACAACTTCTTTATCCATTTTTCGCTTTCTGTGATATTGAACTTGTACCGTAAACGAGGTTCCTGTAAACAGAGCCGTCTGAAACTTTGGGGTGGCTGTGTCTTTTTGATTTTAATTTCCCTAAGCTATAGGACCATAAGTGGAAGTGCCCTAGGCTCTGTTGCTTTGTTTTTTAGATGTTTCAGGAAACACCATACACTTCTCCAGAGTGGCTGTTGGCAATTTACATCCCGCCCATCAGCATAACAAGGCTCCCAGGTCTCCATGGCCTGTCCTGCCTTTCTGGATTTTACACTTTTTTCAGATGGCCCTTTTGACCGGGGGGAAGTGAGACTTCATTGTAGTGCAGATTTCCTTTGCAAGCTTGCTTGGTTGGCCAAAAAGGGCGTATGCGTTTTTTCCTGAATATATTCAGGGAAAAACACATACGCCCTTTTTGGCCAAGTGCATCACTGTGGACGTTCTGCCTCTTTTCCTATGCTTTACGTGCAACTCCAGTTTACCTCCTGAAATCGGTTTCCTGCAATTCTGCCCCACTTTCAAGTCCTCTTGGCAGCCTTACTTCAATATATTTTTGGACGATAGCTGTCATTTATAACTCTGCAGGTTTGTGAATGAGAGTGTCCCTGAGCTCCTTTCTTCAACTCGCTTTCTTGTGAGCTGGCCGCAAACCCGCAAGACTGCTTCAGACCCTAATCTGCTTCTGGCAGGGCACGCTGAGCCTTTGGTTAATTCCTCTTCCTGGTGGGAAATGAGTGTTAAATACGTCCGTCCAGACACCTACCTCACTCTCAACCCCTTGGTGATGTGGGTCCTCTGGTTTGTGGCCACCTTTGCTGGGTTCCTCACCTTTCGATGATGTGGCCCCACTAGTGTGAGGACACTCCTGCCTGGTTCTCATCCACGTGGTTATGTGGACCCCCTGGTGAGAGTCTGTTCCTGGCTGTGTTCCTCACCCTTCTGTGAGGGAGACCCTCTGCTGATAGGTCACTCCTGCATGGCTGGCACACATTGCCTTGGTGAAGTCAGCCGTGTGGTGGCAGTTGGAGCATGCTGGGAATCTCCTCCCACCGGTGATGAGGGCCCTCTTGCGTCAGGCCCTAACTGCTGGGCTCACCAACTTTTCTTAGTGAGCCCAATGATGCTTGGGCACTCCTCTTAGGATCCCATCTCCATGGGGATGTGCGCCTTCTGCTCTGAGGTTCCAACGGCTGGGTGGTTCACATTTTCATGATGTGGGCTCTCTGGTGTTAGTACACAGAGGCCTGGATCCCATAGCCTCTGTGCTCTTGGCCGCCTGCTGGGAGGTTCCAACTGCTGGATTCCTCACTTTTTTAATTTTTTGGGCCCTCTGTTGTGAGGATCCTCCTGCCTGCCTCACTCCCAGCCCCTTCGTGATGCGTGTCGTCTGGTTTGAGGCCACATGTGCTGGGTTCCTCACCTTTCGATGATGTGGGACCAATGGTCTTAGGAGACTCCTGCCTGGTTCACATCCCCTTGGTGATGTGGGCCCTCTGTTGAGAGTCTGATCCTGGCTGGGTTCCTCACCCATCTGTGAGGTGGGCCGTCTGCGGTGAGGTCACTCCTGCCTGGCTTGCTCACCTCGCCTTGTGGACATGAGCCCTCTGGTGGCACTTGGAGCCTGCTGGGAGCCTCCTCCCCTCGGTGATGAGGGCCCTCTGGCGTCAGGCCCTAACTGCTGGGCTCCCCACATTTTGTGATGTGCGCCCAGTGGTGCGAGGACACTCCAGCCGGGTTCACATCCCCATTGGGATGTGGGCCTTCTGCTCTGAGGTCCCAACGCCTGGGTTGCTCACAGTTTCATGATGTGGGCTCTCTGCTGTTAGTTCACTCCTGCCTGCATCCCATAACTTCTGTGCTCTCGGTCGCCTGCTGGGAGGTTCCAACTGCTGGATTCCTCACCTTTCTTATTCTTTGGGCCCTCTGTTTTTAGGCTACTCCTGCCTGCCTCACTCCCATTCCCTTTGTGATATGTGTCCTCTGATTTGAGGCCACATGTGCTGGGTTCCGCACCTTTCGATGATGTGGCCCCACTGGAGGGAAGACAGTCCTGAGTGGTTCCCATCCCCTTGCTGATGTGGGCCCTCAGGTGAGAGTCTGATCCTGGCTGGGTTCCTCACCCTTCTGTGAGGTGGGCCCTCTGCTGTGAGGTCAATCATGCCTGTCTGGCACACGTCACCTTGGCGACGTGGGCCCTCTGGTGGCAGTTGGAGTGTGCTGGGATCCTCCTCCCCTCGGTGATGAGGGCCCTCTTGCCTTAGGCCATAACTGCTGGGCTCCCCACATTTTCTGATGTGCGCCAAGTGAGTGAGGACACTCTTGCCAGGTTCCCATCCCCATGGGGATATGGGCCTTCTGCTCTGAGGTCAAAACGGCTGGCTTGCTCACAGTACCATGATGTGGGCCCTCTGCTGTGAGTTCACTCCGGCAAGGATCCCTTATCATCGGTGCTCTGAGCCGCCTGCTGGGAGGTTCCAACTGCTGGATTCCTCAACTTTTTTATTCTATGTGCCCTCTGTTGTGAGGCTCCTCCTGCCTGCCTCACTGCCAGCCCCTTGGTGATGACTGTCCTATGGCTTGTGGCCACATGTGCTGCGTTCCTCACCTTTCGATGGTGTGGCCCCACTCGTGTGAGGACACTCCTGCCTGGTTCCCATCCCCTTGGTGAGGTGGGCCCTCTGGCGAGAGTCTAATCCTGGCTGGGTTCCTCAACGTTCTGTGAGGTAGGCCCTCTGCTGTGAGGTCACTCCTGCCTGGCTGGCCCACGTCACCTTGGAGACGTGAGCCCTCTGGTGGCAGTTGGAGCATGCAGGGTGCCTCCTCCTCTCGGTGATGACGGCCCTCTGGCGTCAGGCCCTAAATGGTGGGCTCCCCACATTTTCCGATGTGCGCCCAGTGGTGCGAGGACACTCCAGCCAGGTTCCCATTCCCATGGGGATGCGGGCCTTCTGCGCTGAGGTCCCAACGCCTGGGTTTCTCACTGTTTTATGATGTGGGCCCTCTGCTGTGAGTTCACTGCGGCCTGGATCCCATAGCCTCGGTGCTCTGAGCCGCCTGCTGGAAGGTCTAAATGCTGGGATCCTCACGTTTTTTATATTATGTGCCCTGTGTTGTGAGGCTACTCCTGCCTGCCTCACTCCAAGGCCCTTGGTGATGTGGGTTCTCTGGTTTGAGGACACATGTGCTGGGTTCCTCACCTTAAGATGATGAGGCCCCACTGGTGTGAGGATAATCCTGACTGGTTCCCATCCCCTTTGTGATGTGGGTCTTCTGGTGAGAGTCTGATCCTGGCTGGGTTCCTCACCCATCTGTGAGGTGGGCCCTCTACTATCAGGTAACTCTTGCCTGGCTTGCTCACCTCGCCTTGTTGACATGAGCCCTCTGGTGGCACTTGGACCCTGCTGGGAGCCCCTTCACCTCTGTGATGAGGGCCCTCTGACGTCAGGCCCTAACTGCTGGGCTCCCCAACTTTTCTTAGTGAGCCCAGTGATGCTCGGGCACTCCTCTTAGGTTCCCATCTCCATGGGGATGTGGGCCTTCTGCTCTGAGGTCCCAACGGCTGGGTTGATCACAATTTCATGATGTGGGCTCTCTGGTGTTAGTTCACTGTGGCCTGGATCCCATAGCCTGTGTGCTCTTGGCCACCTGCTGGGAGGTTCCAACTGCTGGATTCCTCACCTTTTTTATTCTTTGGGCCCTCTGTTTTTAGGCTACTCCTACCTGCCTCACTCCCATCCCCTTTGTGATGTATGTCCTCTGATATGAGGCCGCATGAGCTGGGTTCCTCACCTTTCGATGATGTAGCCCCACTGGTGGGAGGACAGTCCTGACTGGTTCCCATCCCCTTGGTGTTGTGAGCCCTCTGGCGAGAGTCTCATCCTGCCTCGGTTCCTCACCCTTCTGTGAGATAGGCCCTCTGCTGTGAAGTCACTACTGCCTGGCTGGTGCATGCCACCTTGTAGACGTGGGCCCTCTGTTGGCAGTTGGAACCTGCTGGCAGTCTCCTCCCCTCAGTTATGAGGGCCCCCTGGCGTCAGGCCCTAACTGCTGGGCTCCTAACATTTTCTGATATGTGCTAAGTGGTGCGAGGCCACTCCTGCCAGGTTCCCATCCCAATGGGGATGTGGGCCTTCTGTTCTGAGGTCCCAACGGCTGGGCTGCTCACAGGTTCATGATGTGGGCCCTCTGCTGTGAGTTCACTGCGGCCTGGATCCCATAGCCTCGGTGCTCTGGGCCACTTGCTGGGAGGTTCCAACTGCTGGATTCCTCAACTTTTATATTCTATGGACCCTGTGTTGTGAGGCCGGTCCTGCCAGCCTAATTCTGAACCCCTTGGTGATGTGGTTCCTCTGGTTTGAGGCTACATGTGCTGGGATCCTCACCTTTCGATGATGTTGTCCCACTGGTGTGGGGACACTCCTGCCTGGTTCCCATCCCCTTGGTGATGTGGGCCCTCTGGTGCGAGTCTGATCCTGACTGGGTTCGTCACACTTCTCTGGGGTGGGCCCTCTGCTGTGAGGTCATTCGTGCCTGGTTGGCACACATCGCCTTGGCGACGTCAGCCCTCTGGTGGCAGTTGGAGCCTGCTGGGAGCCTCCTTCCCTTGGTGATGAGGGTCCTCTGACGTCAGGCCCTAACTGCTGGTCTCCCAAAATTTTCTGATACGTTCTCAGTGGTGTGACGACACTCCTACCAGATTTCCATCCCCATGGGGATGTGGGCCTCCTGCTCTGAGGTCCCAATGGCTGGGTTGCTCAGTTTCATGACATGGGCCCTCTTCTGTGAGTTCACTGTGGCCTGGATCCCATAGCCTCGGTGCTCTGGGCTGCCTGCTGGGAGGTTCCAACGGCTGAATTCCTCACTTTTTTATTCTATGGGCCCAGTGTTGTGAGGCTACTCCTGCCTGCCTCACTCCGAGGCCCTTGGTGATGTGGGTCCTCTGGTTTGAGGACACATGTGCTGAGTACCTCACCTTTCGATGATGTGGCCCCACTGGTGTGAAGACACTCCTGCCTGGTTCTCATCCCCTTGGTGATGTGGGCCCTCTGGTGAGAGTCTGATGTTGGCTGGGTTTCTCACCCTTCTGTGACGTGGGACCTCTGTTGTGAGGTAACTCCTGCCTGGCTTGCTCACGTTGCCTTGGCAACGTGAGGCCTCAGGTGGCAGTTGGAGCCTGCTGGGAATCTCCTCCCCTCAGTTATGAGAGCTCTGGATAAAACACATATGCACTTTTTTGCCAAGTGCATTATTTTCCAAGTTCTGTCTCTTTTCCTATGCTTTAAGAGTGACTCCCGTGTACCTTCTGAAATCGGTTTCCTGCAATTCTGCCCCGCTTTCAAGTCCTCTTGGCAGCCTTACTTCAATATATTTTTGGACCATAGCTGTCATTTATAACTCTGCAGGTTTGTGAATGACAGTGTCCCTGAGCTCCTTTCTTCAACTCGCTTTCTTGTGAGCTCTCCGCAACACCGCAGGATTGCTTCAGGCCCTAGTGTGGTTCCGGCATGGCACGCTGAGCCTTTGGTTAATTCCTCTTCCTGGTGGGAAATGAGAGTCAAATTTGCCCGTCCAGACACCTCCAGCTAGTCTCTCATTGGTTCTCCCTATTCCTGTTCATTTTCCGCAGAAATTGCAAACTGGGCCAACCAGGAGGTTAAAGGCACTGACTCTCCAAGTGGGGAGAGTGTTAGTAAAGCGTCTTGAATGTTGCACCCGAGTACCAGGGGACGAAAACTGAGACACATTTGAACACGTTTCCCGAACACACGGTGGATCATACTCTGGGTTCCACATGCATGTTTTAGCTGAAGGAAGAATCCCTTAAACCTGGAGAGTTGAGACCCATGGAATGGGTACCATGCAATATGACTTCAAAGGGTCTGCATTTGCTCACCGAACCTCACCAATCCTATCACTGCTGCGTTTATGTCGCTGTACACACACTTGATTCTCTTTCGGAGACATAGCAATCCATAGGTTTTAAGATTCTTACTAGTCAGGTATATTCTTAGGCGTTTAATATGTGGTGTTGAGTCCACTTCGTTGAGCAAGGAGTAGCTCTTGTCTATTACATATTTGGCTTATGGAACGGTATCTGTGCTAATTTCAATCTCTGGTTTTATGCAAAACCCCAACTCACCTTTCCCCTTAAGCAAGCATAAGTTGGTTTTCTACATTTGAGACCCTGTTCTGTTTTGTAATTCAGTTCCTGTGTAGCCAAGTTTACATTCCGTGTAGTAGTGATATCTTATGATGTTTCTTTTTCTCTGTGACTTATTTCACTTAGAATCATCGTACCTCAATCCACTCATTATGCTGCTACGGGTCTGATGACATAGATTTCATTGCTGAGTGATATTGCATTGTACGTAAGTACCACAACTTCTTTATCCATTTTTCGCTTTCTGTGATATTGAACTTGTACCGTAAACGAGGTTCCTGTAAACAGAGCCGTCTGAAACTTTGGGGTGGCTGTGTCTTTTTGATTTTAATTTCCCTAAGCTATAGGACCATAAGTGGAAGTGCCCTAGGCTCTGTTGCTTTGTTTTTTAGATGTTTCAGGAAACACCATACACTTTTCCAGAGTGGCTGTTGGCAATTTACATCCCGCCCATCAGCATAACAAGGCTCCCAGGTCTCCATGGCCTGTCCTGCCTTTCTGGATTCTACACTTTTTTCAGATGGCCCTTTTGACCGGGGGGAAGTGAGACTTCATTGTAGTGCAGATTTCCTTTGCAAGCTTGCTTGGTTGGCCAAAAAGGGCGTATGCGTTGTTTCCTGAATATATTCAGGGAAAAACACATACGCCCTTTTTGGCCAAGTGCATCACTGTGGACGTTCTGCCTCTTTTCCTATGCTTTACGTGCAACTCCAGTTTACCTCCTGAAATCGGTTTCCTGCAATTCTGCCCCACTTTCAAGTCCTCTTGGCAGCCTTACTTCAATATATTTTTGGACGATAGCTGTCATTTATAACTCTGCAGGTTTGTGAATGAGAGTGTCCCTGAGCTCCTTTCTTCAACTCGCTTTCTTGTGAGCTGGCCGCAAACCCGCAAGACTGCTTCAGACCCTAATCTGCTTCTGGCAGGGCACGCTGAGCCTTTGGTTAATTCCTCTTCCTGGTGGGAAATGAGTGTTAAATACGTCCGTCCAGACACCTACCTCACTCTCAACCCCTTGGTGATGTGGGTCCTCTGGTTTGTGGCCACCTTTGCTGGGTTCCTCACCTTTCGATGATGTGGCCCCACTAGTGTGAGGACACTCCTGCCTGGTTCTCATCCACGTGGTTATGTGGACCCCCTGGTGAGAGTCTGTTCCTGGCTGTGTTCCTCACCCTTCTGTGAGGGAGACCCTCTGCTGATAGGTCACTCCTGCATGGCTGGCACACATTGCCTTGGTGAAGTCAGCCGTGTGGTGGCAGTTGGAGCATGCTGGGAATCTCCTCCCACCGGTGATGAGGGCCCTCTTGCGTCAGGCCCTAACTGCTGGGCTCACCAACTTTTCTTAGTGAGCCCAATGATGCTTGGGCACTCCTCTTAGGATCCCATCTCCATGGGGATGTGCGCCTTCTGCTCTGAGGTTCCAACGGCTGGGTGGTTCACATTTTCATGATGTGGGCTCTCTGGTGTTAGTACACAGAGGCCTGGATCCCATAGCCTCTGTGCTCTTGGCCGCCTGCTGGGAGGTTCCAACTGCTGGATTCCTCACTTTTTTAATTTTTTGGGCCCTCTGTTGTGAGGATCCTCCTGCCTGCCTCACTCCCAGCCCCTTCGTGATGCGTGTCGTCTGGTTTGAGGCCACATGTGCTGGGTTCCTCACCTTTCGATGATGTGGGACCAATGGTCTTAGGAGACTCCTGCCTGGTTCACATCCCCTTGGTGATGTGGGCCCTCTGTTGAGAGTCTGATCCTGGCTGGGTTCCTCACCCATCTGTGAGGTGGGCCGTCTGCGGTGAGGTCACTCCTGCCTGGCTTGCTCACCTCGCCTTGTGGACATGAGCCCTCTGGTGGCACTTGGAGCCTGCTGGGAGCCTCCTCCCCTCGGTGATGAGGGCCCTCTGGCGTCAGGCCCTAACTGCTGGGCTCCCCACATTTTGTGATGTGCGCCCAGTGGTGCGAGGACACTCCAGCCGGGTTCACATCCCCATTGGGATGTGGGCCTTCTGCTCTGAGGTCCCAACGCCTGGGTTGCTCACAGTTTCATGATGTGGGCTCTCTGCTGTTAGTTCACTCCTGCCTGCATCCCATAACTTCTGTGCTCTCGGTCGCCTGCTGGGAGGTTCCAACTGCTGGATTCCTCACCTTTCTTATTCTTTGGGCCCTCTGTTTTTAGGCTACTCCTGCCTGCCTCACTCCCATTCCCTTTGTGATATGTGTCCTCTGATTTGAGGCCACATGTGCTGGGTTCCGCACCTTTCGATGATGTGGCCCCACTGGAGGGAAGACAGTCCTGACTGGTCCCATCCCCTTGCTGATGTGGGCCCTCAGGTGAGAGTCTGATCCTGGCTGGGTTCCTCACCCTTCTGTGAGGTGGGCCCTCTGCTGTGAGGTCAATCATGCCTGTCTGGCACACGTCACCTTGGCGACGTGGGCCCTCTGGTGGCAGTTGGAGTGTGCTGGGATCCTCCTCCCCTCGGTGATGAGGGCCCTCTTGCCTTAGGCCATAACTGCTGGGCTCCCCACATTTTCTGATGTGCGCCAAGTGAGTGAGGACACTCTTGCCAGGTTCCCATCCCCATGGGGATATGGGCCTTCTGCTCTGAGGTCAAAACGGCTGGCTTGCTCACAGTACCATGATGTGGGCCCTCTGCTGTGAGTTCACTCCGGCAAGGATCCCTTATCATCGGTGCTCTGAGCCGCCTGCTGGGAGGTTCCAACTGCTGGATTCCTCAACTTTTTTATTCTATGTGCCCTCTGTTGTGAGGCTCCTCCTGCCTGCCTCACTGCCAGCCCCTTGGTGATGACTGTCCTATGGCTTGTGGCCACATGTGCTGCGTTCCTCACCTTTCGATGGTGTGGCCCCACTCGTGTGAGGACACTCCTGCCTGGTTCCCATCCCCTTGGTGAGGTGGGCCCTCTGGCGAGAGTCTAATCCTGGCTGGGTTCCTCAACGTTCTGTGAGGTAGGCCCTCTGCTGTGAGGTCACTCCTGCCTGGCTGGCCCACGTCACCTTGGAGACGTGAGCCCTCTGGTGGCAGTTGGAGCATGCAGGGTGCCTCCTCCTCTCGGTGATGACGGCCCTCTGGCATCAGGCCCTAAATGGTGGGCTCCCCACATTTTCCGATGTGCGCCCAGTGGTGCGAGGACACTCCAGCCAGGTTCCCATTCCCATGGGGATGCGGGCCTTCTGCGCTGAGGTCCCAACGCCTGGGTTTCTCACTGTTTTATGATGTGGGCCCTCTGCTGTGAGTTCACTGCGGCCTGGATCCCATAGCCTCGGTGCTCTGAGCCGCCTGCTGGAAGGTCTAAATGCTGGGATCCTCACGTTTTTTATATTATGTGCCCTGTGTTGTGAGGCTACTCCTGCCTGCCTCACTCCAAGGCCCTTGGTGATGTGGGTTCTCTGGTTTGAGGACCCATGTGCTGGGTTCCTCACCTTAAGATGATGAGGCCCCACTGGTGTGAGGATAATCCTGACTGGTTCCCATCCCCTTTGTGATGTGGGTCTTCTGGTGAGAGTCTGATCCTGGCTGGGTTCCTCACCCATCTGTGAGGTGGGCCCTCTATATCAGGTAACTCTTGCCTGGCTTGCTCACCTCGCCTTGTTGACATGAGCCCTCTGGTGGCACTTGGACCCTGCTGGGAGCCCCTTCACCTCTGTGATGAGGGCCCTCTGACGTCAGGCCCTAACTGCTGGGCTCCCCAACTTTTCTTAGTGAGCCCAGTGATGCTCGGGCACTCCTCTTAGGTTCCCATCTCCATGGGGATGTGGGCCTTCTGCTCTGAGGTCCCAACGGCTGGGTTGATCACAATTTCATGATGTGGGCTCTCTGGTGTTAGTTCACTGTGGCCTGGATCCCATAGCCTGTGTGCTCTTGGCCGCCTGCTGGGAGGTTCCAACTGCTGGATTCCTCACCTTTTTTATTCTTTGGGCCCTCTGTTTTTAGGCTACTCCTACCTGCCTCACTCCCATCCCCTTTGTGATGTATGTCCTCTGATATGAGGCCGCATGAGCTGGGTTCCTCACCTTTCGATGATGTAGCCCCACTGGTGGGAGGACAGTCCTGACTGGTTCCCATCCCCTTGGTGTTGTGAGCCCTCTGGCGAGAGTCTCATCCTGCCTCGGTTCCTCACCCTTCTGTGAGATAGGCCCTCTGCTGTGAAGTCACTACTGCCTGGCTGGCGCATGCCACCTTGTAGACGTGGGCCCTCTGTTGGCAGTTGGAACCTGCTGGCAGTCTCCTCCCCTCAGTTATGAGGGCCCCCTGGCGTCAGGCCCTAACTGCTGGGCTCCTAACATTTTCTGATATGTGCTAAGTGGTGCGAGGCCACTCCTGCCAGGTTCCCATCCCAATGGGGATGTGGGCCTTCTGTTCTGAGGTCCCAACGGCTGGGCTGCTCACAGGTTCATGATGTGGGCCCTCTGCTGTGAGTTCACTGCGGCCTGGATCCCATAGCCTCGGTGCTCTGGGCCACTTGCTGGGAGGTTCCAACTGCTGGATTCCTCAACTTTTATATTCTATGGACCCTGTGTTGTGAGGCCGGTCCTGCCAGCCTAATTCTGAACCCCTTGGTGATGTGGTTCCTCTGGTTTGAGGCTACATGTGCTGGGATCCTCACCTTTCGATGATGTTGTCCCACTGGTGTGGGGACACTCCTGCCTGGTTCCCATCCCCTTGGTGATGTGGGCCCTCTGGTGCGAGTCTGATCCTGACTGGGTTCGTCACACTTCTCTGGGGTGGGCCCTCTGCTGTGAGGTCATTCGTGCCTGGTTGGCACACATCGCCTTGGCGACGTCAGCCCTCTGGTGGCAGTTGGAGCCTGCTGGGAGCCTCCTTCCCTTGGTGATGAGGGTCCTCTGACGTCAGGCCCTAACTGCTGGTCTCCCAAAATTTTCTGATACGTTCTCAGTGGTGCGAGGACACTCCTACCAGATTTCCATCCCCATGGGGATGTGGGCCTCCTGCTCTGAGGTCCCAATGGCTGGGTTGCTCAGTTTCATGACATGGGCCCTCTTCTGTGAGTTCACTGTGGCCTGGATCCCATAGCCTCGGTGCTCTGGGCTGCCTGCTGGGAGGTTCCAATGGCTGAATTCCTCACTTTTTTATTCTATGGGCCCAGTGTTGTGAGGCTACTCCTGCCTGCCTCACTCCGAGGCCCTTGGTGATGTGGGTCCTCTGGTTTGAGGACACATGTGCTGAGTACCTCACCTTTCGATGATGTGGCCCCACTGGTGTGAGGACACTCCTGCCTGGTTCCCATCCCCTTGGTGATGTGGGCCCTCTGGTGAGAGTCTGATGTTGGCTGGGTTTCTCACCCTTCTGTGACGTGGGACCTCTGTTGTGAGGTAACTCCTGCCTGGCTTGCTCACGTTGCCTTGGCAACGTGAGGCCTCAGGTGGCAGTTGGAGCCTGCTGGGAATCTCCTCCCCTCAGTTATGAGAGCTCTGGATAAAACACATATGCACTTTTTTGCCAAGTGCATTATTTTCCAAGTTCTGTCTCTTTTCCTATGCTTTAAGAGTGACTCCCGTGTACCTTCTGAAATCGGTTTCCTGCAATTCTGCCCCGCTTTCAAGTCCTCTTGGCAGCCTTACTTCAATATATTTTTGGACCATAGCTGTCATTTATAACTCTGCAGGTTTGTGAATGACAGTGTCCCTGAGCTCCTTTCTTCAACTCGCTTTCTTGTGAGCTCTCCGCAACACCGCAGGATTGCTTCAGGCCCTAGTGTGGTTCCGGCATGGCACGCTGAGCCTTTGGTTAATTCCTCTTCCTGGTGGGAAATGAGAGTCAAATTTGCCCGTCCAGACACCTCCAGCTAGTCTCTCATTGGTTCTCCCTATTCCTGTTCATTTTCCGCAGAAATTGCAAACTGGGCCAACCAGGAGGTTAAAGGCACTGACTCTCCAAGTGGGGAGAGTGTTAGTAAAGCGTCTTGAATGTTGCACCCGAGTACCAGGGGACGAAAACTGAGACACATTTGAACACGTTTCCCGATCACACGGTGGATCATACTCTGGGTTCCACATGCATGTTTTAGCTGAAGGAAGAATCCCTTAAACCTGGAGAGTTGAGACCCATGGAATGGGTACCATGCAATATGACTTCAAAGGGTCTGCATTTGCTCACCGAACCTCACCAATCCTATCACTGCTGCGTTTATGCCGCTGTACACACACTTGATTCACTTTCCGAGACATATAAATCCATAGGTTTTAAGATTCTTACTAGTCAGGTATATTCTTAGGCGTTTAATATGGGGTGTTGAGTCCACTTCGTTGAGCAAGGAGTAGCTCTTGTCTATTACATATTTGGCTTATGGAACGGTATCTGTGCTAATTTCAATCTCTGGTTTTATGCAAAACCCCAACTCACCTTTCCCCTTAAGCAAGCATAAGTTGGTTTTTTACATTTGAGACCCTGTTCTGTTTTGTAATTCAGTTCCTGTGTAGCCAAGTTTACATTCCGTGTAGTAGTGATATCTTATGATGTTTCTTTTTCTCTGTGACTTATTTCACTTAGAATCATCGTACCTCAATCCACTCATTATGCTGCTACGGGTCTGATGACATAGATTTCATTGCTGAGTGATATTGCATTGTACGTAAGTACCACAACTTCTTTATCCATTTTTCGCTTTCTGTGATATTGAACTTGTACCGTAAACGAGGTTCCTGTAAACAGAGCCGTCTGAAACTTTGGGGTGGCTGTGTCTTTTTGATTTTAATTTCCCTAAGCTATAGGACCATAAGTGGAAGTGCCCTAGGCTCTGTTGCTTTGTTTTTTAGATATTTCAGGAAACACCATACACTTCTCCCAAGTGGCTGTTGGCAATTTACATCCCGCCCATCAGCATAACAAGGCTCCCAGGTCTCCATGGCCTGTCCTGCCTTTCTGGATTTTACACTTTTTTCAGATGGCCCTTTTGACCGGGGGGCAGTGAGACTTCATTGTAGTGCAGATTTCCTTTGCAAGCTTGCTTGGTTGGCCAAAAAGGGCGTATGCGTTTTTTCCTGAATATATTCAGGGAAAAACACATACGCCCTTTTTGGCCAAGTGCATCACTGTGGACGTTCTGCCTCTTTTCCTATGCTTTACGTGCAACTCCAGTTTACCTCCTGAAATCGGTTTCCTGCAATTCTGCCCCGCTTTCAAGTCCTCTTGGCAGCCTTACTTCAATATATTTTTGGACGATAGCTGTCATTTATAACTCTGCAGGTTTGTGAATGAGAGTGTCCCTGAGCTCCTTTCTTCAACTCGCTTTCTTGTGAGCTGGCCGCAAACCCGCAAGACTGCTTCAGACCCTAATCTGCTTCTGGCAGGGCACGCTGAGCCTTTGGTTAATTCCTCTTCCTGGTGGGAAATGAGTGTTAAATACGTCCGTCCAGACACCTACCTCACTCTCAACCCCTTGGTGATGTGGGTCCTCTGGTTTGTGGCCACCTTTGCTGGGTTTCTCACCTTTCGATGATTTGGCCCCACTAGTGTGAGGACACTCCTGCCTGGTTCTCATCCACGTGGTTATGTGGACCCCCTGGTGAGAGTCTGTTCCTGGCTGTGTTCCTCACCCTTCTGTGAGGGAGACCCTCTGCTGATAGGTCACTCCTGCATGGCTGGCACACATTGCCTTGGTGAAGTCAGCCGTGTGGTGGCAGTTGGAGCATGCTGGGAATCTCCTCCCACCGGTGATGAGGGCCCTCTTGCGTCAGGCCCTAACTGCTGGGCTCACCAACTTTTCTTAGTGAGCCCAATGATGCTTGGGCACTCCTCTTAGGATCCCATCTCCATGGGGATGTGCGCCTTCTGCTCTGAGGTTCCAACGGCTGGGTGGTTCACATTTTCATGATGTGGGCTCTCTGGTGTTAGTACACAGAGGCCTGGATCCCATAGCCTCTGTGCTCTTGGCCGCCTGCTGGGAGGTTCCAACTGCTGGATTCCTCACTTTTTTAATTTTTTGGGCCCTCTGTTGTGAGGATCCTCCTGCCTGCCTCACTCCCAGCCCCTACGTGATGCGTGTCATCTGGTTTGAGGCCACATGTGCTGGGTTCCTCACCTTTCGATGATGTGGGACCAATGGTCTTAGGAGACTCCTGCCTGGTTCACATCCCCTTGGTGATGTGGGCCCTCTGTTGAGAGTCTGATCCTGGCTGGGTTCCTCACCCATCTGTGAGGTGGGCCGTCTGCGGTGAGGTCACTCCTGCCTGGCTTGCTCACCTCGCCTTGTGGACATGAGCCCTCTGTTGGCACTTGGAGCCTGCTGGGAGCCTCCTCCCCTCGGTGATGAGGGCCCTCTGGCGTCAGGCCCTAACTGCTGGGCTCCCCACATTTTGTGATGTGCGCCCAGTGGTGCGAGGACACTCCAGCCGGGTTCACATCCCCATTGGGATGTGGGCCTTCTGCTCTGAGGTCCCAACGCCTGGGTTGCTCACAGTTTCATGATGTGGGCTCTCTGCTGTTAGTTCACTCCTGCCTGCATCCCATAACTTCTGTGCTCTCGGTCGCCTGCTGGGAGGTTCCAACTGCTGGATTCCTCACCTTTCTTATTCTTTGGGCCCTCTGTTTTTAGGCTACTCCTGCCTGCCTCACTCCCATTCCCTTTGTGATATGTGTCCTCTGATTTGAGGCCACATGTGCTGGGTTCCGCACCTTTCGATGATGTGGCCCCACTGGAGGGAAGACAGTCCTGACTGGTCCCATCCCCTTGCTGATGTGGGCCCTCAGGTGAGAGTCTGATCCTGGCTGGGTTCCTCACCCTTCTGTGAGGTGGGCCCTCTGCTGTGAGGTCAATCATGCCTGTCTGGCACACGTCACCTTGGCGACGTGGGCCCTCTGGTGGCAGTTGGAGTGTGCTGGGATCCTCCTCCCCTCGGTGATGAGGGCCCTCTTGCCTTAGGCCATAACTGCTGGGCTCCCCACATTTTCTGATGTGCGCCAAGTGAGTGAGGACACTCTTGCCAGGTTCCCATCCCCATGGGGATATGGGCCTTCTGCTCTGAGGTCAAAACGGCTGGCTTGCTCACAGTACCATGATGTGGGCCCTCTGCTGTGAGTTCACTCCGGCAAGGATCCCTTATCATCGGTGCTCTGAGCCGCCTGCTGGGAGGTTCCAACTGCTGGATTCCTCAACTTTTTTATTCTATGTGCCCTCTGTTGTGAGGCTCCTCCTGCCTGCCTCACTGCCAGCCCCTTGGTGATGACTGTCCTATGGCTTGTGGCCACATGTGCTGCGTTCCTCACCTTTCGATGGTGTGGCCCCACTCGTGTGAGGACACTCCTGCCTGGTTCCCATCCCCTTGGTGAGGTGGGCCCTCTGGCGAGAGTCTAATCCTGGCTGGGTTCCTCAACGTTCTGTGAGGTAGGCCCTCTGCTGTGAGGTCACTCCTGCCTGGCTGGCCCACGTCACCTTGGAGACGTGAGCCCTCTGGTGGCAGTTGGAGCATGCAGGGTGCCTCCTCCTCTCGGTGATGACGGCCCTCTGGCGTCAGGCCCTAAATGGTGGGCTCCCCACATTTTCCGATGTGCGCCCAGTGGTGCGAGGACACTCCAGCCAGGTTCCCATTCCCATGGGGATGCGGGCCTTCTGCGCTGAGGTCCCAACGCCTGGGTTTCTCACTGTTTTATGATGTGGGCCCTCTGCTGTGAGTTCACTGCGGCCTGGATCCCATAGCCTCGGTGCTCTGAGCCGCCTGCTGGAAGGTCTAAATGCTGGGATCCTCACGTTTTTTATATTATGTGCCCTGTGTTGTGAGGCTACTCCTGCCTGCCTCACTCCAAGGCCCTTGGTGATGTGGGTTCTCTGGTTTGAGGACCCATGTGCTGGGTTCCTCACCTTAAGATGATGAGGCCCCACTGGTGTGAGGATAATCCTGACTGGTTCCCATCCCCTTTGTGATGTGGGTCTTCTGGTGAGAGTCTGATCCTGGCTGGGTTCCTCACCCATCTGTGAGGTGGGCCCTCTACTATCAGGTAACTCTTGCCTGGCTTGCTCACCTCGCCTTGTTGACATGAGCCCTCTGGTGGCACTTGGACCCTGCTGGGAGCCCCTTCACCTCTGTGATGAGGGCCCTCTGACGTCAGGCCCTAACTGCTGGGCTCCCCAACTTTTCTTAGTGAGCCCAGTGATGCTCGGGCACTCCTCTTAGGTTCCCATCTCCATGGGGATGTGGGCCTTCTGCTCTGAGGTCCCAACGGCTGGGTTGATCACAATTTCATGATGTGGGCTCTCTGGTGTTAGTTCACTGTGGCCTGGATCCCATAGCCTGTGTGCTCTTGGCCGCCTGCTGGGAGGTTCCAACTGCTGGATTCCTCACCTTTTTTATTCTTTGGGCCCTCTGTTTTTAGGCTACTCCTACCTGCCTCACTCCCATCCCCTTTGTGATGTATGTCCTCTGATATGAGGCCGCATGAGCTGGGTTCCTCACCTTTCGATGATGTAGCCCCACTGGTGGGAGGACAGTCCTGACTGGTTCCCATCCCCTTGGTGTTGTGAGCCCTCTGGCGAGAGTCTCATCCTGCCTCGGTTCCTCACCCTTCTGTGAGATAGGCCCTCTGCTGTGAAGTCACTACTGCCTGGCTGGCGCATGCCACCTTGTAGACGTGGGCCCTCTGTTGGCAGTTGGAACCTGCTGGCAGTCTCCTCCCCTCAGTTATGAGGGCCCCCTGGCGTCAGGCCCTAACTGTTGGGCTCCTAACATTTTCTGATATGTGCTAAGTGGTGCGAGGCCACTCCTGCCAGGTTCCCATCCCAATGGGGATGTGGGCCTTCTGTTCTGAGGTCCCAACGGCTGGGCTGCTCGCAGGTTCATGATGTGGGCCCTCTGCTGTGAGTTCACTGCGGCCTGGATCCCATAGCCTCGGTGCTCTGGGCCACTTGCTGGGAGGTTCCAACTGCTGGATTCCTCAACTTTTATATTCTATGGACCCTGTGTTGTGAGGCCGGTCCTGCCAGCCTAATTCTGAACCCCTTGGTGATGTGGTTCCTCTGGTTTGAGGCTACATGTGCTGGGATCCTCACCTTTCGATGATGTTGTCCCACTGGTGTGGGGACACTCCTGCCTGGTTCCCATCCCCTTGGTGATGTGGGCCCTCTGGTGCGAGTCTGATCCTGACTGGGTTCGTCACACTTCTCTGGGGTGGGCCCTCTGCTGTGAGGTCATTCGTGCCTGGTTGGCACACATCGCCTTGGCGACGTCAGCCCTCTGGTGGCAGTTGGAGCCTGCTGGGAGCCTCCTTCCCTTGGTGATGAGGGTCCTCTGACGTCAGGCCCTAACTGCTGGTCTCCCAAAATTTTCTGATACGTTCTCAGTGGTGCGAGGACACTCCTACCAGATTTCCATCCCCATGGGGATGTGGGCCTCCTGCTCTGAGGTCCCAATGGCTGGGTTGCTCAGTTTCATGACATGGGCCCTCTTCTGTGAGTTCACTGTTGCCTGGATCCCATAGCCTCGGTGCTCTGGGCTGCCTGCTGGGAGGTTCCAACGGCTGAATTCCTCACTTTTTTATTCTATGGGCCCAGTGTTGTGAGGCTACTCCTGCCTGCCTCACTCCGAGGCCCTTGGTGATGTGGGTCCTCTGGTTTGAGGACACATGTGCTGAGTACCTCACCTTTCGATGATGTGGCCCCACTGGTGTGAGGACACTCCTGCCTGGTTCCCATCCCCTTGGTGATGTGGGCCCTCTGGTGAGAGTCTGATGTTGGCTGGGTTTCTCACCCTTCTGTGACGTGGGACCTCTGTTGTGAGGTAACTCCTGCCTGGCTTGCTCACGTTGCCTTGGCAACGTGAGGCCTCAGGTGGCAGTTGGAGCCTGCTGGGAATCTCCTCCCCTCAGTTATGAGAGCTCTGGATAAAACACATATGCACTTTTTTGCCAAGTGCATTATTTTCCAAGTTCTGTCTCTTTTCCTATGCTTTAAGAGTGACTCCCGTGTACCTTCTGAAATCGGTTTCCTGCAATTCTGCCCCGCTTTCAAGTCCTCTTGGCAGCCTTACTTCAATATATTTTTGGACCATAGCTGTCATTTATAACTCTGCAGGTTTGTGAATGACAGTGTCCCTGAGCTCCTTTCTTCAACTCGCTTTCTTGTGAGCTCTCCGCAACACCGCAGGATTGCTTCAGGCCCTAGTGTGGTTCCGGCATGGCACGCTGAGCCTTTGGTTAATTCCTCTTCCTGGTGGGAAATGAGAGTCAAATTTGCCCGTCCAGACACCTCCAGCTAGTCTCTCATTGGTTCTCCCTATTCCTGTTCATTTTCCGCAGAAATTGCAAACTGGGCCAACCAGGAGGTTAAAGGCACTGACTCTCCAAGTGGGGAGAGTGTTAGTAAAGCGTCTTGAATGTTGCACCCGAGTACCAGGGGACGAAAACTGAGACACATTTGAACACGTTTCCCGAACACACGGTGGATCATACTCTGGGTTCCACATGCATGTTTTAGCTGAAGGAAGAATCCCTTAAACCTGGAGAGTTGAGACCCATGGAATGGGTACCATACAGTATGACTTCAAAGGGTCTGCATTTGCTCACCGAACCTCACCAATCCTATCACTGCTGCGTTTATGCCGCTGTACACACACTTGATTCACTTTCGGAGACATATAAATCCATAGGTTTTAAGATTCTTACTAGTCAGGTATATTCTTAGGCGTTTAATATGGGGTGTTGAGTCCACTTCGTTGAGCAAGGAGTAGCTCTTGTCTATTACATATTTGGCTTATGGAACGGTATCTGTGCTAATTTCAATCTCTGGTTTTATGCAAAACCCCAACTCACCTTTCCCCTTAAGCAAGCATAAGTTGGTTTTTTACATTTGAGACCCTGTTCTGTTTTGTAATTCAGTTCCTGTGTAGCCAAGTTTACATTCCGTGTAGTAGTGATATCTTATGATGTTTCTTTTTCTCTGTGACTTATTTCACTTAGAATCATCGTACCTCAATCCACTCATTATGCTGCTATGGGTCTGATGACATAGATTTCATTGCTGAATGATATTGCATTGTACGTAAGTACCACAACTTCTTTATCCATTTTTCGCTTTCTGTGATATTGAACTTGTACCGTAAACGAGGTTCCTGTAAACAGAGCCGTCTGAAACTTTGGGGTGGCTGTGTCTTTTTGATTTTAATTTCCCTAAGCTATAGGACCATAAGTGGAAGTGCCCTAGGCTCTGTTGCTTTGTTTTTTAGATGTTTCAGGAAACACCATACACTTCTCCAGAGTGGCTGTTGGCAATTTACATCCCGCCCATCAGCATAACAAGGCTCCCAGGTCTCCATGGCCTGTCCTGCCTTTCTGGATTTTACACTTTTTTCAGATGGCCCTTTTGACCGGGGGGCAGTGAGACTTCATTGTAGTGCAGATTTCCTTTGCAAGCTTGCTTGGTTGGCCAAAAAGGGCGTATGCGTTGTTTCCTGAATATATTCAGGGAAAAACACATACGCCCTTTTTGGCCAAGTGCATCACTGTGGACGTTCTGCCTCTTTTCCTATGCTTTACGTGCAACTCCAGTTTACCTCCTGAAATCGGTTTCCTGCAATTCTGCCCCGCTTTCAAGTCCTCTTGGCAGCCTTACTTCAATATATTTTTGGACGATAGCTGTCATTTATAACTCTGCAGGTTTGTGAATGAGAGTGTCCCTGAGCTCCTTTCTTCAACTCGCTTTCTTGTGAGCTGGCCGCAAACCCGCAAGACTGCTTCAGACCCTAATCTGCTTCTGGCAGGGCACGCTGAGCCTTTGGTTAATTCCTCTTCCTGGTGGGAAATGAGTGTTAAATACGTCCGTCCAGACACCTACCTCACTATCAACCCCTTGGTGATGTGGGTCCTCTGGTTTGTGGCCACCTTTGCTGGGTTCCTCACCTTTCGATGATGTGGCCCCACTAGTGTGAGGACACTCCTGCCTGGTTCTCATCCACGTGGTTATGTGGACCCCCTGGTGAGAGTCTGTTCCTGGCTGTGTTCCTCACCCTTCTGTGAGGGAGACCCTCTGCTGATAGGTCACTCCTGCATGGCTGGCACACATTGCCTTGGTGAAGTCAGCCGTGTGGTGGCAGTTGGAGCATGCTGGGAATCTCCTCCCACCGGTGATGAGGGCCCTCTTGCGTCAGGCCCTAACTGCTGGGCTCACCAACTTTTCTTAGTGAGCCCAATGATGCGTGGGCACTCCTCTTAGGATCCCATCTCCATGGGGATGTGCGCCTTCTGCTCTGAGGTTCCAACGGCTGGGTTGTTCACATTTTCATGATGTGGGCTCTCTGGTGTTAGTACACAGAGGCCTGGATCCCATAGCCTCTGTGCTCTTGGCCGCCTGCTGGGAGGTTCCAACTGCTGGATTCCTCACTTTTTTAATTTTTTGGGCCCTCTGTTGTGAGGATCCTCCTGCCTGCCTCACTCCCAGCCCCTTCGTGATGCGTGTCATCTGGTTTGAGGCCACATGTGCTGGGTTCCTCACCTTTCGATGATGTGGGACCAATGGTCTTAGGAGACTCCTGCCTGGTTCACATCCCCTTGGTGATGTGGGCCCTCTGTTGAGAGTCTGATCCTGGCTGGGTTCCTCACCCATCTGTGAGGTGGGCCGTCTGCGGTGAGGTCACTCCTGCCTGGCTTGCTCACCTCGCCTTGTGGACATGAGCCCTCTGGTGGCACTTGGAGCCTGCTGGGAGCCTCCTCCCCTCGGTGATGAGGGCCCTCTGGCGTCAGGCCCTAACTGCTGGGCTCCCCACATTTTGTGATGTGCGCCCAGTGGTGCGAGGACACTCCAGCCGGGTTCACATCCCCATTGGGATGTGGGCCTTCTGCTCTGAGGTCCCAACGCCTGGGTTGCTCACAGTTTCATGATGTGGGCTCTCTGCTCTTAGTTCACTCCTGCCTGCATCCCATAACTTCTGTGCTCTCGGTCGCCTGCTGGGAGGTTCCAACTGCTGGATTCCTCACCTTTCTTATTCTTTGGGCCCTCTGTTTTTAGGCTACTCCTGCCTGCCTCACTCCCATTCCCTTTGTGATATGTGTCCTCTGATTTGAGGCCAGATGTGCTGGGTTCCGCACCTTTCAATGATGTGGCCCCACTGGAGGGAAGACAGTCCTGACTGGTCCCATCCCCTTGCTGATGTGGGCCCTCAGGTGAGAGTCTGATCCTGGCTGGGTTCCTCACCCTTCTGTGAGGTGGGCCCTCTGCTGTGAGGTCAATCATGCCTGTCTGGCACACGTCACCTTGGCGACGTGGGCCCTCTGGTGGCAGTTGGAGTGTGCTGGGATCCTCCTCCCCTCGGTGATGAGGGCCCTCTTGCCTTAGGCCATAACTGCTGGGCTCCCCACATTTTCTGATGTGCGCCAAGTGAGTGAGGACACTCTTGCCAGGTTCCCATCCCCATGGGGATATGGGCCTTCTGCTCTGAGGTCAAAACGGCTGGCTTGCTCACAGTACCATGATGTGGGCCCTCTGCTGTGAGTTCACTCCGGCAAGGATCCCTTATCATCGGTGCTCTGAGCCGCCTGCTGGGAGGTTCCAACTGCTGGATTCCTCAACTTTTTTATTCTATGTGCCCTCTGTTGTGAGGCTCCTCCTGCCTGCCTCACTGCCAGCCCCTTGGTGATGACTGTCCTATGGCTTGTGGCCACATGTGCTGCGTTCCTCACCTTTCGATGGTGTGGCCCCACTCGTGTGAGGACACTCCTGCCTGGTTCCCATCCCCTTGGTGAGGTGGGCCCTCTGGCGAGAGTCTAATCCTGGCTGGGTTCCTCAACGTTCTGTGAGGTAGGCCCTCTGCTGTGAGGTCACTCCTGCCTGGCTGGCCCACGTCACCTTGGAGACGTGAGCCCTCTGGTGGCAGTTGGAGCATGCAGGGTGCCTCCTCCTCTCGGTGATGACGGCCCTCTGGCGTCAGGCCCTAAATGGTGGGCTCCCCACATTTTCCGATGTGCGCCCAGTGGTGCGAGGACACTCCAGCCAGGTTCCCATTCCCATGGGGATGCGGGCCTTCTGCGCTGAGGTCCCAACGCCTGGGTTTCTCACTGTTTTATGATGTGGGCCCTCTGCTGTGAGTTCACTGCGGCCTGGATCCCATAGCCTCGGTGTTCTGAGCCGCCTGCTGGAAGGTCTAAATGCTGGGATCCTCACGTTTTTTATATTATGTGCCCTGTGTTGTGAGGCTACTCCTGCCTGCCTCACTCCAAGGCCCTTGGTGATGTGGGTTCTCTGGTTTGAGGACACATGTGCTGGGTTCCTCACCTTAAGATGATGAGGCCCCACTGGTGTGAGGATAATCCTGACTGGTTCCCATCCCCTTTGTGATGTGGGTCTTCTGGTGAGAGTCTGATCCTGGCTGGGTTCCTCACCCATCTGTGAGGTGGGCCCTCTATATCAGGTAACTCTTGCCTGGCTTGCTCACCTCGCCTTGTTGACATGAGCCCTCTGGTGGCACTTGGACCCTGCTGGGAGCCCCTTCACCTCTGTGATGAGGGCCCTCTGACGTCAGGCCCTAACTGCTGGGCTCCCCAACTTTTCTTAGTGAGCCCAGTGATGCTCGGGCACTCCTCTTAGGTTCCCATCTCCATGGGGATGTGGGCCTTCTGCTCTGAGGTCCCAACGGCTGGGTTGATCACAATTTCATGATGTGGGCTCTCTGGTGTTAGTTCACTGTGGCCTGGATCCCATAGCCTGTGTGCTCTTGGCCGCCTGCTGGGAGGTTCCAACTGCTGGATTCCTCACCTTTTTTATTCTTTGGGCCCTCTGTTTTTAGGCTACTCCTACCTGCCTCACTCCCATCCCCTTTGTGATGTATGTCCTCTGATATGAGGCCGCATGTGCTGGGTTCCTCACCTTTCGATGATGTAGCCCCACTGGTGGGAGGACAGTCCTGACTGGTTCCCATCCCCTTGGTGTTGTGAGCCCTCTGGCGAGAGTCTCATCCTGCCTCGGTTCCTCACCCTTCTGTGAGATAGGCCCTCTGCTGTGAAGTCACTACTGCCTGGCTGGCGCATGCCACCTTGTAGACGTGGGCCCTCTGTTGGCAGTTGGAACCTGCTGGCAGTCTCCTCCCCTCAGTTATGAGGGCCCCCTGGCGTCAGGCCCTAACTGCTGGGCTCCTAACATTTTCTGATATGTGCTAAGTGGTGCGAGGCCACTCCTGCCAGGTTCCCATCCCAATGGGGATGTGGGCCTTCTGTTCTGAGGTCCCAACGGCTGGGCTGCTCGCAGGTTCATGATGTGGGCCCTCTGCTGTGAGTTCACTGCGGCCTGGATCCCATAGCCTCGGTGCTCTGGGCCA
Organism: Lagenorhynchus albirostris; assembly: GCF_949774975.1. Taxonomy (NCBI): domain Eukaryota; kingdom Metazoa; phylum Chordata; class Mammalia; order Artiodactyla; family Delphinidae; genus Lagenorhynchus; species Lagenorhynchus albirostris. The sequence continues at coordinate 64,171,986 of NC_083096.1, read as the reverse complement.
CTTGCTGGGAGGTTCCAACTGCTGGATTCCTCAACTTTTATATTCTATGGACCCTGTGTTGTGAGGCCGGTCCTGCCAGCCTAATTCTGAACCCCTTGGTGATGTGGTTCCTCTGGTTTGAGGCTACATGTGCTGGGATCCTCACCTTTCGATGATGTTGTCCCACTGGTGTGGGGACACTCCTGCCTGGTTCCCATCCCCTTGGTGATGTGGGCCCTCTGGTGCGAGTCTGATCCTGACTGGGTTCGTCACACTTCTCTGAGGTGGGCCCTCTGCTGTGAGGTCATTCGTGCCTGGTTGGCACACATCGCCTTGGCGACGTCAGCCCTCTGGTGGCAGTTGGAGCCTGCTGGGAGCCTCCTTCCCTTGGTGATGAGGGTCCTCTGACGTCAGGCCCTAACTGCTGGTCTCCCAAAATTTTCTGATACGTTCTCAGTGGTGCGAGGACACTCCTACCAGATTTCCATCCCCATGGGGATGTGGGCCTCCTGCTCTGAGGTCCCAATGGCTGGGTTGCTCAGTTTCATGACATGGGCCCTCTTCTGTGAGTTCACTGTGGCCTGGATCCCATAGCCTCGGTGCTCTGGGCTGCCTGCTGGGAGGTTCCAACGGCTGAATTCCTCACTTTTTTATTCTATGGGCCCAGTGTTGTGAGGCTACTCCTGCCTGCCTCACTCCGAGGCCCTTGGTGATGTGGGTCCTCTGGTTTGAGGACACATGTGCTGAGTACCTCACCTTTCGATGATGTGGCCCCACTGGTGTGAAGACACTCCTGCCTGGTTCTCATCCCCTTGGTGATGTGGGCCCTCTGGTGAGAGTCTGATGTTGGCTGGGTTTCTCACCCTTCTGTGACGTGGGACCTCTGTTGTGAGGTAACTCCTGCCTGGCTTGCTCACGTTGCCTTGGCAACGTGAGGCCTCAGGTGGCAGTTGGAGCCTGCTGGGAATCTCCTCCCCTCAGTTATGAGAGCTCTGGATAAAACACATATGCACTTTTTTGCCAAGTGCATTATTTTCCAAGTTCTGTCTCTTTTCCTATGCTTTAAGAGTGACTCCCGTGTACCTTCTGAAATCGGTTTCCTGCAATTCTGCCCCGCTTTCAAGTCCTCTTGGCAGCCTTACTTCAATATATTTTTGGACCATAGCTGTCATTTATAACTCTGCAGGTTTGTGAATGACAGTGTCCCTGAGCTCCTTTCTTCAACTCGCTTTCTTGTGAGCTCTCCGCAATACCGCAGGATTGCTTCAGGCCCTAGTGTGGTTCCGGCATGGCACGCTGAGCCTTTGGTTAATTCCTCTTCCTGGTGGGAAATGAGAGTCAAATTTGCCCGTCCAGACACCTCCAGCTAGTCTCTCATTGGTTCTCCCTATTCCTGTTCATTTTCCGCAGAAATTGCAAACTGGGCCAACCAGGAGGTTAAAGGCACTGACTCTCCAAGTGGGGAGAGTGTTAGTAAAGCGTCTTGAATGTTGCACCCGAGTACCAGGGGACGAAAACTGAGACACATTTGAACACGTTTCCCGAACACACGGTGGATCATACTCTGGGTTCCACATGCATGTTTTAGCTGAAGGAAGAATCCCTTAAACCTGGAGAGTTGAGACCCATGGAATGGGTACCATGCAATATGACTTCAAAGGGTCTGCATTTGCTCACCGAACCTCACCAATCCTATCACTGCTGCGTTTATGCCGCTGTACACACACTTGATTCACTTTCGGAGACATATAAATCCATAGGTTTTAAGATTCTTACTAGTCAGGTATATTCTTAGGCGTTTAATATGGGGTGTTGAGTCCACTTCGTTGAGCAAGGAGTAGCTCTTGTCTATTACATATTTGGCTTATGGAACGGTATCTGTGCTAATTTCAATCTCTGGTTTTATGCAAAACCCCAACTCACCTTTCCCCTTAAGCAAGCATAAGTTGGTTTTTTACATTTGAGACCCTGTTCTGTTTTGTAATTCAGTTCCTGTGTAGCCAAGTTTACATTCCGTGTAGTAGTGATATCTTATGATGTTTCTTTTTCTCTGTGACTTATTTCACTTAGAATCATCGTACCTCAATCCACTCATTATGCTGCTACGGGTCTGATGACATAGATTTCATTGCTGAGTGATATTGCATTGTACGTAAGTACCACAACTTCTTTATCCATTTTTCGCTTTCTGTGATATTGAACTTGTACCGTAAACGAGGTTCCTGTAAACAGAGCCGTCTGAAACTTTGGGGTGGCTGTGTCTTTTTGATTTTAATTTCCCTAAGCTATAGGACCATAAGTGGAAGTGCCCTAGGCTCTGTTGCTTTGTTTTTTACATGTTTCAGGAAACACCATACACTTCTCCAGAGTGGCTGTTGGCAATTTACATCCCGCCCATCAGCATAACAAGGCTCCCAGGTCTCCATGGCCTGTCCTGCCTTTCTGGATTTTACATTTTTTTCAGATGGCCCTTTTGACCGGGGGGCAGTGAGACTTCATTGTAGTGCAGATTTCCTTTGCAAGCTTGCTTGGTTGGCCAAAAAGGGCGTATGCGTTGTTTCCTGAATATATTCAGGGAAAAACGCATACGCCCTTTTTGGCCAAGTGCATCACTGTGGACGTTCTGCCTCTTTTCCTATGCTTTACATGCAACTCCAGTTTACCTCCTGAAATCGGTTTCCTGCAATTCTGCCCCGCTTTCAAGTCCTCTTGGCAGCCTTACTTCAATATATTTTTGGACGATAGCTGTCATTTATAACTCTGCAGGTTTGTGAATGAGAGTGTCCCTGAGCTCCTTTCTTCAACTCGCTTTCTTGTGAGCTGGCCGCAAACCCGCAAGACTGCTTCAGACCCTAATCTGCTTCTGGCAGGGCACGCTGAGCCTTTGGTTAATTCCTCTTCCTGGTGGGAAATGAGTGTTAAATACGTCCGTCCAGACACCTACCTCACTCTCAACCCCTTGGTGATGTGGGTCCTCTGGTTTGTGGCCACCTTTGCTGGGTTCCTCACCTTTCGATGATGTGGCCCCACTAGTGTGAGGACACTCCTGCCTGGTTCTCATCCACGTGGTTATGTGGACCCCCTGGTGAGAGTCTGTTCCTGGCTGTGTTCCTCACCCTTCTGTGAGGGAGACCCTCTGCTGATAGGTCACTCCTGCATGGCTGGCACACATTGCCTTGGTGAAGTCAGCCGTGTGGTGGCAGTTGGAGCATGCTGGGAATCTCCCCCCACCGGTGATGAGGGCCCTCTTGCGTCAGGCCCTAACTGCTGGGCTCACCAACTTTTCTTAGTGAGCCCAATGATGCTTGGGCACTCCTCTTAGGATCCCATCTCCATGGGGATGTGCGCCTTCTGCTCTGAGGTTCCAACGGCTGGGTGGTTCACATTTTCATGATGTGGGCTCTCTGGTGTTAGTACACAGAGGCCTGGATCCCATAGCCTCTGTGCTCTTGGCCGCCTGCTGGGAGGTTCCAACTGCTGGATTCCTCACTTTTTTAATTTTTTGGGCCCTCTGTTGTGAGGATCCTCCTGCCTGCCTCACTCCCAGCCCCTTCGTGATGCGTGTCGTCTGGTTTGAGGCCACATGTGCTGGGTTCCTCACCTTTCGATGATGTGGGACCAATGGTCTTAGGAGACTCCTGCCTGGTTCACATCCCCTTGGTGATGTGGGCCCTCTGTTGAGAGTCTGATCCTGGCTGGGTTCCTCACCCATCTGTGAGGTGGGCCGTCTGCGGTGAGGTCACTCCTGCCTGGCTTGCTCACCTCGCCTTGTGGACATGAGCCCTCTGGTGGCACTTGGAGCCTGCTGGGAGCCTCCTCCCCTCGGTGATGAGGGCCCTCTGGCGTCAGGCCCTAACTGCTGGGCTCCCCACATTTTGTGATGTGCGCCCAGTGGTGCGAGGACACTCCAGCCGGGTTCACATCCCCATTGGGATGTGGGCCTTCTGCTCTGAGGTCCCAACGCCTGGGTTGCTCACAGTTTCATGATGTGGGCTCTCTGCTCTTAGTTCACTCCTGCCTGCATCCCATAACTTCTGTGCTCTCGGTCGCCTGCTGGGAGGTTCCAACTGCTGGATTCCTCACCTTTCTTATTCTTTGGGCCCTCTGTTTTTAGGCTACTCCTGCCTGCCTCACTCCCATTCCCTTTGTGATATGTGTCCTCTGATTTGAGGCCACATGTGCTGGGTTCCGCACCTTTCGATGATGTGGCCCCACTGGAGGGAAGACAGTCCTGACTGGTTCCCATCCCCTTGCTGATGTGGGCCCTCAGGTGAGAGTCTGATCCTGGCTGGGTTCCTCACCCTTCTGTGAGGTGGGCCCTCTGCTGTGAGGTCAATCATGCCTGTCTGGCACACGTCACCTTGGCGACGTGGGCCCTCTGGTGGCAGTTGGAGTGTGCTGGGATCCTCCTCCCCTCGGTGATGAGGGCCCTCTTGCCTTAGGCCATAACTGCTGGGCTCCCCACATTTTCTGATGTGCGCCAAGTGAGTGAGGACACTCTTGCCAGGTTCCCATCCCCATGGGGATATGGGCCTTCTGCTCTGAGGTCAAAACGGCTGGCTTGCTCACAGTACCATGATGTGGGCCCTCTGCTGTGAGTTCACTCCGGCAAGGATCCCTTATCATCGGTGCTCTGAGCCGCCTGCTGGGAGGTTCCAACTGCTGGATTCCTCAACTTTTTTATTCTATGTGCCCTCTGTTGTGAGGCTCCTCCTGCCTGCCTCACTGCCAGCCCCTTGGTGATGACTGTCCTATGGCTTGTGGCCACATGTGCTGCGTTCCTCACCTTTCGATGGTGTGGCCCCACTCGTGTGAGGACACTCCTGCCTGGTTCCCATCCCCTTGGTGAGGTGGGCCCTCTGGCGAGAGTCTAATCCTGGCTGGGTTCCTCAACGTTCTGTGAGGTAGGCCCTCTGCTGTGAGGTCACTCCTGCCTGGCTGGCCCACGTCACCTTGGAGACGTGAGCCCTCTGGTGGCAGTTGGAGCATGCAGGGTGCCTCCTCCTCTCGGTGATGACGGCCCTCTGGCGTCAGGCCCTAAATGGTGGGCTCCCCACATTTTCCGATGTGCGCCCAGTGGTGCGAGGACACTCCAGCCAGGTTCCCATTCCCATGGGGATGCGGGCCTTCTGCGCTGAGGTCCCAACGCCTGGGTTTCTCACTGTTTTATGATGTGGGCCCTCTGCTGTGAGTTCACTGCGGCCTGGATCCCATAGCCTCGGTGTTCTGAGCCGCCTGCTGGAAGGTCTAAATGCTGGGATCCTCACGTTTTTTATATTATGTGCCCTGTGTTGTGAGGCTACTCCTGCCTGCCTCACTCCAAGGCCCTTGGTGATGTGGGTTCTCTGGTTTGAGGACACATGTGCTGGGTTCCTCACCTTAAGATGATGAGGCCCCACTGGTGTGAGGATAATCCTGACTGGTTCCCATCCCCTTTGTGATGTGGGTCTTCTGGTGAGAGTCTGATCCTGGCTGGGTTCCTCACCCATCTGTGAGGTGGGCCCTCTATATCAGGTAACTCTTGCCTGGCTTGCTCACCTCGCCTTGTTGACATGAGCCCTCTGGTGGCACTTGGACCCTGCTGGGAGCCCCTTCACCTCTGTGATGAGGGCCCTCTGACGTCAGGCCCTAACTGCTGGGCTCCCCAACTTTTCTTAGTGAGCCCAGTGATGCTCGGGCACTCCTCTTAGGTTCCCATCTCCATGGGGATGTGGGCCTTCTGATCTGAGGTCCCAACGGCTGGGTTGATCACAATTTCATGATGTGGGCTCTCTGGTGTTAGTTCACTGTGGCCTGGATCCCATAGCCTGTGTGCTCTTGGCCGCCTGCTGGGAGGTTCCAACTGCTGGATTCCTCACCTTTTTTATTCTTTGGGCCCTCTGTTTTTAGGCTACTCCTACCTGCCTCACTCCCATCCCCTTTGTGATGTATGTCCTCTGATATGAGGCCGTATGAGCTGGGTTCCTCACCTTTCGATGATGTAGCCCCACTGGTGGGAGGACAGTCCTGACTGGTTCCCATCCCCTTGGTGTTGTGAGCCCTCTGGCGAGAGTCTCATCCTGCCTCGGTTCCTCACCCTTCTGTGAGATAGGCCCTCTGCTGTGAAGTCACTACTGCCTGGCTGGCGCATGCCACCTTGTAGACGTGGGCCCTCTGTTGGCAGTTGGAACCTGCTGGCAGTCTCCTCCCCTCAGTTATGAGGGCCCCCTGGCGTCAGGCCCTAACTGCTGGGCTCCTAACATTTTCTGATATGTGCTAAGTGGTGCGAGGCCACTCCTGCCAGGTTCCCATCCCAATGGGGATGTGGGCCTTCTGTTCTGAGGTCCCAACGGCTGGGCTGCTCGCAGGTTCATGATGTGGGCCCTCTGCTGTGAGTTCACTGCGGCCTGGATCCCATAGCCTCGGTGCTCTGGGCCACTTGCTGGGAGGTTCCAACTGCTGGATTCCTCAACTTTTATATTCTATGGACCCTGTGTTGTGAGGCCGGTCCTGCCAGCCTAATTCTGAACCCCTTGGTGATGTGGTTCCTCTGGTTTGAGGCTACATGTGCTGGGATCCTCACCTTTCGATGATGTTGTCCCACTGGTGTGGGACACTCCTGCCTGGTTCCCATCCCCTTGGTGATGTGGGCCCTCTGGTGCGAGTCTGATCCTGACTGGGTTCGTCACACTTCTCTGAGGTGGGCCCTCTGCTGTGAGGTCATTCGTGCCTGGTTGGCACACATCGCCTTGGCGACGTCAGCCCTCTGGTGGCAGTTGGAGCCTGCTGGGAGCCTCCTTCCCTTGGTGATGAGGGTCCTCTGACGTCAGGCCCTAACTGCTGGTCTCCCAAAATTTTCTGATACGTTCTCAGTGGTGCGAGGACACTCCTACCAGATTTCCATCCCCATGGGGATGTGGGCCTCCTGCTCTGAGGTCCCAATGGCTGGGTTGCTCAGTTTCATGACATGGGCCCTCTTCTGTGAGTTCACTGTGGCCTGGATCCCATAGCCTCGGTGCTCTGGGCTGCCTGCTGGGAGGTTCCAACGGCTGAATTCCTCACTTTTTTATTCTATGGGCCCAGTGTTGTGAGGCTACTCCTGCCTGCCTCACTCCGAGGCCCTTGGTGATGTGGGTCCTCTGGTTTGAGGACACATGTGCTGAGTACCTCACCTTTCGATGATGTGGCCCCACTGGTGTGAAGACACTCCTGCCTGGTTCTCATCCCCTTGGTGATGTGGGCCCTCTGGTGAGAGTCTGATGTTGGCTGGGTTTCTCACCCTTCTGTGACGTGGGACCTCTGTTGTGAGGTAACTCCTGCCTGGCTTGCTCACGTTGCCTTGGCAACGTGAGGCCTCAGGTGGCAGTTGGAGCCTGCTGGGAATCTCCTCCCCTCAGTTATGAGAGCTCTGGATAAAACACATATGCACTTTTTTGCCAAGTGCATTATTTTCCAAGTTCTGTCTCTTTTCCTATGCTTTAAGAGTGACTCCCGTGTACCTTCTGAAATCGGTTTCCTGCAATTCTGCCCCGCTTTCAAGTCCTCTTGGCAGCCTTACTTCAATATATTTTTGGACCATAGCTGTCATTTATAACTCTGCAGGTTTGTGAATGACAGTGTCCCTGAGCTCCTTTCTTCAACTCGCTTTCTTGTGAGCTCTCCGCAATACCGCAGGATTGCTTCAGGCCCTAGTGTGGTTCCGGCATGGCACGCTGAGCCTTTGGTTAATTCCTCTTCCTGGTGGGAAATGAGAGTCAAATTTGCCCGTCCAGACACCTCCAGCTAGTCTCTCATTGGTTCTCCCTATTCCTGTTCATTTTCCGCAGAAATTGCAAACTGGGCCAACCAGGAGGTTAAAGGCACTGACTCTCCAAGTGGGGAGAGTGTTAGTAAAGCGTCTTGAATGTTGCACCCGAGTACCAGGGGACGAAAACTGAGACACATTTGAACACGTTTCCCGAACACACGGTGGATCATACTCTGGGTTCCACATGCATGTTTTAGCTGAAGGAAGAATCCCTTAAACCTGGAGAGTTGAGACCCATGGAATGGGTACCATGCAATATGACTTCAAAGGGTCTGCATTTGCTCACCGAACCTCACCAATCCTATCACTGCTGCGTTTATGCCGCTGTACACACACTTGATTCACTTTCGGAGACATATAAATCCATAGGTTTTAAGATTCTTACTAGTCAGGTATATTCTTAGGCGTTTAATATGGGGTGTTGAGTCCACTTCGTTGAGCAAGGAGTAGCTCTTGTCTATTACATATTTGGCTTATGGAACGGTATCTGTGCTAATTTCAATCTCTGGTTTTATGCAAAACCCCAACTCACCTTTCCCCTTAAGCAAGCATAAGTTGGTTTTTTACATTTGAGACCCTGTTCTGTTTTGTAATTCAGTTCCTGTGTAGCCAAGTTTACATTCCGTGTAGTAGTGATATCTTATGATGTTTCTTTTTCTCTGTGACTTATTTCACTTAGAATCATCGTACCTCAATCCACTCATTATGCTGCTACGGGTCTGATGACATAGATTTCATTGCTGAGTGATATTGCATTGTACGTAAGTACCACAACTTCTTTATCCATTTTTCGCTTTCTGTGATATTGAACTTGTACCGTAAACGAGGTTCCTGTAAACAGAGCCGTCTGAAACTTTGGGGTGGCTGTGTCTTTTTGATTTTAATTTCCCTAAGCTATAGGACCATAAGTGGAAGTGCCCTAGGCTCTGTTGCTTTGTTTTTTACATGTTTCAGGAAACACCATACACTTCTCCAGAGTGGCTGTTGGCAATTTACATCCCGCCCATCAGCATAACAAGGCTCCCAGGTCTCCATGGCCTGTCCTGCCTTTCTGGATTTTACACTTTTTTCAGATGGCCCTTTTGACCGGGGGGCAGTGAGACTTCATTGTAGTGCAGATTTCCTTTGCAAGCTTGCTTGGTTGGCCAAAAAGGGCGTATGCGTTGTTTCCTGAATATATTCAGGGAAAAACGCATACGCCCTTTTTGGCCAAGTGCATCACTGTGGACGTTCTGCCTCTTTTCCTATGCTTTACGTGCAACTCCAGTTTACCTCCTGAAATCGGTTTCCTGCAATTCTGCCCCGCTTTCAAGTCCTCTTGGCAGCCTTACTTCAATATATTTTTGGACGATAGCTGTCATTTATAACTCTGCAGGTTTGTGAATGAGAGTGTCCCTGAGCTCCTTTCTTCAACTCGCTTTCTTGTGAGCTGGCCGCAAACCCGCAAGACTGCTTCAGACCCTAATCTGCTTCTGGCAGGGCACGCTGAGCCTTTGGTTAATTCCTCTTCCTGGTGGGAAATGAGTGTTAAATACGTCCGTCCAGACACCTACCTCACTCTCAACCCCTTGGTGATGTGGGTCCTCTGGTTTGTGGCCACCTTTGCTGGGTTCCTCACCTTTCGATGATGTGGCCCCACTAGTGTGAGGACACTCCTGCCTGGTTCTCATCCACGTGGTTATGTGGACCCCCTGGTGAGAGTCTGTTCCTGGCTGTGTTCCTCACCCTTCTGTGAGGGAGACCCTCTGCTGATAGGTCACTCCTGCATGGCTGGCACACATTGCCTTGGTGAAGTCAGCCGTGTGGTGGCAGTTGGAGCATGCTGGGAATCTCCCCCCACCGGTGATGAGGGCCCTCTTGCGTCAGGCCCTAACTGCTGGGCTCACCAACTTTTCTTAGTGAGCCCAATGATGCTTGGGCACTCCTCTTAGGATCCCATCTCCATGGGGATGTGCGCCTTCTGCTCTGAGGTTCCAACGGCTGGGTGGTTCACATTTTCATGATGTGGGCTCTCTGGTGTTAGTACACAGAGGCCTGGATCCCATAGCCTCTGTGCTCTTGGCCGCCTGCTGGGAGGTTCCAACTGCTGGATTCCTCACTTTTTTAATTTTTTGGGCCCTCTGTTGTGAGGATCCTCCTGCCTGCCTCACTCCCAGCCCCTTCGTGATGCGTGTCGTCTGGTTTGAGGCCACATGTGCTGGGTTCCTCACCTTTCGATGATGTGGGACCAATGGTCTTAGGAGACTCCTGCCTGGTTCACATCCCCTTGGTGATGTGGGCCCTCTGTTGAGAGTCTGATCCTGGCTGGGTTCCTCACCCATCTGTGAGGTGGGCCGTCTGCGGTGAGGTCACTCCTGCCTGGCTTGCTCACCTCGCCTTGTGGACATGAGCCCTCTGGTGGCACTTGGAGCCTGCTGGGAGCCTCCTCCCCTCGGTGATGAGGGCCCTCTGGCGTCAGGCCCTAACTGCTGGGCTCCCCACATTTTGTGATGTGCGCCCAGTGGTGCGAGGACACTCCAGCCGGGTTCACATCCCCATTGGGATGTGGGCCTTCTGCTCTGAGGTCCCAACGCCTGGGTTGCTCACAGTTTCATGATGTGGGCTCTCTGCTGTTAGTTCACTCCTGCCTGCATCCCATAACTTCTGTGCTCTCGGTCGCCTGCTGGGAGGTTCCAACTGCTGGATTCCTCACCTTTCTTATTCTTTGGGCCCTCTGTTTTTAGGCTACTCCTGCCTGCCTCACTCCCATTCCCTTTGTGATATGTGTCCTCTGATTTGAGGCCACATGTGCTGGGTTCCGCACCTTTCGATGATGTGGCCCCACTGGAGGGAAGACGGTCCTGACTGGTTCCCATCCCCTTGCTGATGTGGGCCCTCAGGTGAGAGTCTGATCCTGGCTGGGTTCCTCACCCTTCTGTGAGGTGGGCCCTCTGCTGTGAGGTCAATCATGCCTGTCTGGCACACGTCACCTTGGCGACGTGGGCCCTCTGGTGGCAGTTGGAGTGTGCTGGGATCCTCCTCCCCTCGGTGATGAGGGCCCTCTTGCCTTAGGCCATAACTGCTGGGCTCCCCACATTTTCTGATGTGCGCCAAGTGAGTGAGGACACTCTTGCCAGGTTCCCATCCCCATGGGGATATGGGCCTTCTGCTCTGAGGTCAAAACGGCTGGCTTGCTCACAGTACCATGATGTGGGCCCTCTGCTGTGAGTTCACTCCGGCAAGGATCCCTTATCATCGGTGCTCTGAGCCGCCTGCTGGGAGGTTCCAACTGCTGGATTCCTCACCTTTTTTATTCTATGTGCCCTCTGTTGTGAGGCTCCTCCTGCCTGCCTCACTGCCAGCCCCTTGGTGATGACTGTCCTATGGCTTGTGGCCACATGTGCTGCGTTCCTCACCTTTCGATGGTGTGGCCCCACTCGTGTGAGGACACTCCTGCCTGGTTCCCATCCCCTTGGTGAGGTGGGCCCTCTGGCGAGAGTCTAATCCTGGCTGGGTTCCTCAACGTTCTGTGAGGTAGGCCCTCTGCTGTGAGGTCACTCCTGCCTGGCTGGCCCACGTCACCTTGGAGACGTGAGCCCTCTGGTGGCAGTTGGAGCATGCAGGGTGCCTCCTCCTCTCGGTGATGACGGCCCTCTGGCGTCAGGCCCTAAATGGTGGGCTCCCCACATTTTCCGATGTGCGCCCAGTGGTGCGAGGACACTCCAGCCAGGTTCCCATTCCCATGGGGATGCGGGCCTTCTGCGCTGAGGTCCCAACGCCTGGGTTTCTCACTGTTTTATGATGTGGGCCCTCTGCTGTGAGTTCACTGCGGCCTGGATCCCATAGCCTCGGTGTTCTGAGCCGCCTGCTGGAAGGTCTAAATGCTGGGATCCTCACGTTTTTTATATTATGTGCCCTGTGTTGTGAGGCTACTCCTGCCTGCCTCACTCCAAGGCCCTTGGTGATGTGGGTTCTCTGGTTTGAGGACACATGTGCTGGGTTCCTCACCTTAAGATGATGAGGCCCCACTGGTGTGAGGATAATCCTGACTGGTTCCCATCCCCTTTGTGATGTGGGTCTTCTGGTGAGAGTCTGATCCTGGCTGGGTTCCTCACCCATCTGTGAGGTGGGCCCTCTATATCAGGTAACTCTTGCCTGGCTTGCTCACCTCGCCTTGTTGACATGAGCCCTCTGGTGGCACTTGGACCCTGCTGGGAGCCCCTTCACCTCTGTGATGAGGGCCCTCTGACGTCAGGCCCTAACTGCTGGGCTCCCCAACTTTTCTTAGTGAGCCCAGTGATGCTCGGGCACTCCTCTTAGGTTCCCATCTCCATGGGGATGTGGGCCTTCTGCTCTGAGGTCCCAACGGCTGGGTTGATCACAATTTCATGATGTGGGCTCTCTGGTGTTAGTTCACTGTGGCCTGGATCCCATAGCCTGTGTGCTCTTGGCCGCCTGCTGGGAGGTTCCAACTGCTGGATTCCTCACCTTTTTTATTCTTTGGGCCCTCTGTTTTTAGGCTACTCCTACCTGCCTCACTCCCATCCCCTTTGTGATGTATGTCCTCTGATATGAGGCCGCATGAGCTGGGTTCCTCACCTTTCGATGATGTAGCCCCACTGGTGGGAGGACAGTCCTGACTGGTTCCCATCCCCTTGGTGTTGTGAGCCCTCTGGCGAGAGTCTCATCCTGCCTCGGTTCCTCACCCTTCTGTGAGATAGGCCCTCTGCTGTGAAGTCACTACTGCCTGGCTGGCGCATGCCACCTTGTAGACGTGGGCCCTCTGTTGGCAGTTGGAACCTGCTGGCAGTCTCCTCCCCTCAGTTATGAGGGCCCCCTGGCGTCAGGCCCTAACTGCTGGGCTCCTAACATTTTCTGATATGTGCTAAGTGGTGCGAGGCCACTCCTGCCAGGTTCCCATCCCAATGGGGATGTGGGCCTTCTGTTCTGAGGTCCCAACGGCTGGGCTGCTCGCAGGTTCATGATGTGGGCCCTCTGCTGTGAGTTCACTGCGGCCTGGATCCCATAGCCTCGGTGCTCTGGGCCACTTGCTGGGAGGTTCCAACTGCTGGATTCCTCAACTTTTATATTCTATGGACCCTGTGTTGTGAGGCCGGTCCTGCCAGCCTAATTCTGAACCCCTTGGTGATGTGGTTCCTCTGGTTTGAGGCTACATGTGCTGGGATCCTCACCTTTCGATGATGTTGTCCCACTGGTGTGGGGACACTCCTGCCTGGTTCCCATCCCCTTGGTGATGTGGGCCCTCTGGTGCGAGTCTGATCCTGACTGGGTTCGTCACACTTCTCTGAGGTGGGCCCTCTGCTGTGAGGTCATTCGTGCCTGGTTGGCACACATCGCCTTGGCGACGTCAGCCCTCTGGTGGCAGTTGGAGCCTGCTGGGAGCCTCCTTCCCTTGGTGATGAGGGTCCTCTGACGTCAGGCCCTAACTGCTGGTCTCCCAAAATTTTCTGATACGTTCTCAGTGGTGCGAGGACACTCCTACCAGATTTCCATCCCCATGGGGATGTGGGCCTCCTGCTCTGAGGTCCCAATGGCTGGGTTGCTCAGTTTCATGACATGGGCCCTCTTCTGTGAGTTCACTGTGGCCTGGATCCCATAGCCTCGGTGCTCTGGGCTGCCTGCTGGGAGGTTCCAACGGCTGAATTCCTCACTTTTTTATTCTATGGGCCCAGTGTTGTGAGGCTACTCCTGCCTGCCTCACTCCGAGGCCCTTGGTGATGTGGGTCCTCTGGTTTGAGGACACATGTGCTGAGTACCTCACCTTTCGATGATGTGGCCCCACTGGTGTGAAGACACTCCTGCCTGGTTCTCATCCCCTTGGTGATGTGGGCCCTCTGGTGAGAGTCTGATGTTGGCTGGGTTTCTCACCCTTCTGTGACGTGGGACCTCTGTTGTGAGGTAACTCCTGCCTGGCTTGCTCACGTTGCCTTGGCAACGTGAGGCCTCAGGTGGCAGTTGGAGCCTGCTGGGAATCTCCTCCCCTCAGTTATGAGAGCTCTGGATAAAACACATATGCACTTTTTTGCCAAGTGCATTATTTTCCAAGTTCTGTCTCTTTTCCTATGCTTTAAGAGTGACTCCCGTGTACCTTCTGAAATCGGTTTCCTGCAATTCTGCCCCGCTTTCAAGTCCTCTTGGCAGCCTTACTTCAATATATTTTTGGACCATAGCTGTCATTTATAACTCTGCAGGTTTGTGAATGACAGTGTCCCTGAGCTCCTTTCTTCAACTCGCTTTCTTGTGAGCTCTCCGCAATACCGCAGGATTGCTTCAGGCCCTAGTGTGGTTCCGGCATGGCACGCTGAGCCTTTGGTTAATTCCTCTTCCTGGTGGGAAATGAGAGTCAAATTTGCCCGTCCAGACACCTCCAGCTAGTCTCTCATTGGTTCTCCCTATTCCTGTTCATTTTCCGCAGAAATTGCAAACTGGGCCAACCAGGAGGTTAAAGGCACTGACTCTCCAAGTGGGGAGAGTGTTAGTAAAGCGTCTTGAATGTTGCACCCGAGTACCAGGGGACGAAAACTGAGACACATTTGAACACGTTTCCCGAACACACGGTGGATCATACTCTGGGTTCCACATGCATGTTTTAGCTGAAGGAAGAATCCCTTAAACCTGGAGAGTTGAGACCCATGGAATGGGTACCATGCAATATGACTTCAAAGGGTCTGCATTTGCTCACCGAACCTCACCAATCCTATCACTGCTGCGTTTATGCCGCTGTACACACACTTGATTCACTTTCGGAGACATATAAATCCATAGGTTTTAAGATTCTTACTAGTCAGGTATATTCTTAGGCGTTTAATATGGGGTGTTGAGTCCACTTCGTTGAGCAAGGAGTAGCTCTTGTCTATTACATATTTGGCTTATGGAACGGTATCTGTGCTAATTTCAATCTCTGGTTTTATGCAAAACCCCAACTCACCTTTCCCCTTAAGCAAGCATAAGTTGGTTTTTTACATTTGAGACCCTGTTCTGTTTTGTAATTCAGTTCCTGTGTAGCCAAGTTTACATTCCGTGTAGTAGTGATATCTTATGATGTTTCTTTTTCTCTGTGACTTATTTCACTTAGAATCATCGTACCTCAATCCACTCATTATGCTGCTACGGGTCTGATGACATAGATTTCATTGCTGAGTGATATTGCATTGTACGTAAGTACCACAACTTCTTTATCCATTTTTCGCTTTCTGTGATATTGAACTTGTACCGTAAACGAGGTTCCTGTAAACAGAGCCGTCTGAAACTTTGGGGTGGCTGTGTCTTTTTGATTTTAATTTCCCTAAGCTATAGGACCATAAGTGGAAGTGCCCTAGGCTCTGTTGCTTTGTTTTTTACATGTTTCAGGAAACACCATACACTTCTCCAGAGTGGCTGTTGGCAATTTACATCCCGCCCATCAGCATAACAAGGCTCCCAGGTCTCCATGGCCTGTCCTGCCTTTCTGGATTTTACACTTTTTTCAGATGGCCCTTTTGACCGGGGGGCAGTGAGACTTCATTGTAGTGCAGATTTCCTTTGCAAGCTTGCTTGGTTGGCCAAAAAGGGCGTATGCGTTGTTTCCTGAATATATTCAGGGAAAAACACATACGCCCTTTTTGGCCAAGTGCATCACTGTGGACGTTCTGCCTCTTTTCCTATGCTTTACGTGCAACTCCAGTTTACCTCCTGAAATCGGTTTCCTGCAATTCTGCCCCGCTTTCAAGTCCTCTTGGCAGCCTTACTTCAATATATTTTTGGACGATAGCTGTCATTTATAACTCTGCAGGTTTGTGAATGAGAGTGTCCCTGAGCTCCTTTCTTCAACTCGCTTTCTTGTGAGCTGGCCGCAAACCCGCAAGACTGCTTCAGACCCTAATCTGCTTCTGGCAGGGCACGCTGAGCCTTTGGTTAATTCCTCTTCCTGGTGGGAAATGAGTGTTAAATACGTCCGTCCAGACACCTACCTCACTCTCAACCCCTTGGTGATGTGGGTCCTCTGGTTTGTGGCCACCTTTGCTGGGTTCCTCACCTTTCGATGATGTGGCCCCACTAGTGTGAGGACACTCCTGCCTGGTTCTCATCCACGTGGTTATGTGGACCCCCTGGTGAGAGTCTGTTCCTGGCTGTGTTCCTCACCCTTCTGTGAGGGAGACCCTCTGCTGATAGGTCACTCCTGCATGGCTGGCACACATTGCCTTGGTGAAGTCAGCCGTGTGGTGGCAGTTGGAGCATGCTGGGAATCTCCCCCCACCGGTGATGAGGGCCCTCTTGCGTCAGGCCCTAACTGCTGGGCTCACCAACTTTTCTTAGTGAGCCCAATGATGCTTGGGCACTCCTCTTAGGATCCCATCTCCATGGGGATGTGCGCCTTCTGCTCTGAGGTTCCAACGGCTGGGTGGTTCACATTTTCATGATGTGGGCTCTCTGGTGTTAGTACACAGAGGCCTGGATCCCATAGCCTCTGTGCTCTTGGCCGCCTGCTGGGAGGTTCCAACTGCTGGATTCCTCACTTTTTTAATTTTTTGGGCCCTCTGTTGTGAGGATCCTCCTGCCTGCCTCACTCCCAGCCCCTTCGTGATGCGTGTCGTCTGGTTTGAGGCCACATGTGCTGGGTTCCTCACCTTTCGATGATGTGGGACCAATGGTCTTAGGAGACTCCTGCCTGGTTCACATCCCCTTGGTGATGTGGGCCCTCTGTTGAGAGTCTGATCCTGGCTGGGTTCCTCACCCATCTGTGAGGTGGGCCGTCTGCGGTGAGGTCACTCCTGCCTGGCTTGCTCACCTCGCCTTGTGGACATGAGCCCTCTGGTGGCACTTGGAGCCTGCTGGGAGCCTCCTCCCCTCGGTGATGAGGGCCCTCTGGCGTCAGGCCCTAACTGCTGGGCTCCCCACATTTTGTGATGTGCGCCCAGTGGTGCGAGGACACTCCAGCCGGGTTCACATCCCCATTGGGATGTGGGCCTTCTGCTCTGAGGTCCCAACGCCTGGGTTGCTCACAGTTTCATGATGTGGGCTCTCTGCTGTTAGTTCACTCCTGCCTGCATCCCATAACTTCTGTGCTCTCGGTCGCCTGCTGGGAGGTTCCAACTGCTGGATTCCTCACCTTTCTTATTCTTTGGGCCCTCTGTTTTTAGGCTACTCCTGCCTGCCTCACTCCCATTCCCTTTGTGATATGTGTCCTCTGATTTGAGGCCACATGTGCTGGGTTCCGCACCTTTCGATGATGTGGCCCCACTGGAGGGAAGACAGTCCTGACTGGTTCCCATCCCCTTGCTGATGTGGGCCCTCAGGTGAGAGTCTGATCCTGGCTGGGTTCCTCACCCTTCTGTGAGGTGGGCCCTCTGCTGTGAGGTCAATCATGCCTGTCTGGCACACGTCACCTTGGCGACGTGGGCCCTCTGGTGGCAGTTGGAGTGTGCTGGGATCCTCCTCCCCTCGGTGATGAGGGCCCTCTTGCCTTAGGCCATAACTGCTGGGCTCCCCACATTTTCTGATGTGCGCCAAGTGAGTGAGGACACTCTTGCCAGGTTCCCATCCCCATGGGGATATGGGCCTTCTGCTCTGAGGTCAAAACGGCTGGCTTGCTCACAGTACCATGATGTGGGCCCTCTGCTGTGAGTTCACTCCGGCAAGGATCCCTTATCATCGGTGCTCTGAGCCGCCTGCTGGGAGGTTCCAACTGCTGGATTCCTCACCTTTTTTATTCTATGTGCCCTCTGTTGTGAGGCTCCTCCTGCCTGCCTCACTGCCAGCCCCTTGGTGATGACTGTCCTATGGCTTGTGGCCACATGTGCTGCGTTCCTCACCTTTCGATGGTGTGGCCCCACTCGTGTGAGGACACTCCTGCCTGGTTCCCATCCCCTTGGTGAGGTGGGCCCTCTGGCGAGAGTCTAATCCTGGCTGGGTTCCTCAACGTTCTGTGAGGTAGGCCCTCTGCTGTGAGGTCACTCCTGCCTGGCTGGCCCACGTCACCTTGGAGACGTGAGCCCTCTGGTGGCAGTTGGAGCATGCAGGGTGCCTCCTCCTCTCGGTGATGACGGCCCTCTGGCGTCAGGCCCTAAATGGTGGGCTCCCCACATTTTCCGATGTGCGCCCAGTGGTGCGAGGACACTCCAGCCAGGTTCCCATTCCCATGGGGATGCGGGCCTTCTGCGCTGAGGTCCCAACGCCTGGGTTTCTCACTGTTTTATGATGTGGGCCCTCTGCTGTGAGTTCACTGCGGCCTGGATCCCATAGCCTCGGTGTTCTGAGCCGCCTGCTGGAAGGTCTAAATGCTGGGATCCTCACGTTTTTTATATTATGTGCCCTGTGTTGTGAGGCTACTCCTGCCTGCCTCACTCCAAGGCCCTTGGTGATGTGGGTTCTCTGGTTTGAGGACACATGTGCTGGGTTCCTCACCTTAAGATGATGAGGCCCCACTGGTGTGAGGATAATCCTGACTGGTTCCCATCCCCTTTGTGATGTGGGTCTTCTGGTGAGAGTCTGATCCTGGCTGGGTTCCTCACCCATCTGTGAGGTGGGCCCTCTATATCAGGTAACTCTTGCCTGGCTTGCTCACCTCGCCTTGTTGACATGAGCCCTCTGGTGGCACTTGGACCCTGCTGGGAGCCCCTTCACCTCTGTGATGAGGGCCCTCTGACGTCAGGCCCTAACTGCTGGGCTCCCCAACTTTTCTTAGTGAGCCCAGTGATGCTCGGGCACTCCTCTTAGGTTCCCATCTCCATGGGGATGTGGGCCTTCTGCTCTGAGGTCCCAACGGCTGGGTTGATCACAATTTCATGATGTGGGCTCTCTGGTGTTAGTTCACTGTGGCCTGGATCCCATAGCCTGTGTGCTCTTGGCCGCCTGCTGGGAGGTTCCAACTGCTGGATTCCTCACCTTTTTTATTCTTTGGGCCCTCTGTTTTTAGGCTACTCCTACCTGCCTCACTCCCATCCCCTTTGTGATGTATGTCCTCTGATATGAGGCCGCATGAGCTGGGTTCCTCACCTTTCGATGATGTAGCCCCACTGGTGGGAGGACAGTCCTGACTGGTTCCCATCCCCTTGGTGTTGTGAGCCCTCTGGCGAGAGTCTCATCCTGCCTCGGTTCCTCACCCTTCTGTGAGATAGGCCCTCTGCTGTGAAGTCACTACTGCCTGGCTGGCGCATGCCACCTTGTAGACGTGGGCCCTCTGTTGGCAGTTGGAACCTGCTGGCAGTCTCCTCCCCTCAGTTATGAGGGCCCCCTGGCGTCAGGCCCTAACTGCTGGGCTCCTAACATTTTCTGATATGTGCTAAGTGGTGCGAGGCCACTCCTGCCAGGTTCCCATCCCAATGGGGATGTGGGCCTTCTGTTCTGAGGTCCCAACGGCTGGGCTGCTCGCAGGTTCATGATGTGGGCCCTCTGCTGTGAGTTCACTGCGGCCTGGATCCCATAGCCTCGGTGCTCTGGGCCACTTGCTGGGAGGTTCCAACTGCTGGATTCCTCAACTTTTATATTCTATGGACCCTGTGTTGTGAGGCCGGTCCTGCCAGCCTAATTCTGAACCCCTTGGTGATGTGGTTCCTCTGGTTTGAGGCTACATGTGCTGGGATCCTCACCTTTCGATGATGTTGTCCCACTGGTGTGGGGACACTCCTGCCTGGTTCCCATCCCCTTGGTGATGTGGGCCCTCTGGTGCGAGTCTGATCCTGACTGGGTTCGTCACACTTCTCTGAGGTGGGCCCTCTGCTGTGAGGTCATTCGTGCCTGGTTGGCACACATCGCCTTGGCGACGTCAGCCCTCTGGTGGCAGTTGGAGCCTGCTGGGAGCCTCCTTCCCTTGGTGATGAGGGTCCTCTGACGTCAGGCCCTAACTGCTGGTCTCCCAAAATTTTCTGATACGTTCTCAGTGGTGCGAGGACACTCCTACCAGATTTCCATCCCCATGGGGATGTGGGCCTCCTGCTCTGAGGTCCCAATGGCTGGGTTGCTCAGTTTCATGACATGGGCCCTCTTCTGTGAGTTCACTGTGGCCTGGATCCCATAGCCTCGGTGCTCTGGGCTGCCTGCTGGGAGGTTCCAACGGCTGAATTCCTCACTTTTTTATTCTATGGGCCCAGTGTTGTGAGGCTACTCCTGCCTGCCTCACTCCGAGGCCCTTGGTGATGTGGGTCCTCTGGTTTGAGGACACATGTGCTGAGTACCTCACCTTTCGATGATGTGGCCCCACTGGTGTGAAGACACTCCTGCCTGGTTCTCATCCCCTTGGTGATGTGGGCCCTCTGGTGAGAGTCTGATGTTGGCTGGGTTTCTCACCCTTCTGTGACGTGGGACCTCTGTTGTGAGGTAACTCCTGCCTGGCTTGCTCACGTTGCCTTGGCAACGTGAGGCCTCAGGTGGCAGTTGGAGCCTGCTGGGAATCTCCTCCCCTCAGTTATGAGAGCTCTGGATAAAACACATATGCACTTTTTTGCCAAGTGCATTATTTTCCAAGTTCTGTCTCTTTTCCTATGCTTTAAGAGTGACTCCCGTGTACCTTCTGAAATCGGTTTCCTGCAATTCTGCCCCGCTTTCAAGTCCTCTTGGCAGCCTTACTTCAATATATTTTTGGACCATAGCTGTCATTTATAACTCTGCAGGTTTGTGAATGACAGTGTCCCTGAGCTCCTTTCTTCAACTCGCTTTCTTGTGAGCTCTCCGCAATACCGCAGGATTGCTTCAGGCCCTAGTGTGGTTCCGGCATGGCACGCTGAGCCTTTGGTTAATTCCTCTTCCTGGTGGGAAATGAGAGTCAAATTTGCCCGTCCAGACACCTCCAGCTAGTCTCTCATTGGTTCTCCCTATTCCTGTTCATTTTCCGCAGAAATTGCAAACTGGGCCAACCAGGAGGTTAAAGGCACTGACTCTCCAAGTGGGGAGAGTGTTAGTAAAGCGTCTTGAATGTTGCACCCGAGTACCAGGGGACGAAAACTGAGACACATTTGAACACGTTTCCCGAACACACGGTGGATCATACTCTGGGTTCCACATGCATGTTTTAGCTGAAGGAAGAATCCCTTAAACCTGGAGAGTTGAGACCCATGGAATGGGTACCATGCAATATGACTTCAAAGGGTCTGCATTTGCTCACCGAACCTCACCAATCCTATCACTGCTGCGTTTATGCCGCTGTACACACACTTGATTCACTTTCGGAGACATATAAATCCATAGGTTTTAAGATTCTTACTAGTCAGGTATATTCTTAGGCGTTTAATATGGGGTGTTGAGTCCACTTCGTTGAGCAAGGAGTAGCTCTTGTCTATTACATATTTGGCTTATGGAACGGTATCTGTGCTAATTTCAATCTCTGGTTTTATGCAAAACCCCAACTCACCTTTCCCCTTAAGCAAGCATAAGTTGGTTTTTTACATTTGAGACCCTGTTCTGTTTTGTAATTCAGTTCCTGTGTAGCCAAGTTTACATTCCGTGTAGTAGTGATATCTTATGATGTTTCTTTTTCTCTGTGACTTATTTCACTTAGAATCATCGTACCTCAATCCACTCATTATGCTGCTACGGGTCTGATGACATAGATTTCATTGCTGAGTGATATTGCATTGTACGTAAGTACCACAACTTCTTTATCCATTTTTCGCTTTCTGTGATATTGAACTTGTACCGTAAACGAGGTTCCTGTAAACAGAGCCGTCTGAAACTTTGGGGTGGCTGTGTCTTTTTGATTTTAATTTCCCTAAGCTATAGGACCATAAGTGGAAGTGCCCTAGGCTCTGTTGCTTTGTTTTTTACATGTTTCAGGAAACACCATACACTTCTCCAGAGTGGCTGTTGGCAATTTACATCCCGCCCATCAGCATAACAAGGCTCCCAGGTCTCCATGGCCTGTCCTGCCTTTCTGGATTTTACACTTTTTTCAGATGGCCCTTTTGACCGGGGGGCAGTGAGACTTCATTGTAGTGCAGATTTCCTTTGCAAGCTTGCTTGGTTGGCCAAAAAGGGCGTATGCGTTGTTTCCTGAATATATTCAGGGAAAAACGCATACGCCCTTTTTGGCCAAGTGCATCACTGTGGACGTTCTGCCTCTTTTCCTATGCTTTACGTGCAACTCCAGTTTACCTCCTGAAATCGGTTTCCTGCAATTCTGCCCCGCTTTCAAGTCCTCTTGGCAGCCTTACTTCAATATATTTTTGGACGATAGCTGTCATTTATAACTCTGCAGGTTTGTGAATGAGAGTGTCCCTGAGCTCCTTTCTTCAACTCGCTTTCTTGTGAGCTGGCCGCAAACCCGCAAGACTGCTTCAGACCCTAATCTGCTTCTGGCAGGGCACGCTGAGCCTTTGGTTAATTCCTCTTCCTGGTGGGAAATGAGTGTTAAATACGTCCGTCCAGACACCTACCTCACTCTCAACCCCTTGGTGATGTGGGTCCTCTGGTTTGTGGCCACCTTTGCTGGGTTCCTCACCTTTCGATGATGTGGCCCCACTAGTGTGAGGACACTCCTGCCTGGTTCTCATCCACGTGGTTATGTGGACCCCCTGGTGAGAGTCTGTTCCTGGCTGTGTTCCTCACCCTTCTGTGAGGGAGACCCTCTGCTGATAGGTCACTCCTGCATGGCTGGCACACATTGCCTTGGTGAAGTCAGCCGTGTGGTGGCAGTTGGAGCATGCTGGGAATCTCCCCCCACCGGTGATGAGGGCCCTCTTGCGTCAGGCCCTAACTGCTGGGCTCACCAACTTTTCTTAGTGAGCCCAATGATGCTTGGGCACTCCTCTTAGGATCCCATCTCCATGGGGATGTGCGCCTTCTGCTCTGAGGTTCCAACGGCTGGGTGGTTCACATTTTCATGATGTGGGCTCTCTGGTGTTAGTACACAGAGGCCTGGATCCCATAGCCTCTGTGCTCTTGGCCGCCTGCTGGGAGGTTCCAACTGCTGGATTCCTCACTTTTTTAATTTTTTGGGCCCTCTGTTGTGAGGATCCTCCTGCCTGCCTCACTCCCAGCCCCTTCGTGATGCGTGTCGTCTGGTTTGAGGCCACATGTGCTGGGTTCCTCACCTTTCGATGATGTGGGACCAATGGTCTTAGGAGACTCCTGCCTGGTTCACATCCCCTTGGTGATGTGGGCCCTCTGTTGAGAGTCTGATCCTGGCTGGGTTCCTCACCCATCTGTGAGGTGGGCCGTCTGCGGTGAGGTCACTCCTGCCTGGCTTGCTCACCTCGCCTTGTGGACATGAGCCCTCTGGTGGCACTTGGAGCCTGCTGGGAGCCTCCTCCCCTCGGTGATGAGGGCCCTCTGGCGTCAGGCCCTAACTGCTGGGCTCCCCACATTTTGTGATGTGCGCCCAGTGGTGCGAGGACACTCCAGCCGGGTTCACATCCCCATTGGGATGTGGGCCTTCTGCTCTGAGGTCCCAACGCCTGGGTTGCTCACAGTTTCATGATGTGGGCTCTCTGCTGTTAGTTCACTCCTGCCTGCATCCCATAACTTCTGTGCTCTCGGTCGCCTGCTGGGAGGTTCCAACTGCTGGATTCCTCACCTTTCTTATTCTTTGGGCCCTCTGTTTTTAGGCTACTCCTGCCTGCCTCACTCCCATTCCCTTTGTGATATGTGTCCTCTGATTTGAGGCCACCTGTGCTGGGTTCCGCACCTTTCGATGATGTGGCCCCACTGGAGGGAAGACAGTCCTGACTGGTTCCCATCCCCTTGCTGATGTGGGCCCTCAGGTGAGAGTCTGATCCTGGCTGGGTTCCTCACCCTTCTGTGAGGTGGGCCCTCTGCTGTGAGGTCAATCATGCCTGTCTGGCACACGTCACCTTGGCGACGTGGGCCCTCTGGTGGCAGTTGGAGTGTGCTGGGATCCTCCTCCCCTCGGTGATGAGGGCCCTCTTGCCTTAGGCCATAACTGCTGGGCTCCCCACATTTTCTGATGTGCGCCAAGTGAGTGAGGACACTCTTGCCAGGTTCCCATCCCCATGGGGATATGGGCCTTCTGCTCTGAGGTCAAAACGGCTGGCTTGCTCACAGTACCATGATGTGGGCCCTCTGCTGTGAGTTCACTCCGGCAAGGATCCCTTATCATCGGTGCTCTGAGCCGCCTGCTGGGAGGTTCCAACTGCTGGATTCCTCAACTTTTTTATTCTATGTGCCCTCTGTTGTGAGGCTCCTCCTGCCTGCCTCACTGCCAGCCCCTTGGTGATGACTGTCCTATGGCTTGTGGCCACATGTGCTGCGTTCCTCACCTTTCGATGGTGTGGCCCCACTCGTGTGAGGACACTCCTGCCTGGTTCCCATCCCCTTGGTGAGGTGGGCCCTCTGGCGAGAGTCTAATCCTGGCTGGGTTCCTCAACGTTCTGTGAGGTAGGCCCTCTGCTGTGAGGTCACTCCTGCCTGGCTGGCCCACGTCACCTTGGAGACGTGAGCCCTCTGGTGGCAGTTGGAGCATGCAGGGTGCCTCCTCCTCTCGGTGATGACGGCCCTCTGGCGTCAGGCCCTAAATGGTGGGCTCCCCACATTTTCCGATGTGCGCCCAGTGGTGCGAGGACACTCCAGCCAGGTTCCCATTCCCATGGGGATGCGGGCCTTCTGCGCTGAGGTCCCAACGCCTGGGTTTCTCACTGTTTTATGATGTGGGCCCTCTGCTGTGAGTTCACTGCGGCCTGGATCCCATAGCCTCGGTGTTCTGAGCCGCCTGCTGGAAGGTCTAAATGCTGGGATCCTCACGTTTTTTATATTATGTGCCCTGTGTTGTGAGGCTACTCCTGCCTGCCTCACTCCAAGGCCCTTGGTGATGTGGGTTCTCTGGTTTGAGGACACATGTGCTGGGTTCCTCACCTTAAGATGATGAGGCCCCACTGGTGTGAGGATAATCCTGACTGGTTCCCATCCCCTTTGTGATGTGGGTCTTCTGGTGAGAGTCTGATCCTGGCTGGGTTCCTCACCCATCTGTGAGGTGGGCCCTCTATATCAGGTAACTCTTGCCTGGCTTGCTCACCTCGCCTTGTTGACATGAGCCCTCTGGTGGCACTTGGACCCTGCTGGGAGCCCCTTCACCTCTGTGATGAGGGCCCTCTGACGTCAGGCCCTAACTGCTGGGCTCCCCAACTTTTCTTAGTGAGCCCAGTGATGCTCGGGCACTCCTCTTAGGTTCCCATCTCCATGGGGATGTGGGCCTTCTGCTCTGAGGTCCCAACGGCTGGGTTGATCACAATTTCATGATGTGGGCTCTCTGGTGTTAGTTCACTGTGGCCTGGATCCCATAGCCTGTGTGCTCTTGGCCGCCTGCTGGGAGGTTCCAACTGCTGGATTCCTCACCTTTTTTATTCTTTGGGCCCTCTGTTTTTAGGCTACTCCTACCTGCCTCACTCCCATCCCCTTTGTGATGTATGTCCTCTGATATGAGGCCGCATGAGCTGGGTTCCTCACCTTTCGATGATGTAGCCCCACTGGTGGGAGGACAGTCCTGACTGGTTCCCATCCCCTTGGTGTTGTGAGCCCTCTGGCGAGAGTCTCATCCTGCCTCGGTTCCTCACCCTTCTGTGAGATAGGCCCTCTGCTGTGAAGTCACTACTGCCTGGCTGGCGCATGCCACCTTGTAGACGTGGGCCCTCTGTTGGCAGTTGGAACCTGCTGGCAGTCTCCTCCCCTCAGTTATGAGGGCCCCCTGGCGTCAGGCCCTAACTGCTGGGCTCCTAACATTTTCTGATATGTGCTAAGTGGTGCGAGGCCACTCCTGCCAGGTTCCCATCCCAATGGGGATGTGGGCCTTCTGTTCTGAGGTCCCAACGGCTGGGCTGCTCGCAGGTTCATGATGTGGGCCCTCTGCTGTGAGTTCACTGCGGCCTGGATCCCATAGCCTCGGTGCTCTGGGCCACTTGCTGGGAGGTTCCAACTGCTGGATTCCTCAACTTTTATATTCTATGGACCCTGTGTTGTGAGGCCGGTCCTGCCAGCCTAATTCTGAACCCCTTGGTGATGTGGTTCCTCTGGTTTGAGGCTACATGTGCTGGGATCCTCACCTTTCGATGATGTTGTCCCACTGGTGTGGGGACACTCCTGCCTGGTTCCCATCCCCTTGGTGATGTGGGCCCTCTGGTGCGAGTCTGATCCTGACTGGGTTCGTCACACTTCTCTGAGGTGGGCCCTCTGCTGTGAGGTCATTCGTGCCTGGTTGGCACACATCGCCTTGGCGACGTCAGCCCTCTGGTGGCAGTTGGAGCCTGCTGGGAGCCTCCTTCCCTTGGTGATGAGGGTCCTCTGACGTCAGGCCCTAACTGCTGGTCTCCCAAAATTTTCTGATACGTTCTCAGTGGTGCGAGGACACTCCTACCAGATTTCCATCCCCATGGGGATGTGGGCCTCCTGCTCTGAGGTCCCAATGGCTGGGTTGCTCAGTTTCATGACATGGGCCCTCTTCTGTGAGTTCACTGTGGCCTGGATCCCATAGCCTCGGTGCTCTGGGCTGCCTGCTGGGAGGTTCCAACGGCTGAATTCCTCACTTTTTTATTCTATGGGCCCAGTGTTGTGAGGCTACTCCTGCCTGCCTCACTCCGAGGCCCTTGGTGATGTGGGTCCTCTGGTTTGAGGACACATGTGCTGAGTACCTCACCTTTCGATGATGTGGCCCCACTGGTGTGAAGACACTCCTGCCTGGTTCTCATCCCCTTGGTGATGTGGGCCCTCTGGTGAGAGTCTGATGTTGGCTGGGTTTCTCACCCTTCTGTGACGTGGGACCTCTGTTGTGAGGTAACTCCTGCCTGGCTTGCTCACGTTGCCTTGGCAACGTGAGGCCTCAGGTGGCAGTTGGAGCCTGCTGGGAATCTCCTCCCCTCAGTTATGAGAGCTCTGGATAAAACACATATGCACTTTTTTGCCAAGTGCATTATTTTCCAAGTTCTGTCTCTTTTCCTATGCTTTAAGAGTGACTCCCGTGTACCTTCTGAAATCGGTTTCCTGCAATTCTGCCCCGCTTTCAAGTCCTCTTGGCAGCCTTACTTCAATATATTTTTGGACCATAGCTGTCATTTATAACTCTGCAGGTTTGTGAATGACAGTGTCCCTGAGCTCCTTTCTTCAACTCGCTTTCTTGTGAGCTCTCCGCAATACCGCAGGATTGCTTCAGGCCCTAGTGTGGTTCCGGCATGGCACGCTGAGCCTTTGGTTAATTCCTCTTCCTGGTGGGAAATGAGAGTCAAATTTGCCCGTCCAGACACCTCCAGCTAGTCTCTCATTGGTTCTCCCTATTCCTGTTCATTTTCCGCAGAAATTGCAAACTGGGCCAACCAGGAGGTTAAAGGCACTGACTCTCCAAGTGGGGAGAGTGTTAGTAAAGCGTCTTGAATGTTGCACCCGAGTACCAGGGGACGAAAACTGAGACACATTTGAACACGTTTCCCGAACACACGGTGGATCATACTCTGGGTTCCACATGCATGTTTTAGCTGAAGGAAGAATCCCTTAAACCTGGAGAGTTGAGACCCATGGAATGGGTACCATGCAATATGACTTCAAAGGGTCTGCATTTGCTCACCGAACCTCACCAATCCTATCACTGCTGCGTTTATGCCGCTGTACACACACTTGATTCACTTTCGGAGACATATAAATCCATAGGTTTTAAGATTCTTACTAGTCAGGTATATTCTTAGGCGTTTAATATGGGGTGTTGAGTCCACTTCGTTGAGCAAGGAGTAGCTCTTGTCTATTACATATTTGGCTTATGGAACGGTATCTGTGCTAATTTCAATCTCTGGTTTTATGCAAAACCCCAACTCACCTTTCCCCTTAAGCAAGCATAAGTTGGTTTTTTACATTTGAGACCCTGTTCTGTTTTGTAATTCAGTTCCTGTGTAGCCAAGTTTACATTCCGTGTAGTAGTGATATCTTATGATGTTTCTTTTTCTCTGTGACTTATTTCACTTAGAATCATCGTACCTCAATCCACTCATTATGCTGCTACGGGTCTGATGACATAGATTTCATTGCTGAGTGATATTGCATTGTACGTAAGTACCACAACTTCTTTATCCATTTTTCGCTTTCTGTGATATTGAACTTGTACCGTAAACGAGGTTCCTGTAAACAGAGCCGTCTGAAACTTTGGGGTGGCTGTGTCTTTTTGATTTTAATTTCCCTAAGCTATAGGACCATAAGTGGAAGTGCCCTAGGCTCTGTTGCTTTGTTTTTTACATGTTTCAGGAAACACCATACACTTCTCCAGAGTGGCTGTTGGCAATTTACATCCCGCCCATCAGCATAACAAGGCTCCCAGGTCTCCATGGCCTGTCCTGCCTTTCTGGATTTTACACTTTTTTCAGATGGCCCTTTTGACCGGGGGGCAGTGAGACTTCATTGTAGTGCAGATTTCCTTTGCAAGCTTGCTTGGTTGGCCAAAAAGGGCGTATGCGTTGTTTCCTGAATATATTCAGGGAAAAACGCATACGCCCTTTTTGGCCAAGTGCATCACTGTGGACGTTCTGCCTCTTTTCCTATGCTTTACATGCAACTCCAGTTTACCTCCTGAAATCGGTTTCCTGCAATTCTGCCCCGCTTTCAAGTCCTCTTGGCAGCCTTACTTCAATATATTTTTGGACGATAGCTGTCATTTATAACTCTGCAGGTTTGTGAATGAGAGTGTCCCTGAGCTCCTTTCTTCAACTCGCTTTCTTGTGAGCTGGCCGCAAACCCGCAAGACTGCTTCAGACCCTAATCTGCTTCTGGCAGGGCACGCTGAGCCTTTGGTTAATTCCTCTTCCTGGTGGGAAATGAGTGTTAAATACGTCCGTCCAGACACCTACCTCACTCTCAACCCCTTGGTGATGTGGGTCCTCTGGTTTGTGGCCACCTTTGCTGGGTTCCTCACCTTTCGATGATGTGGCCCCACTAGTGTGAGGACACTCCTGCCTGGTTCTCATCCACGTGGTTATGTGGACCCCCTGGTGAGAGTCTGTTCCTGGCTGTGTTCCTCACCCTTCTGTGAGGGAGACCCTCTGCTGATAGGTCACTCCTGCATGGCTGGCACACATTGCCTTGGTGAAGTCAGCCGTGTGGTGGCAGTTGGAGCATGCTGGGAATCTCCCCCCACCGGTGATGAGGGCCCTCTTGCGTCAGGCCCTAACTGCTGGGCTCACCAACTTTTCTTAGTGAGCCCAATGATGCTTGGGCACTCCTCTTAGGATCCCATCTCCATGGGGATGTGCGCCTTCTGCTCTGAGGTTCCAACGGCTGGGTGGTTCACATTTTCATGATGTGGGCTCTCTGGTGTTAGTACACAGAGGCCTGGATCCCATAGCCTCTGTGCTCTTGGCCGCCTGCTGGGAGGTTCCAACTGCTGGATTCCTCACTTTTTTAATTTTTTGGGCCCTCTGTTGTGAGGATCCTCCTGCCTGCCTCACTCCCAGCCCCTTCGTGATGCGTGTCGTCTGGTTTGAGGCCACATGTGCTGGGTTCCTCACCTTTCGATGATGTGGGACCAATGGTCTTAGGAGACTCCTGCCTGGTTCACATCCCCTTGGTGATGTGGGCCCTCTGTTGAGAGTCTGATCCTGGCTGGGTTCCTCACCCATCTGTGAGGTGGGCCGTCTGCGGTGAGGTCACTCCTGCCTGGCTTGCTCACCTCGCCTTGTGGACATGAGCCCTCTGGTGGCACTTGGAGCCTGCTGGGAGCCTCCTCCCCTCGGTGATGAGGGCCCTCTGGCGTCAGGCCCTAACTGCTGGGCTCCCCACATTTTGTGATGTGCGCCCAGTGGTGCGAGGACACTCCAGCCGGGTTCACATCCCCATTGGGATGTGGGCCTTCTGCTCTGAGGTCCCAACGCCTGGGTTGCTCACAGTTTCATGATGTGGGCTCTCTGCTGTTAGTTCACTCCTGCCTGCATCCCATAACTTCTGTGCTCTCGGTCGCCTGCTGGGAGGTTCCAACTGCTGGATTCCTCACCTTTCTTATTCTTTGGGCCCTCTGTTTTTAGGCTACTCCTGCCTGCCTCACTCCCATTCCCTTTGTGATATGTGTCCTCTGATTTGAGGCCACCTGTGCTGGGTTCCGCACCTTTCGATGATGTGGCCCCACTGGAGGGAAGACAGTCCTGACTGGTTCCCATCCCCTTGCTGATGTGGGCCCTCAGGTGAGAGTCTGATCCTGGCTGGGTTCCTCACCCTTCTGTGAGGTGGGCCCTCTGCTGTGAGGTCAATCATGCCTGTCTGGCACACGTCACCTTGGCGACGTGGGCCCTCTGGTGGCAGTTGGAGTGTGCTGGGATCCTCCTCCCCTCGGTGATGAGGGCCCTCTTGCCTTAGGCCATAACTGCTGGGCTCCCCACATTTTCTGATGTGCGCCAAGTGAGTGAGGACACTCTTGCCAGGTTCCCATCCCCATGGGGATATGGGCCTTCTGCTCTGAGGTCAAAACGGCTGGCTTGCTCACAGTACCATGATGTGGGCCCTCTGCTGTGAGTTCACTCCGGCAAGGATCCCTTATCATCGGTGCTCTGAGCCGCCTGCTGGGAGGTTCCAACTGCTGGATTCCTCAACTTTTTTATTCTATGTGCCCTCTGTTGTGAGGCTCCTCCTGCCTGCCTCACTGCCAGCCCCTTGGTGATGACTGTCCTATGGCTTGTGGCCACATGTGCTGCGTTCCTCACCTTTCGATGGTGTGGCCCCACTCGTGTGAGGACACTCCTGCCTGGTTCCCATCCCCTTGGTGAGGTGGGCCCTCTGGCGAGAGTCTAATCCTGGCTGGGTTCCTCAACGTTCTGTGAGGTAGGCCCTCTGCTGTGAGGTCACTCCTGCCTGGCTGGCCCACGTCACCTTGGAGACGTGAGCCCTCTGGTGGCAGTTGGAGCATGCAGGGTGCCTCCTCCTCTCGGTGATGACGGCCCTCTGGCGTCAGGCCCTAAATGGTGGGCTCCCCACATTTTCCGATGTGCGCCCAGTGGTGCGAGGACACTCCAGCCAGGTTCCCATTCCCATGGGGATGCGGGCCTTCTGCGCTGAGGTCCCAACGCCTGGGTTTCTCACTGTTTTATGATGTGGGCCCTCTGCTGTGAGTTCACTGCGGCCTGGATCCCATAGCCTCGGTGTTCTGAGCCGCCTGCTGGAAGGTCTAAATGCTGGGATCCTCACGTTTTTTATATTATGTGCCCTGTGTTGTGAGGCTACTCCTGCCTGCCTCACTCCAAGGCCCTTGGTGATGTGGGTTCTCTGGTTTGAGGACACATGTGCTGGGTTCCTCACCTTAAGATGATGAGGCCCCACTGGTGTGAGGATAATCCTGACTGGTTCCCATCCCCTTTGTGATGTGGGTCTTCTGGTGAGAGTCTGATCCTGGCTGGGTTCCTCACCCATCTGTGAGGTGGGCCCTCTATATCAGGTAACTCTTGCCTGGCTTGCTCACCTCGCCTTGTTGACATGAGCCCTCTGGTGGCACTTGGACCCTGCTGGGAGCCCCTTCACCTCTGTGATGAGGGCCCTCTGACGTCAGGCCCTAACTGCTGGGCTCCCCAACTTTTCTTAGTGAGCCCAGTGATGCTCGGGCACTCCTCTTAGGTTCCCATCTCCATGGGGATGTGGGCCTTCTGCTCTGAGGTCCCAACGGCTGGGTTGATCACAATTTCATGATGTGGGCTCTCTGGTGTTAGTTCACTGTGGCCTGGATCCCATAGCCTGTGTGCTCTTGGCCGCCTGCTGGGAGGTTCCAACTGCTGGATTCCTCACCTTTTTTATTCTTTGGGCCCTCTGTTTTTAGGCTACTCCTACCTGCCTCACTCCCATCCCCTTTGTGATGTATGTCCTCTGATATGAGGCCGCATGAGCTGGGTTCCTCACCTTTCGATGATGTAGCCCCACTGGTGGGAGGACAGTCCTGACTGGTTCCCATCCCCTTGGTGTTGTGAGCCCTCTGGCGAGAGTCTCATCCTGCCTCGGTTCCTCACCCTTCTGTGAGATAGGCCCTCTGCTGTGAAGTCACTACTGCCTGGCTGGCGCATGCCACCTTGTAGACGTGGGCCCTCTGTTGGCAGTTGGAACCTGCTGGCAGTCTCCTCCCCTCAGTTATGAGGGCCCCCTGGCGTCAGGCCCTAACTGCTGGGCTCCTAACATTTTCTGATATGTGCTAAGTGGTGCGAGGCCACTCCTGCCAGGTTCCCATCCCAATGGGGATGTGGGCCTTCTGTTCTGAGGTCCCAACGGCTGGGCTGCTCGCAGGTTCATGATGTGGGCCCTCTGCTGTGAGTTCACTGCGGCCTGGATCCCATAGCCTCGGTGCTCTGGGCCACTTGCTGGGAGGTTCCAACTGCTGGATTCCTCAACTTTTATATTCTATGGACCCTGTGTTGTGAGGCCGGTCCTGCCAGCCTAATTCTGAACCCCTTGGTGATGTGGTTCCTCTGGTTTGAGGCTACATGTGCTGGGATCCTCACCTTTCGATGATGTTGTCCCACTGGTGTGGGGACACTCCTGCCTGGTTCCCATCCCCTTGGTGATGTGGGCCCTCTGGTGCGAGTCTGATCCTGACTGGGTTCGTCACACTTCTCTGAGGTGGGCCCTCTGCTGTGAGGTCATTCGTGCCTGGTTGGCACACATCGCCTTGGCGACGTCAGCCCTCTGGTGGCAGTTGGAGCCTGCTGGGAGCCTCCTTCCCTTGGTGATGAGGGTCCTCTGACGTCAGGCCCTAACTGCTGGTCTCCCAAAATTTTCTGATACGTTCTCAGTGGTGCGAGGACACTCCTACCAGATTTCCATCCCCATGGGGATGTGGGCCTCCTGCTCTGAGGTCCCAATGGCTGGGTTGCTCAGTTTCATGACATGGGCCCTCTTCTGTGAGTTCACTGTGGCCTGGATCCCATAGCCTCGGTGCTCTGGGCTGCCTGCTGGGAGGTTCCAACGGCTGAATTCCTCACTTTTTTATTCTATGGGCCCAGTGTTGTGAGGCTACTCCTGCCTGCCTCACTCCGAGGCCCTTGGTGATGTGGGTCCTCTGGTTTGAGGACACATGTGCTGAGTACCTCACCTTTCGATGATGTGGCCCCACTGGTGTGAAGACACTCCTGCCTGGTTCTCATCCCCTTGGTGATGTGGGCCCTCTGGTGAGAGTCTGATGTTGGCTGGGTTTCTCACCCTTCTGTGACGTGGGACCTCTGTTGTGAGGTAACTCCTGCCTGGCTTGCTCACGTTGCCTTGGCAACGTGAGGCCTCAGGTGGCAGTTGGAGCCTGCTGGGAATCTCCTCCCCTCAGTTATGAGAGCTCTGGATAAAACACATATGCACTTTTTTGCCAAGTGCATTATTTTCCAAGTTCTGTCTCTTTTCCTATGCTTTAAGAGTGACTCCCGTGTACCTTCTGAAATCGGTTTCCTGCAATTCTGCCCCGCTTTCAAGTCCTCTTGGCAGCCTTACTTCAATATATTTTTGGACCATAGCTGTCATTTATAACTCTGCAGGTTTGTGAATGACAGTGTCCCTGAGCTCCTTTCTTCAACTCGCTTTCTTGTGAGCTCTCCGCAATACCGCAGGATTGCTTCAGGCCCTAGTGTGGTTCCGGCATGGCACGCTGAGCCTTTGGTTAATTCCTCTTCCTGGTGGGAAATGAGAGTCAAATTTGCCCGTCCAGACACCTCCAGCTAGTCTCTCATTGGTTCTCCCTATTCCTGTTCATTTTCCGCAGAAATTGCAAACTGGGCCAACCAGGAGGTTAAAGGCACTGACTCTCCAAGTGGGGAGAGTGTTAGTAAAGCGTCTTGAATGTTGCACCCGAGTACCAGGGGACGAAAACTGAGACACATTTGAACACGTTTCCCGAACACACGGTGGATCATACTCTGGGTTCCACATGCATGTTTTAGCTGAAGGAAGAATCCCTTAAACCTGGAGAGTTGAGACCCATGGAATGGGTACCATGCAATATGACTTCAAAGGGTCTGCATTTGCTCACCGAACCTCACCAATCCTATCACTGCTGCGTTTATGCCGCTGTACACACACTTGATTCACTTTCGGAGACATATAAATCCATAGGTTTTAAGATTCTTACTAGTCAGGTATATTCTTAGGCGTTTAATATGGGGTGTTGAGTCCACTTCGTTGAGCAAGGAGTAGCTCTTGTCTATTACATATTTGGCTTATGGAACGGTATCTGTGCTAATTTCAATCTCTGGTTTTATGCAAAACCCCAACTCACCTTTCCCCTTAAGCAAGCATAAGTTGGTTTTTTACATTTGAGACCCTGTTCTGTTTTGTAATTCAGTTCCTGTGTAGCCAAGTTTACATTCCGTGTAGTAGTGATATCTTATGATGTTTCTTTTTCTCTGTGACTTATTTCACTTAGAATCATCGTACCTCAATCCACTCATTATGCTGCTACGGGTCTGATGACATAGATTTCATTGCTGAGTGATATTGCATTGTACGTAAGTACCACAACTTCTTTATCCATTTTTCGCTTTCTGTGATATTGAACTTGTACCGTAAACGAGGTTCCTGTAAACAGAGCCGTCTGAAACTTTGGGGTGGCTGTGTCTTTTTGATTTTAATTTCCCTAAGCTATAGGACCATAAGTGGAAGTGCCCTAGGCTCTGTTGCTTTGTTTTTTACATGTTTCAGGAAACACCATACACTTCTCCAGAGTGGCTGTTGGCAATTTACATCCCGCCCATCAGCATAACAAGGCTCCCAGGTCTCCATGGCCTGTCCTGCCTTTCTGGATTTTACACTTTTTTCAGATGGCCCTTTTGACCGGGGGGCAGTGAGACTTCATTGTAGTGCAGATTTCCTTTGCAAGCTTGCTTGGTTGGCCAAAAAGGGCGTATGCGTTGTTTCCTGAATATATTCAGGGAAAAACGCATACGCCCTTTTTGGCCAAGTGCATCACTGTGGACGTTCTGCCTCTTTTCCTATGCTTTACGTGCAACTCCAGTTTACCTCCTGAAATCGGTTTCCTGCAATTCTGCCCCGCTTTCAAGTCCTCTTGGCAGCCTTACTTCAATATATTTTTGGACGATAGCTGTCATTTATAACTCTGCAGGTTTGTGAATGAGAGTGTCCCTGAGCTCCTTTCTTCAACTCGCTTTCTTGTGAGCTGGCCGCAAACCCGCAAGACTGCTTCAGACCCTAATCTGCTTCTGGCAGGGCACGCTGAGCCTTTGGTTAATTCCTCTTCCTGGTGGGAAATGAGTGTTAAATACGTCCGTCCAGACACCTACCTCACTCTCAACCCCTTGGTGATGTGGGTCCTCTGGTTTGTGGCCACCTTTGCTGGGTTCCTCACCTTTCGATGATGTGGCCCCACTAGTGTGAGGACACTCCTGCCTGGTTCTCATCCACGTGGTTATGTGGACCCCCTGGTGAGAGTCTGTTCCTGGCTGTGTTCCTCACCCTTCTGTGAGGGAGACCCTCTGCTGATAGGTCACTCCTGCATGGCTGGCACACATTGCCTTGGTGAAGTCAGCCGTGTGGTGGCAGTTGGAGCATGCTGGGAATCTCCCCCCACCGGTGATGAGGGCCCTCTTGCGTCAGGCCCTAACTGCTGGGCTCACCAACTTTTCTTAGTGAGCCCAATGATGCTTGGGCACTCCTCTTAGGATCCCATCTCCATGGGGATGTGCGCCTTCTGCTCTGAGGTTCCAACGGCTGGGTGGTTCACATTTTCATGATGTGGGCTCTCTGGTGTTAGTACACAGAGGCCTGGATCCCATAGCCTCTGTGCTCTTGGCCGCCTGCTGGGAGGTTCCAACTGCTGGATTCCTCACTTTTTTAATTTTTTGGGCCCTCTGTTGTGAGGATCCTCCTGCCTGCCTCACTCCCAGCCCCTTCGTGATGCGTGTCGTCTGGTTTGAGGCCACATGTGCTGGGTTCCTCACCTTTCGATGATGTGGGACCAATGGTCTTAGGAGACTCCTGCCTGGTTCACATCCCCTTGGTGATGTGGGCCCTCTGTTGAGAGTCTGATCCTGGCTGGGTTCCTCACCCATCTGTGAGGTGGGCCGTCTGCGGTGAGGTCACTCCTGCCTGGCTTGCTCACCTCGCCTTGTGGACATGAGCCCTCTGGTGGCACTTGGAGCCTGCTGGGAGCCTCCTCCCCTCGGTGATGAGGGCCCTCTGGCGTCAGGCCCTAACTGCTGGGCTCCCCACATTTTGTGATGTGCGCCCAGTGGTGCGAGGACACTCCAGCCGGGTTCACATCCCCATTGGGATGTGGGCCTTCTGCTCTGAGGTCCCAACGCCTGGGTTGCTCACAGTTTCATGATGTGGGCTCTCTGCTGTTAGTTCACTCCTGCCTGCATCCCATAACTTCTGTGCTCTCGGTCGCCTGCTGGGAGGTTCCAACTGCTGGATTCCTCACCTTTCTTATTCTTTGGGCCCTCTGTTTTTAGGCTACTCCTGCCTGCCTCACTCCCATTCCCTTTGTGATATGTGTCCTCTGATTTGAGGCCACCTGTGCTGGGTTCCGCACCTTTCGATGATGTGGCCCCACTGGAGGGAAGACAGTCCTGACTGGTTCCCATCCCCTTGCTGATGTGGGCCCTCAGGTGAGAGTCTGATCCTGGCTGGGTTCCTCACCCTTCTGTGAGGTGGGCCCTCTGCTGTGAGGTCAATCATGCCTGTCTGGCACACGTCACCTTGGCGACGTGGGCCCTCTGGTGGCAGTTGGAGTGTGCTGGGATCCTCCTCCCCTCGGTGATGAGGGCCCTCTTGCCTTAGGCCATAACTGCTGGGCTCCCCACATTTTCTGATGTGCGCCAAGTGAGTGAGGACACTCTTGCCAGGTTCCCATCCCCATGGGGATATGGGCCTTCTGCTCTGAGGTCAAAACGGCTGGCTTGCTCACAGTACCATGATGTGGGCCCTCTGCTGTGAGTTCACTCCGGCAAGGATCCCTTATCATCGGTGCTCTGAGCCGCCTGCTGGGAGGTTCCAACTGCTGGATTCCTCAACTTTTTTATTCTATGTGCCCTCTGTTGTGAGGCTCCTCCTGCCTGCCTCACTGCCAGCCCCTTGGTGATGACTGTCCTATGGCTTGTGGCCACATGTGCTGCGTTCCTCACCTTTCGATGGTGTGGCCCCACTCGTGTGAGGACACTCCTGCCTGGTTCCCATCCCCTTGGTGAGGTGGGCCCTCTGGCGAGAGTCTAATCCTGGCTGGGTTCCTCAACGTTCTGTGAGGTAGGCCCTCTGCTGTGAGGTCACTCCTGCCTGGCTGGCCCACGTCACCTTGGAGACGTGAGCCCTCTGGTGGCAGTTGGAGCATGCAGGGTGCCTCCTCCTCTCGGTGATGACGGCCCTCTGGCGTCAGGCCCTAAATGGTGGGCTCCCCACATTTTCCGATGTGCGCCCAGTGGTGCGAGGACACTCCAGCCAGGTTCCCATTCCCATGGGGATGCGGGCCTTCTGCGCTGAGGTCCCAACGCCTGGGTTTCTCACTGTTTTATGATGTGGGCCCTCTGCTGTGAGTTCACTGCGGCCTGGATCCCATAGCCTCGGTGTTCTGAGCCGCCTGCTGGAAGGTCTAAATGCTGGGATCCTCACGTTTTTTATATTATGTGCCCTGTGTTGTGAGGCTACTCCTGCCTGCCTCACTCCAAGGCCCTTGGTGATGTGGGTTCTCTGGTTTGAGGACACATGTGCTGGGTTCCTCACCTTAAGATGATGAGGCCCCACTGGTGTGAGGATAATCCTGACTGGTTCCCATCCCCTTTGTGATGTGGGTCTTCTGGTGAGAGTCTGATCCTGGCTGGGTTCCTCACCCATCTGTGAGGTGGGCCCTCTATATCAGGTAACTCTTGCCTGGCTTGCTCACCTCGCCTTGTTGACATGAGCCCTCTGGTGGCACTTGGACCCTGCTGGGAGCCCCTTCACCTCTGTGATGAGGGCCCTCTGACGTCAGGCCCTAACTGCTGGGCTCCCCAACTTTTCTTAGTGAGCCCAGTGATGCTCGGGCACTCCTCTTAGGTTCCCATCTCCATGGGGATGTGGGCCTTCTGCTCTGAGGTCCCAACGGCTGGGTTGATCACAATTTCATGATGTGGGCTCTCTGGTGTTAGTTCACTGTGGCCTGGATCCCATAGCCTGTGTGCTCTTGGCCGCCTGCTGGGAGGTTCCAACTGCTGGATTCCTCACCTTTTTTATTCTTTGGGCCCTCTGTTTTTAGGCTACTCCTACCTGCCTCACTCCCATCCCCTTTGTGATGTATGTCCTCTGATATGAGGCCGCATGAGCTGGGTTCCTCACCTTTCGATGATGTAGCCCCACTGGTGGGAGGACAGTCCTGACTGGTTCCCATCCCCTTGGTGTTGTGAGCCCTCTGGCGAGAGTCTCATCCTGCCTCGGTTCCTCACCCTTCTGTGAGATAGGCCCTCTGCTGTGAAGTCACTACTGCCTGGCTGGCGCATGCCACCTTGTAGACGTGGGCCCTCTGTTGGCAGTTGGAACCTGCTGGCAGTCTCCTCCCCTCAGTTATGAGGGCCCCCTGGCGTCAGGCCCTAACTGCTGGGCTCCTAACATTTTCTGATATGTGCTAAGTGGTGCGAGGCCACTCCTGCCAGGTTCCCATCCCAATGGGGATGTGGGCCTTCTGTTCTGAGGTCCCAACGGCTGGGCTGCTCGCAGGTTCATGATGTGGGCCCTCTGCTGTGAGTTCACTGCGGCCTGGATCCCATAGCCTCGGTGCTCTGGGCCACTTGCTGGGAGGTTCCAACTGCTGGATTCCTCAACTTTTATATTCTATGGACCCTGTGTTGTGAGGCCGGTCCTGCCAGCCTAATTCTGAACCCCTTGGTGATGTGGTTCCTCTGGTTTGAGGCTACATGTGCTGGGATCCTCACCTTTCGATGATGTTGTCCCACTGGTGTGGGGACACTCCTGCCTGGTTCCCATCCCCTTGGTGATGTGGGCCCTCTGGTGCGAGTCTGATCCTGACTGGGTTCGTCACACTTCTCTGAGGTGGGCCCTCTGCTGTGAGGTCATTCGTGCCTGGTTGGCACACATCGCCTTGGCGACGTCAGCCCTCTGGTGGCAGTTGGAGCCTGCTGGGAGCCTCCTTCCCTTGGTGATGAGGGTCCTCTGACGTCAGGCCCTAACTGCTGGTCTCCCAAAATTTTCTGATACGTTCTCAGTGGTGCGAGGACACTCCTACCAGATTTCCATCCCCATGGGGATGTGGGCCTCCTGCTCTGAGGTCCCAATGGCTGGGTTGCTCAGTTTCATGACATGGGCCCTCTTCTGTGAGTTCACTGTGGCCTGGATCCCATAGCCTCGGTGCTCTGGGCTGCCTGCTGGGAGGTTCCAACGGCTGAATTCCTCACTTTTTTATTCTATGGGCCCAGTGTTGTGAGGCTACTCCTGCCTGCCTCACTCCGAGGCCCTTGGTGATGTGGGTCCTCTGGTTTGAGGACACATGTGCTGAGTACCTCACCTTTCGATGATGTGGCCCCACTGGTGTGAAGACACTCCTGCCTGGTTCTCATCCCCTTGGTGATGTGGGCCCTCTGGTGAGAGTCTGATGTTGGCTGGGTTTCTCACCCTTCTGTGACGTGGGACCTCTGTTGTGAGGTAACTCCTGCCTGGCTTGCTCACGTTGCCTTGGCAACGTGAGGCCTCAGGTGGCAGTTGGAGCCTGCTGGGAATCTCCTCCCCTCAGTTATGAGAGCTCTGGATAAAACACATATGCACTTTTTTGCCAAGTGCATTATTTTCCAAGTTCTGTCTCTTTTCCTATGCTTTAAGAGTGACTCCCGTGTACCTTCTGAAATCGGTTTCCTGCAATTCTGCCCCGCTTTCAAGTCCTCTTGGCAGCCTTACTTCAATATATTTTTGGACCATAGCTGTCATTTATAACTCTGCAGGTTTGTGAATGACAGTGTCCCTGAGCTCCTTTCTTCAACTCGCTTTCTTGTGAGCTCTCCGCAATACCGCAGGATTGCTTCAGGCCCTAGTGTGGTTCCGGCATGGCACGCTGAGCCTTTGGTTAATTCCTCTTCCTGGTGGGAAATGAGAGTCAAATTTGCCCGTCCAGACACCTCCAGCTAGTCTCTCATTGGTTCTCCCTATTCCTGTTCATTTTCCGCAGAAATTGCAAACTGGGCCAACCAGGAGGTTAAAGGCACTGACTCTCCAAGTGGGGAGAGTGTTAGTAAAGCGTCTTGAATGTTGCACCCGAGTACCAGGGGACGAAAACTGAGACACATTTGAACACGTTTCCCGAACACACGGTGGATCATACTCTGGGTTCCACATGCATGTTTTAGCTGAAGGAAGAATCCCTTAAACCTGGAGAGTTGAGACCCATGGAATGGGTACCATGCAATATGACTTCAAAGGGTCTGCATTTGCTCACCGAACCTCACCAATCCTATCACTGCTGCGTTTATGCCGCTGTACACACACTTGATTCACTTTCGGAGACATATAAATCCATAGGTTTTAAGATTCTTACTAGTCAGGTATATTCTTAGGCGTTTAATATGGGGTGTTGAGTCCACTTCGTTGAGCAAGGAGTAGCTCTTGTCTATTACATATTTGGCTTATGGAACGGTATCTGTGCTAATTTCAATCTCTGGTTTTATGCAAAACCCCAACTCACCTTTCCCCTTAAGCAAGCATAAGTTGGTTTTTTACATTTGAGACCCTGTTCTGTTTTGTAATTCAGTTCCTGTGTAGCCAAGTTTACATTCCGTGTAGTAGTGATATCTTATGATGTTTCTTTTTCTCTGTGACTTATTTCACTTAGAATCATCGTACCTCAATCCACTCATTATGCTGCTACGGGTCTGATGACATAGATTTCATTGCTGAGTGATATTGCATTGTACGTAAGTACCACAACTTCTTTATCCATTTTTCGCTTTCTGTGATATTGAACTTGTACCGTAAACGAGGTTCCTGTAAACAGAGCCGTCTGAAACTTTGGGGTGGCTGTGTCTTTTTGATTTTAATTTCCCTAAGCTATAGGACCATAAGTGGAAGTGCCCTAGGCTCTGTTGCTTTGTTTTTTACATGTTTCAGGAAACACCATACACTTCTCCAGAGTGGCTGTTGGCAATTTACATCCCGCCCATCAGCATAACAAGGCTCCCAGGTCTCCATGGCCTGTCCTGCCTTTCTGGATTTTACACTTTTTTCAGATGGCCCTTTTGACCGGGGGGCAGTGAGACTTCATTGTAGTGCAGATTTCCTTTGCAAGCTTGCTTGGTTGGCCAAAAAGGGCGTATGCGTTGTTTCCTGAATATATTCAGGGAAAAACGCATACGCCCTTTTTGGCCAAGTGCATCACTGTGGACGTTCTGCCTCTTTTCCTATGCTTTACATGCAACTCCAGTTTACCTCCTGAAATCGGTTTCCTGCAATTCTGCCCCGCTTTCAAGTCCTCTTGGCAGCCTTACTTCAATATATTTTTGGACGATAGCTGTCATTTATAACTCTGCAGGTTTGTGAATGAGAGTGTCCCTGAGCTCCTTTCTTCAACTCGCTTTCTTGTGAGCTGGCCGCAAACCCGCAAGACTGCTTCAGACCCTAATCTGCTTCTGGCAGGGCACGCTGAGCCTTTGGTTAATTCCTCTTCCTGGTGGGAAATGAGTGTTAAATACGTCCGTCCAGACACCTACCTCACTCTCAACCCCTTGGTGATGTGGGTCCTCTGGTTTGTGGCCACCTTTGCTGGGTTCCTCACCTTTCGATGATGTGGCCCCACTAGTGTGAGGACACTCCTGCCTGGTTCTCATCCACGTGGTTATGTGGACCCCCTGGTGAGAGTCTGTTCCTGGCTGTGTTCCTCACCCTTCTGTGAGGGAGACCCTCTGCTGATAGGTCACTCCTGCATGGCTGGCACACATTGCCTTGGTGAAGTCAGCCGTGTGGTGGCAGTTGGAGCATGCTGGGAATCTCCCCCCACCGGTGATGAGGGCCCTCTTGCGTCAGGCCCTAACTGCTGGGCTCACCAACTTTTCTTAGTGAGCCCAATGATGCTTGGGCACTCCTCTTAGGATCCCATCTCCATGGGGATGTGCGCCTTCTGCTCTGAGGTTCCAACGGCTGGGTGGTTCACATTTTCATGATGTGGGCTCTCTGGTGTTAGTACACAGAGGCCTGGATCCCATAGCCTCTGTGCTCTTGGCCGCCTGCTGGGAGGTTCCAACTGCTGGATTCCTCACTTTTTTAATTTTTTGGGCCCTCTGTTGTGAGGATCCTCCTGCCTGCCTCACTCCCAGCCCCTTCGTGATGCGTGTCGTCTGGTTTGAGGCCACATGTGCTGGGTTCCTCACCTTTCGATGATGTGGGACCAATGGTCTTAGGAGACTCCTGCCTGGTTCACATCCCCTTGGTGATGTGGGCCCTCTGTTGAGAGTCTGATCCTGGCTGGGTTCCTCACCCATCTGTGAGGTGGGCCGTCTGCGGTGAGGTCACTCCTGCCTGGCTTGCTCACCTCGCCTTGTGGACATGAGCCCTCTGGTGGCACTTGGAGCCTGCTGGGAGCCTCCTCCCCTCGGTGATGAGGGCCCTCTGGCGTCAGGCCCTAACTGCTGGGCTCCCCACATTTTGTGATGTGCGCCCAGTGGTGCGAGGACACTCCAGCCGGGTTCACATCCCCATTGGGATGTGGGCCTTCTGCTCTGAGGTCCCAACGCCTGGGTTGCTCACAGTTTCATGATGTGGGCTCTCTGCTGTTAGTTCACTCCTGCCTGCATCCCATAACTTCTGTGCTCTCGGTCGCCTGCTGGGAGGTTCCAACTGCTGGATTCCTCACCTTTCTTATTCTTTGGGCCCTCTGTTTTTAGGCTACTCCTGCCTGCCTCACTCCCATTCCCTTTGTGATATGTGTCCTCTGATTTGAGGCCACCTGTGCTGGGTTCCGCACCTTTCGATGATGTGGCCCCACTGGAGGGAAGACAGTCCTGACTGGTTCCCATCCCCTTGCTGATGTGGGCCCTCAGGTGAGAGTCTGATCCTGGCTGGGTTCCTCACCCTTCTGTGAGGTGGGCCCTCTGCTGTGAGGTCAATCATGCCTGTCTGGCACACGTCACCTTGGCGACGTGGGCCCTCTGGTGGCAGTTGGAGTGTGCTGGGATCCTCCTCCCCTCGGTGATGAGGGCCCTCTTGCCTTAGGCCATAACTGCTGGGCTCCCCACATTTTCTGATGTGCGCCAAGTGAGTGAGGACACTCTTGCCAGGTTCCCATCCCCATGGGGATATGGGCCTTCTGCTCTGAGGTCAAAACGGCTGGCTTGCTCACAGTACCATGATGTGGGCCCTCTGCTGTGAGTTCACTCCGGCAAGGATCCCTTATCATCGGTGCTCTGAGCCGCCTGCTGGGAGGTTCCAACTGCTGGATTCCTCAACTTTTTTATTCTATGTGCCCTCTGTTGTGAGGCTCCTCCTGCCTGCCTCACTGCCAGCCCCTTGGTGATGACTGTCCTATGGCTTGTGGCCACATGTGCTGCGTTCCTCACCTTTCGATGGTGTGGCCCCACTCGTGTGAGGACACTCCTGCCTGGTTCCCATCCCCTTGGTGAGGTGGGCCCTCTGGCGAGAGTCTAATCCTGGCTGGGTTCCTCAACGTTCTGTGAGGTAGGCCCTCTGCTGTGAGGTCACTCCTGCCTGGCTGGCCCACGTCACCTTGGAGACGTGAGCCCTCTGGTGGCAGTTGGAGCATGCAGGGTGCCTCCTCCTCTCGGTGATGACGGCCCTCTGGCGTCAGGCCCTAAATGGTGGGCTCCCCACATTTTCCGATGTGCGCCCAGTGGTGCGAGGACACTCCAGCCAGGTTCCCATTCCCATGGGGATGCGGGCCTTCTGCGCTGAGGTCCCAACGCCTGGGTTTCTCACTGTTTTATGATGTGGGCCCTCTGCTGTGAGTTCACTGCGGCCTGGATCCCATAGCCTCGGTGTTCTGAGCCGCCTGCTGGAAGGTCTAAATGCTGGGATCCTCACGTTTTTTATATTATGTGCCCTGTGTTGTGAGGCTACTCCTGCCTGCCTCACTCCAAGGCCCTTGGTGATGTGGGTTCTCTGGTTTGAGGACACATGTGCTGGGTTCCTCACCTTAAGATGATGAGGCCCCACTGGTGTGAGGATAATCCTGACTGGTTCCCATCCCCTTTGTGATGTGGGTCTTCTGGTGAGAGTCTGATCCTGGCTGGGTTCCTCACCCATCTGTGAGGTGGGCCCTCTATA
Organism: Lagenorhynchus albirostris; assembly: GCF_949774975.1. Lineage (NCBI taxonomy): Eukaryota > Metazoa > Chordata > Mammalia > Artiodactyla > Delphinidae > Lagenorhynchus > Lagenorhynchus albirostris. The sequence goes on along the minus strand of NC_083096.1, from coordinate 64,128,122 downwards.
TCAGGTAACTCTTGCCTGGCTTGCTCACCTCGCCTTGTTGACATGAGCCCTCTGGTGGCACTTGGACCCTGCTGGGAGCCCCTTCACCTCTGTGATGAGGGCCCTCTGACGTCAGGCCCTAACTGCTGGGCTCCCCAACTTTTCTTAGTGAGCCCAGTGATGCTCGGGCACTCCTCTTAGGTTCCCATCTCCATGGGGATGTGGGCCTTCTGCTCTGAGGTCCCAACGGCTGGGTTGATCACAATTTCATGATGTGGGCTCTCTGGTGTTAGTTCACTGTGGCCTGGATCCCATAGCCTGTGTGCTCTTGGCCGCCTGCTGGGAGGTTCCAACTGCTGGATTCCTCACCTTTTTTATTCTTTGGGCCCTCTGTTTTTAGGCTACTCCTACCTGCCTCACTCCCATCCCCTTTGTGATGTATGTCCTCTGATATGAGGCCGCATGAGCTGGGTTCCTCACCTTTCGATGATGTAGCCCCACTGGTGGGAGGACAGTCCTGACTGGTTCCCATCCCCTTGGTGTTGTGAGCCCTCTGGCGAGAGTCTCATCCTGCCTCGGTTCCTCACCCTTCTGTGAGATAGGCCCTCTGCTGTGAAGTCACTACTGCCTGGCTGGCGCATGCCACCTTGTAGACGTGGGCCCTCTGTTGGCAGTTGGAACCTGCTGGCAGTCTCCTCCCCTCAGTTATGAGGGCCCCCTGGCGTCAGGCCCTAACTGCTGGGCTCCTAACATTTTCTGATATGTGCTAAGTGGTGCGAGGCCACTCCTGCCAGGTTCCCATCCCAATGGGGATGTGGGCCTTCTGTTCTGAGGTCCCAACGGCTGGGCTGCTCGCAGGTTCATGATGTGGGCCCTCTGCTGTGAGTTCACTGCGGCCTGGATCCCATAGCCTCGGTGCTCTGGGCCACTTGCTGGGAGGTTCCAACTGCTGGATTCCTCAACTTTTATATTCTATGGACCCTGTGTTGTGAGGCCGGTCCTGCCAGCCTAATTCTGAACCCCTTGGTGATGTGGTTCCTCTGGTTTGAGGCTACATGTGCTGGGATCCTCACCTTTCGATGATGTTGTCCCACTGGTGTGGGGACACTCCTGCCTGGTTCCCATCCCCTTGGTGATGTGGGCCCTCTGGTGCGAGTCTGATCCTGACTGGGTTCGTCACACTTCTCTGAGGTGGGCCCTCTGCTGTGAGGTCATTCGTGCCTGGTTGGCACACATCGCCTTGGCGACGTCAGCCCTCTGGTGGCAGTTGGAGCCTGCTGGGAGCCTCCTTCCCTTGGTGATGAGGGTCCTCTGACGTCAGGCCCTAACTGCTGGTCTCCCAAAATTTTCTGATACGTTCTCAGTGGTGCGAGGACACTCCTACCAGATTTCCATCCCCATGGGGATGTGGGCCTCCTGCTCTGAGGTCCCAATGGCTGGGTTGCTCAGTTTCATGACATGGGCCCTCTTCTGTGAGTTCACTGTGGCCTGGATCCCATAGCCTCGGTGCTCTGGGCTGCCTGCTGGGAGGTTCCAACGGCTGAATTCCTCACTTTTTTATTCTATGGGCCCAGTGTTGTGAGGCTACTCCTGCCTGCCTCACTCCGAGGCCCTTGGTGATGTGGGTCCTCTGGTTTGAGGACACATGTGCTGAGTACCTCACCTTTCGATGATGTGGCCCCACTGGTGTGAAGACACTCCTGCCTGGTTCTCATCCCCTTGGTGATGTGGGCCCTCTGGTGAGAGTCTGATGTTGGCTGGGTTTCTCACCCTTCTGTGACGTGGGACCTCTGTTGTGAGGTAACTCCTGCCTGGCTTGCTCACGTTGCCTTGGCAACGTGAGGCCTCAGGTGGCAGTTGGAGCCTGCTGGGAATCTCCTCCCCTCAGTTATGAGAGCTCTGGATAAAACACATATGCACTTTTTTGCCAAGTGCATTATTTTCCAAGTTCTGTCTCTTTTCCTATGCTTTAAGAGTGACTCCCGTGTACCTTCTGAAATCGGTTTCCTGCAATTCTGCCCCGCTTTCAAGTCCTCTTGGCAGCCTTACTTCAATATATTTTTGGACCATAGCTGTCATTTATAACTCTGCAGGTTTGTGAATGACAGTGTCCCTGAGCTCCTTTCTTCAACTCGCTTTCTTGTGAGCTCTCCGCAATACCGCAGGATTGCTTCAGGCCCTAGTGTGGTTCCGGCATGGCACGCTGAGCCTTTGGTTAATTCCTCTTCCTGGTGGGAAATGAGAGTCAAATTTGCCCGTCCAGACACCTCCAGCTAGTCTCTCATTGGTTCTCCCTATTCCTGTTCATTTTCCGCAGAAATTGCAAACTGGGCCAACCAGGAGGTTAAAGGCACTGACTCTCCAAGTGGGGAGAGTGTTAGTAAAGCGTCTTGAATGTTGCACCCGAGTACCAGGGGACGAAAACTGAGACACATTTGAACACGTTTCCCGAACACACGGTGGATCATACTCTGGGTTCCACATGCATGTTTTAGCTGAAGGAAGAATCCCTTAAACCTGGAGAGTTGAGACCCATGGAATGGGTACCATGCAATATGACTTCAAAGGGTCTGCATTTGCTCACCGAACCTCACCAATCCTATCACTGCTGCGTTTATGCCGCTGTACACACACTTGATTCACTTTCGGAGACATATAAATCCATAGGTTTTAAGATTCTTACTAGTCAGGTATATTCTTAGGCGTTTAATATGGGGTGTTGAGTCCACTTCGTTGAGCAAGGAGTAGCTCTTGTCTATTACATATTTGGCTTATGGAACGGTATCTGTGCTAATTTCAATCTCTGGTTTTATGCAAAACCCCAACTCACCTTTCCCCTTAAGCAAGCATAAGTTGGTTTTTTACATTTGAGACCCTGTTCTGTTTTGTAATTCAGTTCCTGTGTAGCCAAGTTTACATTCCGTGTAGTAGTGATATCTTATGATGTTTCTTTTTCTCTGTGACTTATTTCACTTAGAATCATCGTACCTCAATCCACTCATTATGCTGCTACGGGTCTGATGACATAGATTTCATTGCTGAGTGATATTGCATTGTACGTAAGTACCACAACTTCTTTATCCATTTTTCGCTTTCTGTGATATTGAACTTGTACCGTAAACGAGGTTCCTGTAAACAGAGCCGTCTGAAACTTTGGGGTGGCTGTGTCTTTTTGATTTTAATTTCCCTAAGCTATAGGACCATAAGTGGAAGTGCCCTAGGCTCTGTTGCTTTGTTTTTTACATGTTTCAGGAAACACCATACACTTCTCCAGAGTGGCTGTTGGCAATTTACATCCCGCCCATCAGCATAACAAGGCTCCCAGGTCTCCATGGCCTGTCCTGCCTTTCTGGATTTTACACTTTTTTCAGATGGCCCTTTTGACCGGGGGGCAGTGAGACTTCATTGTAGTGCAGATTTCCTTTGCAAGCTTGCTTGGTTGGCCAAAAAGGGCGTATGCGTTGTTTCCTGAATATATTCAGGGAAAAACGCATACGCCCTTTTTGGCCAAGTGCATCACTGTGGACGTTCTGCCTCTTTTCCTATGCTTTACATGCAACTCCAGTTTACCTCCTGAAATCGGTTTCCTGCAATTCTGCCCCGCTTTCAAGTCCTCTTGGCAGCCTTACTTCAATATATTTTTGGACGATAGCTGTCATTTATAACTCTGCAGGTTTGTGAATGAGAGTGTCCCTGAGCTCCTTTCTTCAACTCGCTTTCTTGTGAGCTGGCCGCAAACCCGCAAGACTGCTTCAGACCCTAATCTGCTTCTGGCAGGGCACGCTGAGCCTTTGGTTAATTCCTCTTCCTGGTGGGAAATGAGTGTTAAATACGTCCGTCCAGACACCTACCTCACTCTCAACCCCTTGGTGATGTGGGTCCTCTGGTTTGTGGCCACCTTTGCTGGGTTCCTCACCTTTCGATGATGTGGCCCCACTAGTGTGAGGACACTCCTGCCTGGTTCTCATCCACGTGGTTATGTGGACCCCCTGGTGAGAGTCTGTTCCTGGCTGTGTTCCTCACCCTTCTGTGAGGGAGACCCTCTGCTGATAGGTCACTCCTGCATGGCTGGCACACATTGCCTTGGTGAAGTCAGCCGTGTGGTGGCAGTTGGAGCATGCTGGGAATCTCCCCCCACCGGTGATGAGGGCCCTCTTGCGTCAGGCCCTAACTGCTGGGCTCACCAACTTTTCTTAGTGAGCCCAATGATGCTTGGGCACTCCTCTTAGGATCCCATCTCCATGGGGATGTGCGCCTTCTGCTCTGAGGTTCCAACGGCTGGGTGGTTCACATTTTCATGATGTGGGCTCTCTGGTGTTAGTACACAGAGGCCTGGATCCCATAGCCTCTGTGCTCTTGGCCGCCTGCTGGGAGGTTCCAACTGCTGGATTCCTCACTTTTTTAATTTTTTGGGCCCTCTGTTGTGAGGATCCTCCTGCCTGCCTCACTCCCAGCCCCTTCGTGATGCGTGTCGTCTGGTTTGAGGCCACATGTGCTGGGTTCCTCACCTTTCGATGATGTGGGACCAATGGTCTTAGGAGACTCCTGCCTGGTTCACATCCCCTTGGTGATGTGGGCCCTCTGTTGAGAGTCTGATCCTGGCTGGGTTCCTCACCCATCTGTGAGGTGGGCCGTCTGCGGTGAGGTCACTCCTGCCTGGCTTGCTCACCTCGCCTTGTGGACATGAGCCCTCTGGTGGCACTTGGAGCCTGCTGGGAGCCTCCTCCCCTCGGTGATGAGGGCCCTCTGGCGTCAGGCCCTAACTGCTGGGCTCCCCACATTTTGTGATGTGCGCCCAGTGGTGCGAGGACACTCCAGCCGGGTTCACATCCCCATTGGGATGTGGGCCTTCTGCTCTGAGGTCCCAACGCCTGGGTTGCTCACAGTTTCATGATGTGGGCTCTCTGCTGTTAGTTCACTCCTGCCTGCATCCCATAACTTCTGTGCTCTCGGTCGCCTGCTGGGAGGTTCCAACTGCTGGATTCCTCACCTTTCTTATTCTTTGGGCCCTCTGTTTTTAGGCTACTCCTGCCTGCCTCACTCCCATTCCCTTTGTGATATGTGTCCTCTGATTTGAGGCCACCTGTGCTGGGTTCCGCACCTTTCGATGATGTGGCCCCACTGGAGGGAAGACAGTCCTGACTGGTTCCCATCCCCTTGCTGATGTGGGCCCTCAGGTGAGAGTCTGATCCTGGCTGGGTTCCTCACCCTTCTGTGAGGTGGGCCCTCTGCTGTGAGGTCAATCATGCCTGTCTGGCACACGTCACCTTGGCGACGTGGGCCCTCTGGTGGCAGTTGGAGTGTGCTGGGATCCTCCTCCCCTCGGTGATGAGGGCCCTCTTGCCTTAGGCCATAACTGCTGGGCTCCCCACATTTTCTGATGTGCGCCAAGTGAGTGAGGACACTCTTGCCAGGTTCCCATCCCCATGGGGATATGGGCCTTCTGCTCTGAGGTCAAAACGGCTGGCTTGCTCACAGTACCATGATGTGGGCCCTCTGCTGTGAGTTCACTCCGGCAAGGATCCCTTATCATCGGTGCTCTGAGCCGCCTGCTGGGAGGTTCCAACTGCTGGATTCCTCAACTTTTTTATTCTATGTGCCCTCTGTTGTGAGGCTCCTCCTGCCTGCCTCACTGCCAGCCCCTTGGTGATGACTGTCCTATGGCTTGTGGCCACATGTGCTGCGTTCCTCACCTTTCGATGGTGTGGCCCCACTCGTGTGAGGACACTCCTGCCTGGTTCCCATCCCCTTGGTGAGGTGGGCCCTCTGGCGAGAGTCTAATCCTGGCTGGGTTCCTCAACGTTCTGTGAGGTAGGCCCTCTGCTGTGAGGTCACTCCTGCCTGGCTGGCCCACGTCACCTTGGAGACGTGAGCCCTCTGGTGGCAGTTGGAGCATGCAGGGTGCCTCCTCCTCTCGGTGATGACGGCCCTCTGGCGTCAGGCCCTAAATGGTGGGCTCCCCACATTTTCCGATGTGCGCCCAGTGGTGCGAGGACACTCCAGCCAGGTTCCCATTCCCATGGGGATGCGGGCCTTCTGCGCTGAGGTCCCAACGCCTGGGTTTCTCACTGTTTTATGATGTGGGCCCTCTGCTGTGAGTTCACTGCGGCCTGGATCCCATAGCCTCGGTGTTCTGAGCCGCCTGCTGGAAGGTCTAAATGCTGGGATCCTCACGTTTTTTATATTATGTGCCCTGTGTTGTGAGGCTACTCCTGCCTGCCTCACTCCAAGGCCCTTGGTGATGTGGGTTCTCTGGTTTGAGGACACATGTGCTGGGTTCCTCACCTTAAGATGATGAGGCCCCACTGGTGTGAGGATAATCCTGACTGGTTCCCATCCCCTTTGTGATGTGGGTCTTCTGGTGAGAGTCTGATCCTGGCTGGGTTCCTCACCCATCTGTGAGGTGGGCCCTCTATATCAGGTAACTCTTGCCTGGCTTGCTCACCTCGCCTTGTTGACATGAGCCCTCTGGTGGCACTTGGACCCTGCTGGGAGCCCCTTCACCTCTGTGATGAGGGCCCTCTGACGTCAGGCCCTAACTGCTGGGCTCCCCAACTTTTCTTAGTGAGCCCAGTGATGCTCGGGCACTCCTCTTAGGTTCCCATCTCCATGGGGATGTGGGCCTTCTGCTCTGAGGTCCCAACGGCTGGGTTGATCACAATTTCATGATGTGGGCTCTCTGGTGTTAGTTCACTGTGGCCTGGATCCCATAGCCTGTGTGCTCTTGGCCGCCTGCTGGGAGGTTCCAACTGCTGGATTCCTCACCTTTTTTATTCTTTGGGCCCTCTGTTTTTAGGCTACTCCTACCTGCCTCACTCCCATCCCCTTTGTGATGTATGTCCTCTGATATGAGGCCGCATGAGCTGGGTTCCTCACCTTTCGATGATGTAGCCCCACTGGTGGGAGGACAGTCCTGACTGGTTCCCATCCCCTTGGTGTTGTGAGCCCTCTGGCGAGAGTCTCATCCTGCCTCGGTTCCTCACCCTTCTGTGAGATAGGCCCTCTGCTGTGAAGTCACTACTGCCTGGCTGGCGCATGCCACCTTGTAGACGTGGGCCCTCTGTTGGCAGTTGGAACCTGCTGGCAGTCTCCTCCCCTCAGTTATGAGGGCCCCCTGGCGTCAGGCCCTAACTGCTGGGCTCCTAACATTTTCTGATATGTGCTAAGTGGTGCGAGGCCACTCCTGCCAGGTTCCCATCCCAATGGGGATGTGGGCCTTCTGTTCTGAGGTCCCAACGGCTGGGCTGCTCGCAGGTTCATGATGTGGGCCCTCTGCTGTGAGTTCACTGCGGCCTGGATCCCATAGCCTCGGTGCTCTGGGCCACTTGCTGGGAGGTTCCAACTGCTGGATTCCTCAACTTTTATATTCTATGGACCCTGTGTTGTGAGGCCGGTCCTGCCAGCCTAATTCTGAACCCCTTGGTGATGTGGTTCCTCTGGTTTGAGGCTACATGTGCTGGGATCCTCACCTTTCGATGATGTTGTCCCACTGGTGTGGGGACACTCCTGCCTGGTTCCCATCCCCTTGGTGATGTGGGCCCTCTGGTGCGAGTCTGATCCTGACTGGGTTCGTCACACTTCTCTGAGGTGGGCCCTCTGCTGTGAGGTCATTCGTGCCTGGTTGGCACACATCGCCTTGGCGACGTCAGCCCTCTGGTGGCAGTTGGAGCCTGCTGGGAGCCTCCTTCCCTTGGTGATGAGGGTCCTCTGACGTCAGGCCCTAACTGCTGGTCTCCCAAAATTTTCTGATACGTTCTCAGTGGTGCGAGGACACTCCTACCAGATTTCCATCCCCATGGGGATGTGGGCCTCCTGCTCTGAGGTCCCAATGGCTGGGTTGCTCAGTTTCATGACATGGGCCCTCTTCTGTGAGTTCACTGTGGCCTGGATCCCATAGCCTCGGTGCTCTGGGCTGCCTGCTGGGAGGTTCCAACGGCTGAATTCCTCACTTTTTTATTCTATGGGCCCAGTGTTGTGAGGCTACTCCTGCCTGCCTCACTCCGAGGCCCTTGGTGATGTGGGTCCTCTGGTTTGAGGACACATGTGCTGAGTACCTCACCTTTCGATGATGTGGCCCCACTGGTGTGAAGACACTCCTGCCTGGTTCTCATCCCCTTGGTGATGTGGGCCCTCTGGTGAGAGTCTGATGTTGGCTGGGTTTCTCACCCTTCTGTGACGTGGGACCTCTGTTGTGAGGTAACTCCTGCCTGGCTTGCTCACGTTGCCTTGGCAACGTGAGGCCTCAGGTGGCAGTTGGAGCCTGCTGGGAATCTCCTCCCCTCAGTTATGAGAGCTCTGGATAAAACACATATGCACTTTTTTGCCAAGTGCATTATTTTCCAAGTTCTGTCTCTTTTCCTATGCTTTAAGAGTGACTCCCGTGTACCTTCTGAAATCGGTTTCCTGCAATTCTGCCCCGCTTTCAAGTCCTCTTGGCAGCCTTACTTCAATATATTTTTGGACCATAGCTGTCATTTATAACTCTGCAGGTTTGTGAATGACAGTGTCCCTGAGCTCCTTTCTTCAACTCGCTTTCTTGTGAGCTCTCCGCAATACCGCAGGATTGCTTCAGGCCCTAGTGTGGTTCCGGCATGGCACGCTGAGCCTTTGGTTAATTCCTCTTCCTGGTGGGAAATGAGAGTCAAATTTGCCCGTCCAGACACCTCCAGCTAGTCTCTCATTGGTTCTCCCTATTCCTGTTCATTTTCCGCAGAAATTGCAAACTGGGCCAACCAGGAGGTTAAAGGCACTGACTCTCCAAGTGGGGAGAGTGTTAGTAAAGCGTCTTGAATGTTGCACCCGAGTACCAGGGGACGAAAACTGAGACACATTTGAACACGTTTCCCGAACACACGGTGGATCATACTCTGGGTTCCACATGCATGTTTTAGCTGAAGGAAGAATCCCTTAAACCTGGAGAGTTGAGACCCATGGAATGGGTACCATGCAATATGACTTCAAAGGGTCTGCATTTGCTCACCGAACCTCACCAATCCTATCACTGCTGCGTTTATGCCGCTGTACACACACTTGATTCACTTTCGGAGACATATAAATCCATAGGTTTTAAGATTCTTACTAGTCAGGTATATTCTTAGGCGTTTAATATGGGGTGTTGAGTCCACTTCGTTGAGCAAGGAGTAGCTCTTGTCTATTACATATTTGGCTTATGGAACGGTATCTGTGCTAATTTCAATCTCTGGTTTTATGCAAAACCCCAACTCACCTTTCCCCTTAAGCAAGCATAAGTTGGTTTTTTACATTTGAGACCCTGTTCTGTTTTGTAATTCAGTTCCTGTGTAGCCAAGTTTACATTCCGTGTAGTAGTGATATCTTATGATGTTTCTTTTTCTCTGTGACTTATTTCACTTAGAATCATCGTACCTCAATCCACTCATTATGCTGCTACGGGTCTGATGACATAGATTTCATTGCTGAGTGATATTGCATTGTACGTAAGTACCACAACTTCTTTATCCATTTTTCGCTTTCTGTGATATTGAACTTGTACCGTAAACGAGGTTCCTGTAAACAGAGCCGTCTGAAACTTTGGGGTGGCTGTGTCTTTTTGATTTTAATTTCCCTAAGCTATAGGACCATAAGTGGAAGTGCCCTAGGCTCTGTTGCTTTGTTTTTTACATGTTTCAGGAAACACCATACACTTCTCCAGAGTGGCTGTTGGCAATTTACATCCCGCCCATCAGCATAACAAGGCTCCCAGGTCTCCATGGCCTGTCCTGCCTTTCTGGATTTTACACTTTTTTCAGATGGCCCTTTTGACCGGGGGGCAGTGAGACTTCATTGTAGTGCAGATTTCCTTTGCAAGCTTGCTTGGTTGGCCAAAAAGGGCGTATGCGTTGTTTCCTGAATATATTCAGGGAAAAACACATACGCCCTTTTTGGCCAAGTGCATCACTGTGGACGTTCTGCCTCTTTTCCTATGCTTTACGTGCAACTCCAGTTTACCTCCTGAAATCGGTTTCCTGCAATTCTGCCCCGCTTTCAAGTCCTCTTGGCAGCCTTACTTCAATATATTTTTGGACGATAGCTGTCATTTATAACTCTGCAGGTTTGTGAATGAGAGTGTCCCTGAGCTCCTTTCTTCAACTCGCTTTCTTGTGAGCTGGCCGCAAACCCGCAAGACTGCTTCAGACCCTAATCTGCTTCTGGCAGGGCACGCTGAGCCTTTGGTTAATTCCTCTTCCTGGTGGGAAATGAGTGTTAAATACGTCCGTCCAGACACCTACCTCACTCTCAACCCCTTGGTGATGTGGGTCCTCTGGTTTGTGGCCACCTTTGCTGGGTTCCTCACCTTTCGATGATGTGGCCCCACTAGTGTGAGGACACTCCTGCCTGGTTCTCATCCACGTGGTTATGTGGACCCCCTGGTGAGAGTCTGTTCCTGGCTGTGTTCCTCACCCTTCTGTGAGGGAGACCCTCTGCTGATAGGTCACTCCTGCATGGCTGGCACACATTGCCTTGGTGAAGTCAGCCGTGTGGTGGCAGTTGGAGCATGCTGGGAATCTCCCCCCACCGGTGATGAGGGCCCTCTTGCGTCAGGCCCTAACTGCTGGGCTCACCAACTTTTCTTAGTGAGCCCAATGATGCTTGGGCACTCCTCTTAGGATCCCATCTCCATGGGGATGTGCGCCTTCTGCTCTGAGGTTCCAACGGCTGGGTGGTTCACATTTTCATGATGTGGGCTCTCTGGTGTTAGTACACAGAGGCCTGGATCCCATAGCCTCTGTGCTCTTGGCCGCCTGCTGGGAGGTTCCAACTGCTGGATTCCTCACTTTTTTAATTTTTTGGGCCCTCTGTTGTGAGGATCCTCCTGCCTGCCTCACTCCCAGCCCCTTCGTGATGCGTGTCGTCTGGTTTGAGGCCACATGTGCTGGGTTCCTCACCTTTCGATGATGTGGGACCAATGGTCTTAGGAGACTCCTGCCTGGTTCACATCCCCTTGGTGATGTGGGCCCTCTGTTGAGAGTCTGATCCTGGCTGGGTTCCTCACCCATCTGTGAGGTGGGCCGTCTGCGGTGAGGTCACTCCTGCCTGGCTTGCTCACCTCGCCTTGTGGACATGAGCCCTCTGGTGGCACTTGGAGCCTGCTGGGAGCCTCCTCCCCTCGGTGATGAGGGCCCTCTGGCGTCAGGCCCTAACTGCTGGGCTCCCCACATTTTGTGATGTGCGCCCAGTGGTGCGAGGACACTCCAGCCGGGTTCACATCCCCATTGGGATGTGGGCCTTCTGCTCTGAGGTCCCAACGCCTGGGTTGCTCACAGTTTCATGATGTGGGCTCTCTGCTGTTAGTTCACTCCTGCCTGCATCCCATAACTTCTGTGCTCTCGGTCGCCTGCTGGGAGGTTCCAACTGCTGGATTCCTCACCTTTCTTATTCTTTGGGCCCTCTGTTTTTAGGCTACTCCTGCCTGCCTCACTCCCATTCCCTTTGTGATATGTGTCCTCTGATTTGAGGCCACATGTGCTGGGTTCCGCACCTTTCGATGATGTGGCCCCACTGGAGGGAAGACAGTCCTGACTGGTTCCCATCCCCTTGCTGATGTGGGCCCTCAGGTGAGAGTCTGATCCTGGCTGGGTTCCTCACCCTTCTGTGAGGTGGGCCCTCTGCTGTGAGGTCAATCATGCCTGTCTGGCACACGTCACCTTGGCGACGTGGGCCCTCTGGTGGCAGTTGGAGTGTGCTGGGATCCTCCTCCCCTCGGTGATGAGGGCCCTCTTGCCTTAGGCCATAACTGCTGGGCTCCCCACATTTTCTGATGTGCGCCAAGTGAGTGAGGACACTCTTGCCAGGTTCCCATCCCCATGGGGATATGGGCCTTCTGCTCTGAGGTCAAAACGGCTGGCTTGCTCACAGTACCATGATGTGGGCCCTCTGCTGTGAGTTCACTCCGGCAAGGATCCCTTATCATCGGTGCTCTGAGCCGCCTGCTGGGAGGTTCCAACTGCTGGATTCCTCACCTTTTTTATTCTATGTGCCCTCTGTTGTGAGGCTCCTCCTGCCTGCCTCACTGCCAGCCCCTTGGTGATGACTGTCCTATGGCTTGTGGCCACATGTGCTGCGTTCCTCACCTTTCGATGGTGTGGCCCCACTCGTGTGAGGACACTCCTGCCTGGTTCCCATCCCCTTGGTGAGGTGGGCCCTCTGGCGAGAGTCTAATCCTGGCTGGGTTCCTCAACGTTCTGTGAGGTAGGCCCTCTGCTGTGAGGTCACTCCTGCCTGGCTGGCCCACGTCACCTTGGAGACGTGAGCCCTCTGGTGGCAGTTGGAGCATGCAGGGTGCCTCCTCCTCTCGGTGATGACGGCCCTCTGGCGTCAGGCCCTAAATGGTGGGCTCCCCACATTTTCCGATGTGCGCCCAGTGGTGCGAGGACACTCCAGCCAGGTTCCCATTCCCATGGGGATGCGGGCCTTCTGCGCTGAGGTCCCAACGCCTGGGTTTCTCACTGTTTTATGATGTGGGGCCTCTGCTGTGAGTTCACTGCGGCCTGGATCCCATAGCCTCGGTGTTCTGAGCCGCCTGCTGGAAGGTCTAAATGCTGGGATCCTCACGTTTTTTATATTATGTGCCCTGTGTTGTGAGGCTACTCCTGCCTGCCTCACTCCAAGGCCCTTGGTGATGTGGGTTCTCTGGTTTGAGGACACATGTGCTGGGTTCCTCACCTTAAGATGATGAGGCCCCACTGGTGTGAGGATAATCCTGACTGGTTCCCATCCCCTTTGTGATGTGGGTCTTCTGGTGAGAGTCTGATCCTGGCTGGGTTCCTCACCCATCTGTGAGGTGGGCCCTCTATATCAGGTAACTCTTGCCTGGCTTGCTCACCTCGCCTTGTTGACATGAGCCCTCTGGTGGCACTTGGACCCTGCTGGGAGCCCCTTCACCTCTGTGATGAGGGCCCTCTGACGTCAGGCCCTAACTGCTGGGCTCCCCAACTTTTCTTAGTGAGCCCAGTGATGCTCGGGCACTCCTCTTAGGTTCCCATCTCCATGGGGATGTGGGCCTTCTGCTCTGAGGTCCCAACGGCTGGGTTGATCACAATTTCATGATGTGGGCTCTCTGGTGTTAGTTCACTGTGGCCTGGATCCCATAGCCTGTGTGCTCTTGGCCGCCTGCTGGGAGGTTCCAACTGCTGGATTCCTCACCTTTTTTATTCTTTGGGCCCTCTGTTTTTAGGCTACTCCTACCTGCCTCACTCCCATCCCCTTTGTGATGTATGTCCTCTGATATGAGGCCGCATGAGCTGGGTTCCTCACCTTTCGATGATGTAGCCCCACTGGTGGGAGGACAGTCCTGACTGGTTCCCATCCCCTTGGTGTTGTGAGCCCTCTGGCGAGAGTCTCATCCTGCCTCGGTTCCTCACCCTTCTGTGAGATAGGCCCTCTGCTGTGAAGTCACTACTGCCTGGCTGGCGCATGCCACCTTGTAGACGTGGGCCCTCTGTTGGCAGTTGGAACCTGCTGGCAGTCTCCTCCCCTCAGTTATGAGGGCCCCCTGGCGTCAGGCCCTAACTGCTGGGCTCCTAACATTTTCTGATATGTGCTAAGTGGTGCGAGGCCACTCCTGCCAGGTTCCCATCCCAATGGGGATGTGGGCCTTCTGTTCTGAGGTCCCAACGGCTGGGCTGCTCGCAGGTTCATGATGTGGGCCCTCTGCTGTGAGTTCACTGCGGCCTGGATCCCATAGCCTCGGTGCTCTGGGCCACTTGCTGGGAGGTTCCAACTGCTGGATTCCTCAACTTTTATATTCTATGGACCCTGTGTTGTGAGGCCGGTCCTGCCAGCCTAATTCTGAACCCCTTGGTGATGTGGTTCCTCTGGTTTGAGGCTACATGTGCTGGGATCCTCACCTTTCGATGATGTTGTCCCACTGGTGTGGGGACACTCCTGCCTGGTTCCCATCCCCTTGGTGATGTGGGCCCTCTGGTGCGAGTCTGATCCTGACTGGGTTCGTCACACTTCTCTGAGGTGGGCCCTCTGCTGTGAGGTCATTCGTGCCTGGTTGGCACACATCGCCTTGGCGACGTCAGCCCTCTGGTGGCAGTTGGAGCCTGCTGGGAGCCTCCTTCCCTTGGTGATGAGGGTCCTCTGACGTCAGGCCCTAACTGCTGGTCTCCCAAAATTTTCTGATACGTTCTCAGTGGTGCGAGGACACTCCTACCAGATTTCCATCCCCATGGGGATGTGGGCCTCCTGCTCTGAGGTCCCAATGGCTGGGTTGCTCAGTTTCATGACATGGGCCCTCTTCTGTGAGTTCACTGTGGCCTGGATCCCATAGCCTCGGTGCTCTGGGCTGCCTGCTGGGAGGTTCCAACGGCTGAATTCCTCACTTTTTTATTTTATGGGCCCAGTGTTGTGAGGCTACTCCTGCCTGCCTCACTCCGAGGCCCTTGGTGATGTGGGTCCTCTGGTTTGAGGACACATGTGCTGAGTACCTCACCTTTCGATGATGTGGCCCCACTGGTGTGAAGACACTCCTGCCTGGTTCTCATCCCCTTGGTGATGTGGGCCCTCTGGTGAGAGTCTGATGTTGGCTGGGTTTCTCACCCTTCTGTGACGTGGGACCTCTGTTGTGAGGTAACTCCTGCCTGGCTTGCTCACGTTGCCTTGGCAACGTGAGGCCTCAGGTGGCAGTTGGAGCCTGCTGGGAATCTCCTCCCCTCAGTTATGAGAGCTCTGGATAAAACACATATGCACTTTTTTGCCAAGTGCATTATTTTCCAAGTTCTGTCTCTTTTCCTATGCTTTAAGAGTGACTCCCGTGTACCTTCTGAAATCGGTTTCCTGCAATTCTGCCCTGCTTTCAAGTCCTCTTGGCAGCCTTACTTCAATATATTTTTGGACCATAGCTGTCATTTATAACTCTGCAGGTTTGTGAATGACAGTGTCCCTGAGCTCCTTTCTTCAACTCGCTTTCTTGTGAGCTCTCCGCAATACCGCAGGATTGCTTCAGGCCCTAGTGTGGTTCCGGCATGGCACGCTGAGCCTTTGGTTAATTCCTCTTCCTGGTGGGAAATGAGAGTCAAATTTGCCCGTCCAGACACCTCCAGCTAGTCTCTCATTGGTTCTCCCTATTCCTGTTCATTTTCCGCAGAAATTGCAAACTGGGCCAACCAGGAGGTTAAAGGCACTGACTCTCCAAGTGGGGAGAGTGTTAGTAAAGCGTCTTGAATGTTGCACCCGAGTACCAGGGGACGAAAACTGAGACACATTTGAACACGTTTCCCGAACACACGGTGGATCATACTCTGGGTTCCACATGCATGTTTTAGCTGAAGGAAGAATCCCTTA
Organism: Lagenorhynchus albirostris; assembly: GCF_949774975.1. Classification (NCBI taxonomy): domain Eukaryota; kingdom Metazoa; phylum Chordata; class Mammalia; order Artiodactyla; family Delphinidae; genus Lagenorhynchus; species Lagenorhynchus albirostris. Next base: position 64,112,837 of record NC_083096.1, on the reverse strand, counting down.
AACCTGGAGAGTTGAGACCCATGGAATGGGTACCATGCAATATGACTTCAAAGGGTCTGCATTTGCTCACCGAACCTCACCAATCCTATCACTGCTGCGTTTATGCCGCTGTACACACACTTGATTCACTTTCGGAGACATATAAATCCATAGGTTTTAAGATTCTTACTAGTCAGGTATATTCTTAGGCGTTTAATATGGGGTGTTGAGTCCACTTCGTTGAGCAAGGAGTAGCTCTTGTCTATTACATATTTGGCTTATGGAACGGTATCTGTGCTAATTTCAATCTCTGGTTTTATGCAAAACCCCAACTCACCTTTCCCCTTAAGCAAGCATAAGTTGGTTTTTTACATTTGAGACCCTGTTCTGTTTTGTAATTCAGTTCCTGTGTAGCCAAGTTTACATTCCGTGTAGTAGTGATATCTTATGATGTTTCTTTTTCTCTGTGACTTATTTCACTTAGAATCATCGTACCTCAATCCACTCATTATGCTGCTACGGGTCTGATGACATAGATTTCATTGCTGAGTGATATTGCATTGTACGTAAGTACCACAACTTCTTTATCCATTTTTCGCTTTCTGTGATATTGAACTTGTACCGTAAACGAGGTTCCTGTAAACAGAGCCGTCTGAAACTTTGGGGTGGCTGTGTCTTTTTGATTTTAATTTCCCTAAGCTATAGGACCATAAGTGGAAGTGCCCTAGGCTCTGTTGCTTTGTTTTTTACATGTTTCAGGAAACACCATACACTTCTCCAGAGTGGCTGTTGGCAATTTACATCCCGCCCATCAGCATAACAAGGCTCCCAGGTCTCCATGGCCTGTCCTGCCTTTCTGGATTTTACACTTTTTTCAGATGGCCCTTTTGACCGGGGGGCAGTGAGACTCCATTGTAGTGCAGATTTCCTTTGCAAGCTTGCTTGGTTGGCCAAAAAGGGCGTATGCGTTGTTTCCTGAATATATTCAGGGAAAAACACATACGCCCTTTTTGGCCAAGTGCATCACTGTGGACGTTCTGCCTCTTTTCCTATGCTTTACGTGCAACTCCAGTTTACCTCCTGAAATCGGTTTCCTGCAATTCTGCCCCGCTTTCAAGTCCTCTTGGCAGCCTTACTTCAATATATTTTTGGACGATAGCTGTCATTTATAACTCTGCAGGTTTGTGAATGAGAGTGTCCCTGAGCTCCTTTCTTCAACTCGCTTTCTTGTGAGCTGGCCGCAAACCCGCAAGACTGCTTCAGACCCTAATCTGCTTCTGGCAGGGCACGCTGAGCCTTTGGTTAATTCCTCTTCCTGGTGGGAAATGAGTGTTAAATACGTCCGTCCAGACACCTACCTCACTCTCAACCCCTTGGTGATGTGGGTCCTCTGGTTTGTGGCCACCTTTGCTGGGTTCCTCACCTTTCGATGATGTGGCCCCACTAGTGTGAGGACACTCCTGCCTGGTTCTCATCCACGTGGTTATGTGGACCCCCTGGTGAGAGTCTGTTCCTGGCTGTGTTCCTCACCCTTCTGTGAGGGAGACCCTCTGCTGATAGGTCACTCCTGCATGGCTGGCACACATTGCCTTGGTGAAGTCAGCCGTGTGGTGGCAGTTGGAGCATGCTGGGAATCTCCCCCCACCGGTGATGAGGGCCCTCTTGCGTCAGGCCCTAACTGCTGGGCTCACCAACTTTTCTTAGTGAGCCCAATGATGCTTGGGCACTCCTCTTAGGATCCCATCTCCATGGGGATGTGCGCCTTCTGCTCTGAGGTTCCAACGGCTGGGTGGTTCACATTTTCATGATGTGGGCTCTCTGGTGTTAGTACACAGAGGCCTGGATCCCATAGCCTCTGTGCTCTTGGCCGCCTGCTGGGAGGTTCCAACTGCTGGATTCCTCACTTTTTTAATTTTTTGGGCCCTCTGTTGTGAGGATCCTCCTGCCTGCCTCACTCCCAGCCCCTTCGTGATGCGTGTCGTCTGGTTTGAGGCCACATGTGCTGGGTTCCTCACCTTTCGATGATGTGGGACCAATGGTCTTAGGAGACTCCTGCCTGGTTCACATCCCCTTGGTGATGTGGGCCCTCTGTTGAGAGTCTGATCCTGGCTGGGTTCCTCACCCATCTGTGAGGTGGGCCGTCTGCGGTGAGGTCACTCCTGCCTGGCTTGCTCACCTCGCCTTGTGGACATGAGCCCTCTGGTGGCACTTGGAGCCTGCTGGGAGCCTCCTCCCCTCGGTGATGAGGGCCCTCTGGCGTCAGGCCCTAACTGCTGGGCTCCCCACATTTTGTGATGTGCGCCCAGTGGTGCGAGGACACTCCAGCCGGGTTCACATCCCCATTGGGATGTGGGCCTTCTGCTCTGAGGTCCCAACGCCTGGGTTGCTCACAGTTTCATGATGTGGGCTCTCTGCTGTTAGTTCACTCCTGCCTGCATCCCATAACTTCTGTGCTCTCGGTCGCCTGCTGGGAGGTTCCAACTGCTGGATTCCTCACCTTTCTTATTCTTTGGGCCCTCTGTTTTTAGGCTACTCCTGCCTGCCTCACTCCCATTCCCTTTGTGATATGTGTCCTCTGATTTGAGGCCACATGTGCTGGGTTCTGCACCTTTCGATGATGTGGCCCCACTGGAGGGAAGACAGTCCTGACTGGTTCCCATCCCCTTGCTGATGTGGGCCCTCAGGTGAGAGTCTGATCCTGGCTGGGTTCCTCACCCTTCTGTGAGGTGGGCCCTCTGCTGTGAGGTCAATCATGCCTGTCTGGCACACGTCACCTTGGCGACGTGGGCCCTCTGGTGGCAGTTGGAGTGTGCTGGGATCCTCCTCCCCTCGGTGATGAGGGCCCTCTTGCCTTAGGCCATAACTGCTGGGCTCCCCACATTTTCTGATGTGCGCCAAGTGAGTGAGGACACTCTTGCCAGGTTCCCATCCCCATGGGGATATGGGCCTTCTGCTCTGAGGTCAAAACGGCTGGCTTGCTCACAGTACCATGATGTGGGCCCTCTGCTGTGAGTTCACTCCGGCAAGGATCCCTTATCATCGGTGCTCTGAGCCGCCTGCTGGGAGGTTCCAACTGCTGGATTCCTCAACTTTTTTATTCTATGTGCCCTCTGTTGTGAGGCTCCTCCTGCCTGCCTCACTGCCAGCCCCTTGGTGATGACTGTCCTATGGCTTGTGGCCACATGTGCTGCGTTCCTCACCTTTCGATGGTGTGGCCCCACTCGTGTGAGGACACTCCTGCCTGGTTCCCATCCCCTTGGTGAGGTGGGCCCTCTGGCGAGAGTCTAATCCTGGCTGGGTTCCTCAACGTTCTGTGAGGTAGGCCCTCTGCTGTGAGGTCACTCCTGCCTGGCTGGCCCACGTCACCTTGGAGACGTGAGCCCTCTGGTGGCAGTTGGAGCATGCAGGGTGCCTCCTCCTCTCGGTGATGACGGCCCTCTGGCGTCAGGCCCTAAATGGTGGGCTCCCCACATTTTCCGATGTGCGCCCAGTGGTGCGAGGACACTCCAGCCAGGTTCCCATTCCCATGGGGATGCGGGCCTTCTGCGCTGAGGTCCCAACGCCTGGGTTTCTCACTGTTTTATGATGTGGGCCCTCTGCTGTGAGTTCACTGCGGCCTGGATCCCATAGCCTCGGTGTTCTGAGCCGCCTGCTGGAAGGTCTAAATGCTGGGATCCTCACGTTTTTTATATTATGTGCCCTGTGTTGTGAGGCTACTCCTGCCTGCCTCACTCCAAGGCCCTTGGTGATGTGGGTTCTCTGGTTTGAGGACACATGTGCTGGGTTCCTCACCTTAAGATGATGAGGCCCCACTGGTGTGAGGATAATCCTGACTGGTTCCCATCCCCTTTGTGATGTGGGTCTTCTGGTGAGAGTCTGATCCTGGCTGGGTTCCTCACCCATCTGTGAGGTGGGCCCTCTATATCAGGTAACTCTTGCCTGGCTTGCTCACCTCGCCTTGTTGACATGAGCCCTCTGGTGGCACTTGGACCCTGCTGGGAGCCCCTTCACCTCTGTGATGAGGGCCCTCTGACGTCAGGCCCTAACTGCTGGGCTCCCCAACTTTTCTTAGTGAGCCCAGTGATGCTCGGGCACTCCTCTTAGGTTCCCATCTCCATGGGGATGTGGGCCTTCTGCTCTGAGGTCCCAACGGCTGGGTTGATCACAATTTCATGATGTGGGCTCTCTGGTGTTAGTTCACTGTGGCCTGGATCCCATAGCCTGTGTGCTCTTGGCCGCCTGCTGGGAGGTTCCAACTGCTGGATTCCTCACCTTTTTTATTCTTTGGGCCCTCTGTTTTTAGGCTACTCCTACCTGCCTCACTCCCATCCCCTTTGTGATGTATGTCCTCTGATATGAGGCCGCATGAGCTGGGTTCCTCACCTTTCGATGATGTAGCCCCACTGGTGGGAGGACAGTCCTGACTGGTTCCCATCCCCTTGGTGTTGTGAGCCCTCTGGCGAGAGTCTCATCCTGCCTCGGTTCCTCACCCTTCTGTGAGATAGGCCCTCTGCTGTGAAGTCACTACTGCCTGGCTGGCGCATGCCACCTTGTAGACGTGGGCCCTCTGTTGGCAGTTGGAACCTGCTGGCAGTCTCCTCCCCTCAGTTATGAGGGCCCCCTGGCGTCAGGCCCTAACTGCTGGGCTCCTAACATTTTCTGATATGTGCTAAGTGGTGCGAGGCCACTCCTGCCAGGTTCCCATCCCAATGGGGATGTGGGCCTTCTGTTCTGAGGTCCCAACGGCTGGGCTGCTCGCAGGTTCATGATGTGGGCCCTCTGCTGTGAGTTCACTGCGGCCTGGATCCCATAGCCTCGGTGCTCTGGGCCACTTGCTGGGAGGTTCCAACTGCTGGATTCCTCAACTTTTATATTCTATGGACCCTGTGTTGTGAGGCCGGTCCTGCCAGCCTAATTCTGAACCCCTTGGTGATGTGGTTCCTCTGGTTTGAGGCTACATGTGCTGGGATCCTCACCTTTCGATGATGTTGTCCCACTGGTGTGGGGACACTCCTGCCTGGTTCCCATCCCCTTGGTGATGTGGGCCCTCTGGTGCGAGTCTGATCCTGACTGGGTTCGTCACACTTCTCTGAGGTGGGCCCTCTGCTGTGAGGTCATTCGTGCCTGGTTGGCACACATCGCCTTGGCGACGTCAGCCCTCTGGTGGCAGTTGGAGCCTGCTGGGAGCCTCCTTCCCTTGGTGATGAGGGTCCTCTGACGTCAGGCCCTAACTGCTGGTCTCCCAAAATTTTCTGATACGTTCTCAGTGGTGCGAGGACACTCCTACCAGATTTCCATCCCCATGGGGATGTGGGCCTCCTGCTCTGAGGTCCCAATGGCTGGGTTGCTCAGTTTCATGACATGGGCCCTCTTCTGTGAGTTCACTGTGGCCTGGATCCCATAGCCTCGGTGCTCTGGGCTGCCTGCTGGGAGGTTCCAACGGCTGAATTCCTCACTTTTTTATTTTATGGGCCCAGTGTTGTGAGGCTACTCCTGCCTGCCTCACTCCGAGGCCCTTGGTGATGTGGGTCCTCTGGTTTGAGGACACATGTGCTGAGTACCTCACCTTTCGATGATGTGGCCCCACTGGTGTGAAGACACTCCTGCCTGGTTCTCATCCCCTTGGTGATGTGGGCCCTCTGGTGAGAGTCTGATGTTGGCTGGGTTTCTCACCCTTCTGTGACGTGGGACCTCTGTTGTGAGGTAACTCCTGCCTGGCTTGCTCACGTTGCCTTGGCAACGTGAGGCCTCAGGTGGCAGTTGGAGCCTGCTGGGAATCTCCTCCCCTCAGTTATGAGAGCTCTGGATAAAACACATATGCACTTTTTTGCCAAGTGCATTATTTTCCAAGTTCTGTCTCTTTTCCTATGCTTTAAGAGTGACTCCCGTGTACCTTCTGAAATCGGTTTCCTGCAATTCTGCCCCGCTTTCAAGTCCTCTTGGCAGCCTTACTTCAATATATTTTTGGACCATAGCTGTCATTTATAACTCTGCAGGTTTGTGAATGACAGTGTCCCTGAGCTCCTTTCTTCAACTCGCTTTCTTGTGAGCTCTCCGCAATACCGCAGGATTGCTTCAGGCCCTAGTGTGGTTCCGGCATGGCACGCTGAGCCTTTGGTTAATTCCTCTTCCTGGTGGGAAATGAGAGTCAAATTTGCCCGTCCAGACACCTCCAGCTAGTCTCTCATTGGTTCTCCCTATTCCTGTTCATTTTCCGCAGAAATTGCAAACTGGGCCAACCAGGAGGTTAAAGGCACTGACTCTCCAAGTGGGGAGAGTGTTAGTAAAGCGTCTTGAATGTTGCACCCGAGTACCAGGGGACGAAAACTGAGACACATTTGAACACGTTTCCCGAACACACGGTGGATCATACTCTGGGTTCCACATGCATGTTTTAGCTGAAGGAAGAATCCCTTAAACCTGGAGAGTTGAGACCCATGGAATGGGTACCATGCAATATGACTTCAAAGGGTCTGCATTTGCTCACCGAACCTCACCAATCCTATCACTGCTGCGTTTATGCCGCTGTACACACACTTGATTCACTTTCGGAGACATATAAATCCATAGGTTTTAAGATTCTTACTAGTCAGGTATATTCTTAGGCGTTTAATATGGGGTGTTGAGTCCACTTCGTTGAGCAAGGAGTAGCTCTTGTCTATTACATATTTGGCTTATGGAACGGTATCTGTGCTAATTTCAATCTCTGGTTTTATGCAAAACCCCAACTCACCTTTCCCCTTAAGCAAGCATAAGTTGGTTTTTTACATTTGAGACCCTGTTCTGTTTTGTAATTCAGTTCCTGTGTAGCCAAGTTTACATTCCGTGTAGTAGTGATATCTTATGATGTTTCTTTTTCTCTGTGACTTATTTCACTTAGAATCATCGTACCTCAATCCACTCATTATGCTGCTACGGGTCTGATGACATAGATTTCATTGCTGAGTGATATTGCATTGTACGTAAGTACCACAACTTCTTTATCCATTTTTCGCTTTCTGTGATATTGAACTTGTACCGTAAACGAGGTTCCTGTAAACAGAGCCGTCTGAAACTTTGGGGTGGCTGTGTCTTTTTGATTTTAATTTCCCTAAGCTATAGGACCATAAGTGGAAGTGCCCTAGGCTCTGTTGCTTTGTTTTTTACATGTTTCAGGAAACACCATACACTTCTCCAGAGTGGCTGTTGGCAATTTACATCCCGCCCATCAGCATAACAAGGCTCCCAGGTCTCCATGGCCTGTCCTGCCTTTCTGGATTTTACACTTTTTTCAGATGGCCCTTTTGACCGGGGGGCAGTGAGACTCCATTGTAGTGCAGATTTCCTTTGCAAGCTTGCTTGGTTGGCCAAAAAGGGCGTATGCGTTGTTTCCTGAATATATTCAGGGAAAAACGCATACGCCCTTTTTGGCCAAGTGCATCACTGTGGACGTTCTGCCTCTTTTCCTATGCTTTACGTGCAACTCCAGTTTACCTCCTGAAATCGGTTTCCTGCAATTCTGCCCCGCTTTCAAGTCCTCTTGGCAGCCTTACTTCAATATATTTTTGGACGATAGCTGTCATTTATAACTCTGCAGGTTTGTGAATGAGAGTGTCCCTGAGCTCCTTTCTTCAACTCGCTTTCTTGTGAGCTGGCCGCAAACCCGCAAGACTGCTTCAGACCCTAATCTGCTTCTGGCAGGGCACGCTGAGCCTTTGGTTAATTCCTCTTCCTGGTGGGAAATGAGTGTTAAATACGTCCGTCCAGACACCTACCTCACTCTCAACCCCTTGGTGATGTGGGTCCTCTGGTTTGTGGCCACCTTTGCTGGGTTCCTCACCTTTCGATGATGTGGCCCCACTAGTGTGAGGACACTCCTGCCTGGTTCTCATCCACGTGGTTATGTGGACCCCCTGGTGAGAGTCTGTTCCTGGCTGTGTTCCTCACCCTTCTGTGAGGGAGACCCTCTGCTGATAGGTCACTCCTGCATGGCTGGCACACATTGCCTTGGTGAAGTCAGCCGTGTGGTGGCAGTTGGAGCATGCTGGGAATCTCCCCCCACCGGTGATGAGGGCCCTCTTGCGTCAGGCCCTAACTGCTGGGCTCACCAACTTTTCTTAGTGAGCCCAATGATGCTTGGGCACTCCTCTTAGGATCCCATCTCCATGGGGATGTGCGCCTTCTGCTCTGAGGTTCCAACGGCTGGGTGGTTCACATTTTCATGATGTGGGCTCTCTGGTGTTAGTACACAGAGGCCTGGATCCCATAGCCTCTGTGCTCTTGGCCGCCTGCTGGGAGGTTCCAACTGCTGGATTCCTCACTTTTTTAATTTTTTGGGCCCTCTGTTGTGAGGATCCTCCTGCCTGCCTCACTCCCAGCCCCTTCGTGATGCGTGTCGTCTGGTTTGAGGCCACATGTGCTGGGTTCCTCACCTTTCGATGATGTGGGACCAATGGTCTTAGGAGACTCCTGCCTGGTTCACATCCCCTTGGTGATGTGGGCCCTCTGTTGAGAGTCTGATCCTGGCTGGGTTCCTCACCCATCTGTGAGGTGGGCCGTCTGCGGTGAGGTCACTCCTGCCTGGCTTGCTCACCTCGCCTTGTGGACATGAGCCCTCTGGTGGCACTTGGAGCCTGCTGGGAGCCTCCTCCCCTCGGTGATGAGGGCCCTCTGGCGTCAGGCCCTAACTGCTGGGCTCCCCACATTTTGTGATGTGCGCCCAGTGGTGCGAGGACACTCCAGCCGGGTTCACATCCCCATTGGGATGTGGGCCTTCTGCTCTGAGGTCCCAACGCCTGGGTTGCTCACAGTTTCATGATGTGGGCTCTCTGCTGTTAGTTCACTCCTGCCTGCATCCCATAACTTCTGTGCTCTCGGTCGCCTGCTGGGAGGTTCCAACTGCTGGATTCCTCACCTTTCTTATTCTTTGGGCCCTCTGTTTTTAGGCTACTCCTGCCTGCCTCACTCCCATTCCCTTTGTGATATGTGTCCTCTGATTTGAGGCCACATGTGCTGGGTTCCGCACCTTTCGATGATGTGGCCCCACTGGAGGGAAGACGGTCCTGACTGGTTCCCATCCCCTTGCTGATGTGGGCCCTCAGGTGAGAGTCTGATCCTGGCTGGGTTCCTCACCCTTCTGTGAGGTGGGCCCTCTGCTGTGAGGTCAATCATGCCTGTCTGGCACACGTCACCTTGGCGACGTGGGCCCTCTGGTGGCAGTTGGAGTGTGCTGGGATCCTCCTCCCCTCGGTGATGAGGGCCCTCTTGCCTTAGGCCATAACTGCTGGGCTCCCCACATTTTCTGATGTGCGCCAAGTGAGTGAGGACACTCTTGCCAGGTTCCCATCCCCATGGGGATATGGGCCTTCTGCTCTGAGGTCAAAACGGCTGGCTTGCTCACAGTACCATGATGTGGGCCCTCTGCTGTGAGTTCACTCCGGCAAGGATCCCTTATCATCGGTGCTCTGAGCCGCCTGCTGGGAGGTTCCAACTGCTGGATTCCTCAACTTTTTTATTCTATGTGCCCTCTGTTGTGAGGCTCCTCCTGCCTGCCTCACTGCCAGCCCCTTGGTGATGACTGTCCTATGGCTTGTGGCCACATGTGCTGCGTTCCTCACCTTTCGATGGTGTGGCCCCACTCGTGTGAGGACACTCCTGCCTGGTTCCCATCCCCTTGGTGAGGTGGGCCCTCTGGCGAGAGTCTAATCCTGGCTGGGTTCCTCAACGTTCTGTGAGGTAGGCCCTCTGCTGTGAGGTCACTCCTGCCTGGCTGGCCCACGTCACCTTGGAGACGTGAGCCCTCTGGTGGCAGTTGGAGCATGCAGGGTGCCTCCTCCTCTTGGTGATGACGGCCCTCTGGCGTCAGGCCCTAAATGGTGGGCTCCCCACATTTTCCGATGTGCGCCCAGTGGTGCGAGGACACTCCAGCCAGGTTCCCATTCCCATGGGGATGCGGGCCTTCTGCGCTGAGGTCCCAACGCCTGGGTTTCTCACTGTTTTATGATGTGGGCCCTCTGCTGTGAGTTCACTGCGGCCTGGATCCCATAGCCTCGGTGTTCTGAGCCGCCTGCTGGAAGGTCTAAATGCTGGGATCCTCACGTTTTTTATATTATGTGCCCTGTGTTGTGAGGCTACTCCTGCCTGCCTCACTCCAAGGCCCTTGGTGATGTGGGTTCTCTGGTTTGAGGACACATGTGCTGGGTTCCTCACCTTAAGATGATGAGGCCCCACTGGTGTGAGGATAATCCTGACTGGTTCCCATCCCCTTTGTGATGTGGGTCTTCTGGTGAGAGTCTGATCCTGGCTGGGTTCCTCACCCATCTGTGAGGTGGGCCCTCTATATCAGGTAACTCTTGCCTGGCTTGCTCACCTCGCCTTGTTGACATGAGCCCTCTGGTGGCACTTGGACCCTGCTGGGAGCCCCTTCACCTCTGTGATGAGGGCCCTCTGACGTCAGGCCCTAACTGCTGGGCTCCCCAACTTTTCTTAGTGAGCCCAGTGATGCTCGGGCACTCCTCTTAGGTTCCCATCTCCATGGGGATGTGGGCCTTCTGCTCTGAGGTCCCAACGGCTGGGTTGATCACAATTTCATGATGTGGGCTCTCTGGTGTTAGTTCACTGTGGCCTGGATCCCATAGCCTGTGTGCTCTTGGCCGCCTGCTGGGAGGTTCCAACTGCTGGATTCCTCACCTTTTTTATTCTTTGGGCCCTCTGTTTTTAGGCTACTCCTACCTGCCTCACTCCCATCCCCTTTGTGATGTATGTCCTCTGATATGAGGCCGCATGAGCTGGGTTCCTCACCTTTCGATGATGTAGCCCCACTGGTGGGAGGACAGTCCTGACTGGTTCCCATCCCCTTGGTGTTGTGAGCCCTCTGGCGAGAGTCTCATCCTGCCTCGGTTCCTCACCCTTCTGTGAGATAGGCCCTCTGCTGTGAAGTCACTACTGCCTGGCTGGCGCATGCCACCTTGTAGACGTGGGCCCTCTGTTGGCAGTTGGAACCTGCTGGCAGTCTCCTCCCCTCAGTTATGAGGGCCCCCTGGCGTCAGGTCCTAACTGCTGGGCTCCTAACATTTTCTGATATGTGCTAAGTGGTGCGAGGCCACTCCTGCCAGGTTCCCATCCCAATGGGGATGTGGGCCTTCTGTTCTGAGGTCCCAACGGCTGGGCTGCTCGCAGGTTCATGATGTGGGCCCTCTGCTGTGAGTTCACTGCGGCCTGGATCCCATAGCCTCGGTGCTCTGGGCCACTTGCTGGGAGGTTCCAACTGCTGGATTCCTCAACTTTTATATTCTATGGACCCTGTGTTGTGAGGCCGGTCCTGCCAGCCTAATTCTGAACCCCTTGGTGATGTGGTTCCTCTGGTTTGAGGCTACATGTGCTGGGATCCTCACCTTTCGATGATGTTGTCCCACTGGTGTGGGGACACTCCTGCCTGGTTCCCATCCCCTTGGTGATGTGGGCCCTCTGGTGCGAGTCTGATCCTGACTGGGTTCGTCACACTTCTCTGAGGTGGGCCCTCTGCTGTGAGGTCATTCGTGCCTGGTTGGCACACATCGCCTTGGCGACGTCAGCCCTCTGGTGGCAGTTGGAGCCTGCTGGGAGCCTCCTTCCCTTGGTGATGAGGGTCCTCTGACGTCAGGCCCTAACTGCTGGTCTCCCAAAATTTTCTGATACGTTCTCAGTGGTGCGAGGACACTCCTACCAGATTTCCATCCCCATGGGGATGTGGGCCTCCTGCTCTGAGGTCCCAATGGCTGGGTTGCTCAGTTTCATGACATGGGCCCTCTTCTGTGAGTTCACTGTGGCCTGGATCCCATAGCCTCGGTGCTCTGGGCTGCCTGCTGGGAGGTTCCAACGGCTGAATTCCTCACTTTTTTATTTTATGGGCCCAGTGTTGTGAGGCTACTCCTGCCTGCCTCACTCCGAGGCCCTTGGTGATGTGGGTCCTCTGGTTTGAGGACACATGTGCTGAGTACCTCACCTTTCGATGATGTGGCCCCACTGGTGTGAAGACACTCCTGCCTGGTTCTCATCCCCTTGGTGATGTGGGCCCTCTGGTGAGAGTCTGATGTTGGCTGGGTTTCTCACCCTTCTGTGACGTGGGACCTCTGTTGTGAGGTAACTCCTGCCTGGCTTGCTCACGTTGCCTTGGCAACGTGAGGCCTCAGGTGGCAGTTGGAGCCTGCTGGGAATCTCCTCCCCTCAGTTATGAGAGCTCTGGATAAAACACATATGCACTTTTTTGCCAAGTGCATTATTTTCCAAGTTCTGTCTCTTTTCCTATGCTTTAAGAGTGACTCCCGTGTACCTTCTGAAATCGGTTTCCTGCAATTCTGCCCCGCTTTCAAGTCCTCTTGGCAGCCTTACTTCAATATATTTTTGGACCATAGCTGTCATTTATAACTCTGCAGGTTTGTGAATGACAGTGTCCCTGAGCTCCTTTCTTCAACTCGCTTTCTTGTGAGCTCTCCGCAATACCGCAGGATTGCTTCAGGCCCTAGTGTGGTTCCGGCATGGCACGCTGAGCCTTTGGTTAATTCCTCTTCCTGGTGGGAAATGAGAGTCAAATTTGCCCGTCCAGACACCTCCAGCTAGTCTCTCATTGGTTCTCCCTATTCCTGTTCATTTTCCGCAGAAATTGCAAACTGGGCCAACCAGGAGGTTAAAGGCACTGACTCTCCAAGTGGGGAGAGTGTTAGTAAAGCGTCTTGAATGTTGCACCCGAGTACCAGGGGACGAAAACTGAGACACATTTGAACACGTTTCCCGAACACACGGTGGATCATACTCTGGGTTCCACATGCATGTTTTAGCTGAAGGAAGAATCCCTTAAACCTGGAGAGTTGAGACCCATGGAATGGGTACCATGCAATATGACTTCAAAGGGTCTGCATTTGCTCACCGAACCTCACCAATCCTATCACTGCTGCGTTTATGCCGCTGTACACACACTTGATTCACTTTCGGAGACATATAAATCCATAGGTTTTAAGATTCTTACTAGTCAGGTATATTCTTAGGCGTTTAATATGGGGTGTTGAGTCCACTTCGTTGAGCAAGGAGTAGCTCTTGTCTATTACATATTTGGCTTATGGAACGGTATCTGTGCTAATTTCAATCTCTGGTTTTATGCAAAACCCCAACTCACCTTTCCCCTTAAGCAAGCATAAGTTGGTTTTTTACATTTGAGACCCTGTTCTGTTTTGTAATTCAGTTCCTGTGTAGCCAAGTTTACATTCCGTGTAGTAGTGATATCTTATGATGTTTCTTTTTCTCTGTGACTTATTTCACTTAGAATCATCGTACCTCAATCCACTCATTATGCTGCTACGGGTCTGATGACATAGATTTCATTGCTGAGTGATATTGCATTGTACGTAAGTACCACAACTTCTTTATCCATTTTTCGCTTTCTGTGATATTGAACTTGTACCGTAAACGAGGTTCCTGTAAACAGAGCCGTCTGAAACTTTGGGGTGGCTGTGTCTTTTTGATTTTAATTTCCCTAAGCTATAGGACCATAAGTGGAAGTGCCCTAGGCTCTGTTGCTTTGTTTTTTACATGTTTCAGGAAACACCATACACTTCTCCAGAGTGGCTGTTGGCAATTTACATCCCGCCCATCAGCATAACAAGGCTCCCAGGTCTCCATGGCCTGTCCTGCCTTTCTGGATTTTACACTTTTTTCAGATGGCCCTTTTGACCGGGGGGCAGTGAGACTTCATTGTAGTGCAGATTTCCTTTGCAAGCTTGCTTGGTTGGCCAAAAAGGGCGTATGCGTTGTTTCCTGAATATATTCAGGGAAAAACGCATACGCCCTTTTTGGCCAAGTGCATCACTGTGGACGTTCTGCCTCTTTTCCTATGCTTTACGTGCAACTCCAGTTTACCTCCTGAAATCGGTTTCCTGCAATTCTGCCCCGCTTTCAAGTCCTCTTGGCAGCCTTACTTCAATATATTTTTGGACGATAGCTGTCATTTATAACTCTGCAGGTTTGTGAATGAGAGTGTCCCTGAGCTCCTTTCTTCAACTCGCTTTCTTGTGAGCTGGCCGCAAACCCGCAAGACTGCTTCAGACCCTAATCTGCTTCTGGCAGGGCATGCTGAGCCTTTGGTTAATTCCTCTTCCGGGTGGGAAATGAGTGTTAAATACGTCCGTCCAGACACCTACCTCACTCTCAACCCCTTGGTGATGTGGGTCCTCTGGTTTGTGGCCACCTTTGCTGGGTTCCTCACCTTTCGATGATGTGGCCCCACTAGTGTGAGGACACTCCTGCCTGGTTCTCATCCACGTGGTTATGTGGACCCCCTGGTGAGAGTCTGTTCCTGGCTGTGTTCCTCACCCTTCTGTGAGGGAGACCCTCTGCTGATAGGTCACTCCTGCATGGCTGGCACACATTGCCTTGGTGAAGTCAGCCGTGTGGTGGCAGTTGGAGCATGCTGGGAATCTCCCCCCACCGGTGATGAGGGCCCTCTTGCGTCAGGCCCTAACTGCTGGGCTCACCAACTTTTCTTAGTGAGCCCAATGATGCTTGGGCACTCCTCTTAGGATCCCATCTCCATGGGGATGTGCGCCTTCTGCTCTGAGGTTCCAACGGCTGGGTGGTTCACATTTTCATGATGTGGGCTCTCTGGTGTTAGTACACAGAGGCCTGGATCCCATAGCCTCTGTGCTCTTGGCCGCCTGCTGGGAGGTTCCAACTGCTGGATTCCTCACTTTTTTAATTTTTTGGGCCCTCTGTTGTGAGGATCCTCCTGCCTGCCTCACTCCCAGCCCCTTCGTGATGCGTGTCGTCTGGTTTGAGGCCACATGTGCTGGGTTCCTCACCTTTCGATGATGTGGGACCAATGGTCTTAGGAGACTCCTGCCTGGTTCACATCCCCTTGGTGATGTGGGCCCTCTGTTGAGAGTCTGATCCTGGCTGGGTTCCTCACCCATCTGTGAGGTGGGCCGTCTGCGGTGAGGTCACTCCTGCCTGGCTTGCTCACCTCGCCTTGTGGACATGAGCCCTCTGGTGGCACTTGGAGCCTGCTGGGAGCCTCCTCCCCTCGGTGATGAGGGCCCTCTGGCGTCAGGCCCTAACTGCTGGGCTCCCCACATTTTGTGATGTGCGCCCAGTGGTGCGAGGACACTCCAGCCGGGTTCACATCCCCATTGGGATGTAGGCCTTCTGCTCTGAGGTCCCAACGCCTGGGTTGCTCACAGTTTCATGATGTGGGCTCTCTGCTGTTAGTTCACTCCTGCCTGCATCCCATAACTTCTGTGCTCTCGGTCGCCTGCTGGGAGGTTCCAACTGCTGGATTCCTCACCTTTCTTATTCTTTGGGCCCTCTGTTTTTAGGCTACTCCTGCCTGCCTCACTCCCATTCCCTTTGTGATATGTGTCCTCTGATTTGAGGCCACATGTGCTGGGTTCCGCACCTTTCGATGATGTGGCCCCACTGGAGGGAAGACGGTCCTGACTGGTTCCCATCCCCTTGCTGATGTGGGCCCTCAGGTGAGAGTCTGATCCTGGCTGGGTTCCTCACCCTTCTGTGAGGTGGGCCCTCTGCTGTGAGGTCAATCATGCCTGTCTGGCACACGTCACCTTGGCGACGTGGGCCCTCTGGTGGCAGTTGGAGTGTGCTGGGATCCTCCTCCCCTCGGTGATGAGGGCCCTCTTGCCTTAGGCCATAACTGCTGGGCTCCCCACATTTTCTGATGTGCGCCAAGTGAGTGAGGACACTCTTGCCAGGTTCCCATCCCCATGGGGATATGGGCCTTCTGCTCTGAGGTCAAAACGGCTGGCTTGCTCACAGTACCATGATGTGGGCCCTCTGCTGTGAGTTCACTCCGGCAAGGATCCCTTATCATCGGTGCTCTGAGCCGCCTGCTGGGAGGTTCCAACTGCTGGATTCCTCAACTTTTTTATTCTATGTGCCCTCTGTTGTGAGGCTCCTCCTGCCTGCCTCACTGCCAGCCCCTTGGTGATGACTGTCCTATGGCTTGTGGCCACATGTGCTGCGTTCCTCACCTTTCGATGGTGTGGCCCCACTCGTGTGAGGACACTCCTGCCTGGTTCCCATCCCCTTGGTGAGGTGGGCCCTCTGGCGAGAGTCTAATCCTGGCTGGGTTCCTCAACGTTCTGTGAGGTAGGCCCTCTGCTGTGAGGTCACTCCTGCCTGGCTGGCCCACGTCACCTTGGAGACGTGAGCCCTCTGGT
Organism: Lagenorhynchus albirostris; assembly: GCF_949774975.1. Classification (NCBI taxonomy): domain Eukaryota; kingdom Metazoa; phylum Chordata; class Mammalia; order Artiodactyla; family Delphinidae; genus Lagenorhynchus; species Lagenorhynchus albirostris. The sequence continues at coordinate 64,096,677 of NC_083096.1, read as the reverse complement.
GGCAGTTGGAGCATGCAGGGTGCCTCCTCCTCTCGGTGATGACGGCCCTCTGGCGTCAGGCCCTAAATGGTGGGCTCCCCACATTTTCCGATGTGCGCCCAGTGGTGCGAGGACACTCCAGCCAGGTTCCCATTCCCATGGGGATGCGGGCCTTCTGCGCTGAGGTCCCAACGCCTGGGTTTCTCACTGTTTTATGATGTGGGCCCTCTGCTGTGAGTTCACTGCGGCCTGGATCCCATAGCCTCGGTGTTCTGAGCCGCCTGCTGGAAGGTCTAAATGCTGGGATCCTCACGTTTTTTATATTATGTGCCCTGTGTTGTGAGGCTACTCCTGCCTGCCTCACTCCAAGGCCCTTGGTGATGTGGGTTCTCTGGTTTGAGGACACATGTGCTGGGTTCCTCACCTTAAGATGATGAGGCCCCACTGGTGTGAGGATAATCCTGACTGGTTCCCATCCCCTTTGTGATGTGGGTCTTCTGGTGAGAGTCTGATCCTGGCTGGGTTCCTCACCCATCTGTGAGGTGGGCCCTCTATATCAGGTAACTCTTGCCTGGCTTGCTCACCTCGCCTTGTTGACATGAGCCCTCTGGTGGCACTTGGACCCTGCTGGGAGCCCCTTCACCTCTGTGATGAGGGCCCTCTGACGTCAGGCCCTAACTGCTGGGCTCCCCAACTTTTCTTAGTGAGCCCAGTGATGCTCGGGCACTCCTCTTAGGTTCCCATCTCCATGGGGATGTGGGCCTTCTGCTCTGAGGTCCCAACGGCTGGGTTGATCACAATTTCATGATGTGGGCTCTCTGGTGTTAGTTCACTGTGGCCTGGATCCCATAGCCTGTGTGCTCTTGGCCGCCTGCTGGGAGGTTCCAACTGCTGGATTCCTCACCTTTTTTATTCTTTGGGCCCTCTGTTTTTAGGCTACTCCTACCTGCCTCACTCCCATCCCCTTTGTGATGTATGTCCTCTGATATGAGGCCGCATGAGCTGGGTTCCTCACCTTTCGATGATGTAGCCCCACTGGTGGGAGGACAGTCCTGACTGGTTCCCATCCCCTTGGTGTTGTGAGCCCTCTGGCGAGAGTCTCATCCTGCCTCGGTTCCTCACCCTTCTGTGAGATAGGCCCTCTGCTGTGAAGTCACTACTGCCTGGCTGGCGCATGCCACCTTGTAGACGTGGGCCCTCTGTTGGCAGTTGGAACCTGCTGGCAGTCTCCTCCCCTCAGTTATGAGGGCCCCCTGGCGTCAGGCCCTAACTGCTGGGCTCCTAACATTTTCTGATATGTGCTAAGTGGTGCGAGGCCACTCCTGCCAGGTTCCCATCCCAATGGGGATGTGGGCCTTCTGTTCTGAGGTCCCAACGGCTGGGCTGCTCGCAGGTTCATGATGTGGGCCCTCTGCTGTGAGTTCACTGCGGCCTGGATCCCATAGCCTCGGTGCTCTGGGCCACTTGCTGGGAGGTTCCAACTGCTGGATTCCTCAACTTTTATATTCTATGGACCCTGTGTTGTGAGGCCGGTCCTGCCAGCCTAATTCTGAACCCCTTGGTGATGTGGTTCCTCTGGTTTGAGGCTACATGTGCTGGGATCCTCACCTTTCGATGATGTTGTCCCACTGGTGTGGGGACACTCCTGCCTGGTTCCCATCCCCTTGGTGATGTGGGCCCTCTGGTGCGAGTCTGATCCTGACTGGGTTCGTCACACTTCTCTGAGGTGGGCCCTCTGCTGTGAGGTCATTCGTGCCTGGTTGGCACACATCGCCTTGGCGACGTCAGCCCTCTGGTGGCAGTTGGAGCCTGCTGGGAGCCTCCTTCCCTTGGTGATGAGGGTCCTCTGACGTCAGGCCCTAACTGCTGGTCTCCCAAAATTTTCTGATACGTTCTCAGTGGTGCGAGGACACTCCTACCAGATTTCCATCCCCATGGGGATGTGGGCCTCCTGCTCTGAGGTCCCAATGGCTGGGTTGCTCAGTTTCATGACATGGGCCCTCTTCTGTGAGTTCACTGTGGCCTGGATCCCATAGCCTCGGTGCTCTGGGCTGCCTGCTGGGAGGTTCCAACGGCTGAATTCCTCACTTTTTTATTCTATGGGCCCAGTGTTGTGAGGCTACTCCTGCCTGCCTCACTCCGAGGCCCTTGGTGATGTGGGTCCTCTGGTTTGAGGACACATGTGCTGAGTACCTCACCTTTCGATGATGTGGCCCCACTGGTGTGAAGACACTCCTGCCTGGTTCTCATCCCCTTGGTGATGTGGGCCCTCTGGTGAGAGTCTGATGTTGGCTGGGTTTCTCACCCTTCTGTGACGTGGGACCTCTGTTGTGAGGTAACTCCTGCCTGGCTTGCTCACGTTGCCTTGGCAACGTGAGGCCTCAGGTGGCAGTTGGAGCCTGCTGGGAATCTCCTCCCCTCAGTTATGAGAGCTCTGGATAAAACACATATGCACTTTTTTGCCAAGTGCATTATTTTCCAAGTTCTGTCTCTTTTCCTATGCTTTAAGAGTGACTCCCGTGTACCTTCTGAAATCGGTTTCCTGCAATTCTGCCCCGCTTTCAAGTCCTCTTGGCAGCCTTACTTCAATATATTTTTGGACCATAGCTGTCATTTATAACTCTGCAGGTTTGTGAATGACAGTGTCCCTGAGCTCCTTTCTTCAACTCGCTTTCTTGTGAGCTCTCCGCAATACCGCAGGATTGCTTCAGGCCCTAGTGTGGTTCCGGCATGGCACGCTGAGCCTTTGGTTAATTCCTCTTCCTGGTGGGAAATGAGAGTCAAATTTGCCCGTCCAGACACCTCCAGCTAGTCTCTCATTGGTTCTCCCTATTCCTGTTCATTTTCCGCAGAAATTGCAAACTGGGCCAACCAGGAGGTTAAAGGCACTGACTCTCCAAGTGGGGAGAGTGTTAGTAAAGCGTCTTGAATGTTGCACCCGAGTACCAGGGGACGAAAACTGAGACACATTTGAACACGTTTCCCGAACACACGGTGGATCATACTCTGGGTTCCACATGCATGTTTTAGCTGAAGGAAGAATCCCTTAAACCTGGAGAGTTGAGACCCATGGAATGGGTACCATGCAATATGACTTCAAAGGGTCTGCATTTGCTCACCGAACCTCACCAATCCTATCACTGCTGCGTTTATGCCGCTGTACACACACTTGATTCACTTTCGGAGACATATAAATCCATAGGTTTTAAGATTCTTACTAGTCAGGTATATTCTTAGGCGTTTAATATGGGGTGTTGAGTCCACTTCGTTGAGCAAGGAGTAGCTCTTGTCTATTACATATTTGGCTTATGGAACGGTATCTGTGCTAATTTCAATCTCTGGTTTTATGCAAAACCCCAACTCACCTTTCCCCTTAAGCAAGCATAAGTTGGTTTTTTACATTTGAGACCCTGTTCTGTTTTGTAATTCAGTTCCTGTGTAGCCAAGTTTACATTCCGTGTAGTAGTGATATCTTATGATGTTTCTTTTTCTCTGTGACTTATTTCACTTAGAATCATCGTACCTCAATCCACTCATTATGCTGCTACGGGTCTGATGACATAGATTTCATTGCTGAGTGATATTGCATTGTACGTAAGTACCACAACTTCTTTATCCATTTTTCGCTTTCTGTGATATTGAACTTGTACCGTAAACGAGGTTCCTGTAAACAGAGCCGTCTGAAACTTTGGGGTGGCTGTGTCTTTTTGATTTTAATTTCCCTAAGCTATAGGACCATAAGTGGAAGTGCCCTAGGCTCTGTTGCTTTGTTTTTTACATGTTTCAGGAAACACCATACACTTCTCCAGAGTGGCTGTTGGCAATTTACATCCCGCCCATCAGCATAACAAGGCTCCCAGGTCTCCATGGCCTGTCCTGCCTTTCTGGATTTTACACTTTTTTCAGATGGCCCTTTTGACCGGGGGGCAGTGAGACTTCATTGTAGTGCAGATTTCCTTTGCAAGCTTGCTTGGTTGGCCAAAAAGGGCGTATGCGTTGTTTCCTGAATATATTCAGGGAAAAACGCATACGCCCTTTTTGGCCAAGTGCATCACTGTGGACGTTCTGCCTCTTTTCCTATGCTTTACATGCAACTCCAGTTTACCTCCTGAAATCGGTTTCCTGCAATTCTGCCCCGCTTTCAAGTCCTCTTGGCAGCCTTACTTCAATATATTTTTGGACGATAGCTGTCATTTATAACTCTGCAGGTTTGTGAATGAGAGTGTCCCTGAGCTCCTTTCTTCAACTCGCTTTCTTGTGAGCTGGCCGCAAACCCGCAAGACTGCTTCAGACCCTAATCTGCTTCTGGCAGGGCACGCTGAGCCTTTGGTTAATTCCTCTTCCGTGTGGGAAATGAGTGTTAAATACGTCCGTCCAGACACCTACCTCACTCTCAACCCCTTGGTGATGTGGGTCCTCTGGTTTGTGGCCACCTTTGCTGGGTTCCTCACCTTTCGATGATGTGGCCCCACTAGTGTGAGGACACTCCTGCCTGGTTCTCATCCACGTGGTTATGTGGACCCCCTGGTGAGAGTCTGTTCCTGGCTGTGTTCCTCACCCTTCTGTGAGGGAGACCCTCTGCTGATAGGTCACTCCTGCATGGCTGGCACACATTGCCTTGGTGAAGTCAGCCGTGTGGTGGCAGTTGGAGCATGCTGGGAATCTCCCCCCACCGGTGATGAGGGCCCTCTTGCGTCAGGCCCTAACTGCTGGGCTCACCAACTTTTCTTAGTGAGCCCAATGATGCTTGGGCACTCCTCTTAGGATCCCATCTCCATGGGGATGTGCGCCTTCTGCTCTGAGGTTCCAACGGCTGGGTGGTTCACATTTTCATGATGTGGGCTCTCTGGTGTTAGTACACAGAGGCCTGGATCCCATAGCCTCTGTGCTCTTGGCCGCCTGCTGGGAGGTTCCAACTGCTGGATTCCTCACTTTTTTAATTTTTTGGGCCCTCTGTTGTGAGGATCCTCCTGCCTGCCTCACTCCCAGCCCCTTCGTGATGCGTGTCGTCTGGTTTGAGGCCACATGTGCTGGGTTCCTCACCTTTCGATGATGTGGGACCAATGGTCTTAGGAGACTCCTGCCTGGTTCACATCCCCTTGGTGATGTGGGCCCTCTGTTGAGAGTCTGATCCTGGCTGGGTTCCTCACCCATCTGTGAGGTGGGCCGTCTGCGGTGAGGTCACTCCTGCCTGGCTTGCTCACCTCGCCTTGTGGACATGAGCCCTCTGGTGGCACTTGGAGCCTGCTGGGAGCCTCCTCCCCTCGGTGATGAGGGCCCTCTGGCGTCAGGCCCTAACTGCTGGGCTCCCCACATTTTGTGATGTGCGCCCAGTGGTGCGAGGACACTCCAGCCGGGTTCACATCCCCATTGGGATGTAGGCCTTCTGCTCTGAGGTCCCAACGCCTGGGTTGCTCACAGTTTCATGATGTGGGCTCTCTGCTGTTAGTTCACTCCTGCCTGCATCCCATAACTTCTGTGCTCTCGGTCGCCTGCTGGGAGGTTCCAACTGCTGGATTCCTCACCTTTCTTATTCTTTGGGCCCTCTGTTTTTAGGCTACTCCTGCCTGCCTCACTCCCATTCCCTTTGTGATATGTGTCCTCTGATTTGAGGCCACATGTGCTGGGTTCCGCACCTTTCGATGATGTGGCCCCACTGGAGGGAAGACGGTCCTGACTGGTTCCCATCCCCTTGCTGATGTGGGCCCTCAGGTGAGAGTCTGATCCTGGCTGGGTTCCTCACCCTTCTGTGAGGTGGGCCCTCTGCTGTGAGGTCAATCATGCCTGTCTGGCACACGTCACCTTGGCGACGTGGGCCCTCTGGTGGCAGTTGGAGTGTGCTGGGATCCTCCTCCCCTCGGTGATGAGGGCCCTCTTGCCTTAGGCCATAACTGCTGGGCTCCCCACATTTTCTGATGTGCGCCAAGTGAGTGAGGACACTCTTGCCAGGTTCCCATCCCCATGGGGATATGGGCCTTCTGCTCTGAGGTCAAAACGGCTGGCTTGCTCACAGTACCATGATGTGGGCCCTCTGCTGTGAGTTCACTCCGGCAAGGATCCCTTATCATCGGTGCTCTGAGCCGCCTGCTGGGAGGTTCCAACTGCTGGATTCCTCAACTTTTTTATTCTATGTGCCCTCTGTTGTGAGGCTCCTCCTGCCTGCCTCACTGCCAGCCCCTTGGTGATGACTGTCCTATGGCTTGTGGCCACATGTGCTGCGTTCCTCACCTTTCGATGGTGTGGCCCCACTCGTGTGAGGACACTCCTGCCTGGTTCCCATCCCCTTGGTGAGGTGGGCCCTCTGGCGAGAGTCTAATCCTGGCTGGGTTCCTCAACGTTCTGTGAGGTAGGCCCTCTGCTGTGAGGTCACTCCTGCCTGGCTGGCCCACGTCACCTTGGAGACGTGAGCCCTCTGGTGGCAGTTGGAGCATGCAGGGTGCCTCCTCCTCTCGGTGATGACGGCCCTCTGGCGTCAGGCCCTAAATGGTGGGCTCCCCACATTTTCCGATGTGCGCCCAGTGGTGCGAGGACACTCCAGCCAGGTTCCCATTCCCATGGGGATGCGGGCCTTCTGCGCTGAGGTCCCAACGCCTGGGTTTCTCACTGTTTTATGATGTGGGCCCTCTGCTGTGAGTTCACTGCGGCCTGGATCCCATAGCCTCGGTGTTCTGAGCCGCCTGCTGGAAGGTCTAAATGCTGGGATCCTCACGTTTTTTATATTATGTGCCCTGTGTTGTGAGGCTACTCCTGCCTGCCTCACTCCAAGGCCCTTGGTGATGTGGGTTCTCTGGTTTGAGGACACATGTGCTGGGTTCCTCACCTTAAGATGATGAGGCCCCACTGGTGTGAGGATAATCCTGACTGGTTCCCATCCCCTTTGTGATGTGGGTCTTCTGGTGAGAGTCTGATCCTGGCTGGGTTCCTCACCCATCTGTGAGGTGGGCCCTCTATATCAGGTAACTCTTGCCTGGCTTGCTCACCTCGCCTTGTTGACATGAGCCCTCTGGTGGCACTTGGACCCTGCTGGGAGCCCCTTCACCTCTGTGATGAGGGCCCTCTGACGTCAGGCCCTAACTGCTGGGCTCCCCAACTTTTCTTAGTGAGCCCAGTGATGCTCGGGCACTCCTCTTAGGTTCCCATCTCCATGGGGATGTGGGCCTTCTGCTCTGAGGTCCCAACGGCTGGGTTGATCACAATTTCATGATGTGGGCTCTCTGGTGTTAGTTCACTGTGGCCTGGATCCCATAGCCTGTGTGCTCTTGGCCGCCTGCTGGGAGGTTCCAACTGCTGGATTCCTCACCTTTTTTATTCTTTGGGCCCTCTGTTTTTAGGCTACTCCTACCTGCCTCACTCCCATCCCCTTTGTGATGTATGTCCTCTGATATGAGGCCGCATGAGCTGGGTTCCTCACCTTTCGATGATGTAGCCCCACTGGTGGGAGGACAGTCCTGACTGGTTCCCATCCCCTTGGTGTTGTGAGCCCTCTGGCGAGAGTCTCATCCTGCCTCGGTTCCTCACCCTTCTGTGAGATAGGCCCTCTGCTGTGAAGTCACTACTGCCTGGCTGGCGCATGCCACCTTGTAGACGTGGGCCCTCTGTTGGCAGTTGGAACCTGCTGGCAGTCTCCTCCCCTCAGTTATGAGGGCCCCCTGGCGTCAGGCCCTAACTGCTGGGCTCCTAACATTTTCTGATATGTGCTAAGTGGTGCGAGGCCACTCCTGCCAGGTTCCCATCCCAATGGGGATGTGGGCCTTCTGTTCTGAGGTCCCAACGGCTGGGCTGCTCGCAGGTTCATGATGTGGGCCCTCTGCTGTGAGTTCACTGCGGCCTGGATCCCATAGCCTCGGTGCTCTGGGCCACTTGCTGGGAGGTTCCAACTGCTGGATTCCTCAACTTTTATATTCTATGGACCCTGTGTTGTGAGGCCGGTCCTGCCAGCCTAATTCTGAACCCCTTGGTGATGTGGTTCCTCTGGTTTGAGGCTACATGTGCTGGGATCCTCACCTTTCGATGATGTTGTCCCACTGGTGTGGGGACACTCCTGCCTGGTTCCCATCCCCTTGGTGATGTGGGCCCTCTGGTGCGAGTCTGATCCTGACTGGGTTCGTCACACTTCTCTGAGGTGGGCCCTCTGCTGTGAGGTCATTCGTGCCTGGTTGGCACACATCGCCTTGGCGACGTCAGCCCTCTGGTGGCAGTTGGAGCCTGCTGGGAGCCTCCTTCCCTTGGTGATGAGGGTCCTCTGACGTCAGGCCCTAACTGCTGGTCTCCCAAAATTTTCTGATACGTTCTCAGTGGTGCGAGGACACTCCTACCAGATTTCCATCCCCATGGGGATGTGGGCCTCCTGCTCTGAGGTCCCAATGGCTGGGTTGCTCAGTTTCATGACATGGGCCCTCTTCTGTGAGTTCACTGTGGCCTGGATCCCATAGCCTCGGTGCTCTGGGCTGCCTGCTGGGAGGTTCCAACGGCTGAATTCCTCACTTTTTTATTCTATGGGCCCAGTGTTGTGAGGCTACTCCTGCCTGCCTCACTCCGAGGCCCTTGGTGATGTGGGTCCTCTGGTTTGAGGACACATGTGCTGAGTACCTCACCTTTCGATGATGTGGCCCCACTGGTGTGAAGACACTCCTGCCTGGTTCTCATCCCCTTGGTGATGTGGGCCCTCTGGTGAGAGTCTGATGTTGGCTGGGTTTCTCACCCTTCTGTGACGTGGGACCTCTGTTGTGAGGTAACTCCTGCCTGGCTTGCTCACGTTGCCTTGGCAACGTGAGGCCTCAGGTGGCAGTTGGAGCCTGCTGGGAATCTCCTCCCCTCAGTTATGAGAGCTCTGGATAAAACACATATGCACTTTTTTGCCAAGTGCATTATTTTCCAAGTTCTGTCTCTTTTCCTATGCTTTAAGAGTGACTCCCGTGTACCTTCTGAAATCGGTTTCCTGCAATTCTGCCCCGCTTTCAAGTCCTCTTGGCAGCCTTACTTCAATATATTTTTGGACCATAGCTGTCATTTATAACTCTGCAGGTTTGTGAATGACAGTGTCCCTGAGCTCCTTTCTTCAACTCGCTTTCTTGTGAGCTCTCCGCAATACCGCAGGATTGCTTCAGGCCCTAGTGTGGTTCCGGCATGGCACGCTGAGCCTTTGGTTAATTCCTCTTCCTGGTGGGAAATGAGAGTCAAATTTGCCCGTCCAGACACCTCCAGCTAGTCTCTCATTGGTTCTCCCTATTCCTGTTCATTTTCCGCAGAAATTGCAAACTGGGCCAACCAGGAGGTTAAAGGCACTGACTCTCCAAGTGGGGAGAGTGTTAGTAAAGCGTCTTGAATGTTGCACCCGAGTACCAGGGGACGAAAACTGAGACACATTTGAACACGTTTCCCGAACACACGGTGGATCATACTCTGGGTTCCACATGCATGTTTTAGCTGAAGGAAGAATCCCTTAAACCTGGAGAGTTGAGACCCATGGAATGGGTACCATGCAATATGACTTCAAAGGGTCTGCATTTGCTCACCGAACCTCACCAATCCTATCACTGCTGCGTTTATGCCGCTGTACACACACTTGATTCACTTTCGGAGACATATAAATCCATAGGTTTTAAGATTCTTACTAGTCAGGTATATTCTTAGGCGTTTAATATGGGGTGTTGAGTCCACTTCGTTGAGCAAGGAGTAGCTCTTGTCTATTACATATTTGGCTTATGGAACGGTATCTGTGCTAATTTCAATCTCTGGTTTTATGCAAAACCCCAACTCACCTTTCCCCTTAAGCAAGCATAAGTTGGTTTTTTACATTTGAGACCCTGTTCTGTTTTGTAATTCAGTTCCTGTGTAGCCAAGTTTACATTCCGTGTAGTAGTGATATCTTATGATGTTTCTTTTTCTCTGTGACTTATTTCACTTAGAATCATCGTACCTCAATCCACTCATTATGCTGCTACGGGTCTGATGACATAGATTTCATTGCTGAGTGATATTGCATTGTACGTAAGTACCACAACTTCTTTATCCATTTTTCGCTTTCTGTGATATTGAACTTGTACCGTAAACGAGGTTCCTGTAAACAGAGCCGTCTGAAACTTTGGGGTGGCTGTGTCTTTTTGATTTTAATTTCCCTAAGCTATAGGACCATAAGTGGAAGTGCCCTAGGCTCTGTTGCTTTGTTTTTTACATGTTTCAGGAAACACCATACACTTCTCCAGAGTGGCTGTTGGCAATTTACATCCCGCCCATCAGCATAACAAGGCTCCCAGGTCTCCATGGCCTGTCCTGCCTTTCTGGATTTTACACTTTTTTCAGATGGCCCTTTTGACCGGGGGGCAGTGAGACTTCATTGTAGTGCAGATTTCCTTTGCAAGCTTGCTTGGTTGGCCAAAAAGGGCGTATGCGTTGTTTCCTGAATATATTCAGGGAAAAACGCATACGCCCTTTTTGGCCAAGTGCATCACTGTGGACGTTCTGCCTCTTTTCCTATGCTTTACATGCAACTCCAGTTTACCTCCTGAAATCGGTTTCCTGCAATTCTGCCCCGCTTTCAAGTCCTCTTGGCAGCCTTACTTCAATATATTTTTGGACGATAGCTGTCATTTATAACTCTGCAGGTTTGTGAATGAGAGTGTCCCTGAGCTCCTTTCTTCAACTCGCTTTCTTGTGAGCTGGCCGCAAACCCGCAAGACTGCTTCAGACCCTAATCTGCTTCTGGCAGGGCACGCTGAGCCTTTGGTTAATTCCTCTTCCGTGTGGGAAATGAGTGTTAAATACGTCCGTCCAGACACCTACCTCACTCTCAACCCCTTGGTGATGTGGGTCCTCTGGTTTGTGGCCACCTTTGCTGGGTTCCTCACCTTTCGATGATGTGGCCCCACTAGTGTGAGGACACTCCTGCCTGGTTCTCATCCACGTGGTTATGTGGACCCCCTGGTGAGAGTCTGTTCCTGGCTGTGTTCCTCACCCTTCTGTGAGGGAGACCCTCTGCTGATAGGTCACTCCTGCATGGCTGGCACACATTGCCTTGGTGAAGTCAGCCGTGTGGTGGCAGTTGGAGCATGCTGGGAATCTCCCCCCACCGGTGATGAGGGCCCTCTTGCGTCAGGCCCTAACTGCTGGGCTCACCAACTTTTCTTAGTGAGCCCAATGATGCTTGGGCACTCCTCTTAGGATCCCATCTCCATGGGGATGTGCGCCTTCTGCTCTGAGGTTCCAACGGCTGGGTGGTTCACATTTTCATGATGTGGGCTCTCTGGTGTTAGTACACAGAGGCCTGGATCCCATAGCCTCTGTGCTCTTGGCCGCCTGCTGGGAGGTTCCAACTGCTGGATTCCTCACTTTTTTAATTTTTTGGGCCCTCTGTTGTGAGGATCCTCCTGCCTGCCTCACTCCCAGCCCCTTCGTGATGCGTGTCGTCTGGTTTGAGGCCACATGTGCTGGGTTCCTCACCTTTCGATGATGTGGGACCAATGGTCTTAGGAGACTCCTGCCTGGTTCACATCCCCTTGGTGATGTGGGCCCTCTGTTGAGAGTCTGATCCTGGCTGGGTTCCTCACCCATCTGTGAGGTGGGCCGTCTGCGGTGAGGTCACTCCTGCCTGGCTTGCTCACCTCGCCTTGTGGACATGAGCCCTCTGGTGGCACTTGGAGCCTGCTGGGAGCCTCCTCCCCTCGGTGATGAGGGCCCTCTGGCGTCAGGCCCTAACTGCTGGGCTCCCCACATTTTGTGATGTGCGCCCAGTGGTGCGAGGACACTCCAGCCGGGTTCACATCCCCATTGGGATGTAGGCCTTCTGCTCTGAGGTCCCAACGCCTGGGTTGCTCACAGTTTCATGATGTGGGCTCTCTGCTGTTAGTTCACTCCTGCCTGCATCCCATAACTTCTGTGCTCTCGGTCGCCTGCTGGGAGGTTCCAACTGCTGGATTCCTCACCTTTCTTATTCTTTGGGCCCTCTGTTTTTAGGCTACTCCTGCCTGCCTCACTCCCATTCCCTTTGTGATATGTGTCCTCTGATTTGAGGCCACATGTGCTGGGTTCCGCACCTTTCGATGATGTGGCCCCACTGGAGGGAAGACGGTCCTGACTGGTTCCCATCCCCTTGCTGATGTGGGCCCTCAGGTGAGAGTCTGATCCTGGCTGGGTTCCTCACCCTTCTGTGAGGTGGGCCCTCTGCTGTGAGGTCAATCATGCCTGTCTGGCACACGTCACCTTGGCGACGTGGGCCCTCTGGTGGCAGTTGGAGTGTGCTGGGATCCTCCTCCCCTCGGTGATGAGGGCCCTCTTGCCTTAGGCCATAACTGCTGGGCTCCCCACATTTTCTGATGTGCGCCAAGTGAGTGAGGACACTCTTGCCAGGTTCCCATCCCCATGGGGATATGGGCCTTCTGCTCTGAGGTCAAAACGGCTGGCTTGCTCACAGTACCATGATGTGGGCCCTCTGCTGTGAGTTCACTCCGGCAAGGATCCCTTATCATCGTTGCTCTGAGCCGCCTGCTGGGAGGTTCCAACTGCTGGATTCCTCAACTTTTTTATTCTATGTGCCCTCTGTTGTGAGGCTCCTCCTGCCTGCCTCACTGCCAGCCCCTTGGTGATGACTGTCCTATGGCTTGTGGCCACATGTGCTGCGTTCCTCACCTTTCGATGGTGTGGCCCCACTCGTGTGAGGACACTCCTGCCTGGTTCCCATCCCCTTGGTGAGGTGGGCCCTCTGGCGAGAGTCTAATCCTGGCTGGGTTCCTCAACGTTCTGTGAGGTAGGCCCTCTGCTGTGAGGTCACTCCTGCCTGGCTGGCCCACGTCACCTTGGAGACGTGAGCCCTCTGGTGGCAGTTGGAGCATGCAGGGTGCCTCCTCCTCTCGGTGATGACGGCCCTCTGGCGTCAGGCCCTAAATGGTGGGCTCCCCACATTTTCCGATGTGCGCCCAGTGGTGCGAGGACACTCCAGCCAGGTTCCCATTCCCATGGGGATGCGGGCCTTCTGCGCTGAGGTCCCAACGCCTGGGTTTCTCACTGTTTTATGATGTGGGCCCTCTGCTGTGAGTTCACTGCGGCCTGGATCCCATAGCCTCGGTGTTCTGAGCCGCCTGCTGGAAGGTCTAAATGCTGGGATCCTCACGTTTTTTATATTATGTGCCCTGTGTTGTGAGGCTACTCCTGCCTGCCTCACTCCAAGGCCCTTGGTGATGTGGGTTCTCTGGTTTGAGGACACATGTGCTGGGTTCCTCACCTTAAGATGATGAGGCCCCACTGGTGTGAGGATAATCCTGACTGGTTCCCATCCCCTTTGTGATGTGGGTCTTCTGGTGAGAGTCTGATCCTGGCTGGGTTCCTCACCCATCTGTGAGGTGGGCCCTCTATATCAGGTAACTCTTGCCTGGCTTGCTCACCTCGCCTTGTTGACATGAGCCCTCTGGTGGCACTTGGACCCTGCTGGGAGCCCCTTCACCTCTGTGATGAGGGCCCTCTGACGTCAGGCCCTAACTGCTGGGCTCCCCAACTTTTCTTAGTGAGCCCAGTGATGCTCGGGCACTCCTCTTAGGTTCCCATCTCCATGGGGATGTGGGCCTTCTGCTCTGAGGTCCCAACGGCTGGGTTGATCACAATTTCATGATGTGGGCTCTCTGGTGTTAGTTCACTGTGGCCTGGATCCCATAGCCTGTGTGCTCTTGGCCGCCTGCTGGGAGGTTCCAACTGCTGGATTCCTCACCTTTTTTATTCTTTGGGCCCTCTGTTTTTAGGCTACTCCTACCTGCCTCACTCCCATCCCCTTTGTGATGTATGTCCTCTGATATGAGGCCGCATGAGCTGGGTTCCTCACCTTTCGATGATGTAGCCCCACTGGTGGGAGGACAGTCCTGACTGGTTCCCATCCCCTTGGTGTTGTGAGCCCTCTGGCGAGAGTCTCATCCTGCCTCGGTTCCTCACCCTTCTGTGAGATAGGCCCTCTGCTGTGAAGTCACTACTGCCTGGCTGGCGCATGCCACCTTGTAGACGTGGGCCCTCTGTTGGCAGTTGGAACCTGCTGGCAGTCTCCTCCCCTCAGTTATGAGGGCCCCCTGGCGTCAGGCCCTAACTGCTGGGCTCCTAACATTTTCTGATATGTGCTAAGTGGTGCGAGGCCACTCCTGCCAGGTTCCCATCCCAATGGGGATGTGGGCCTTCTGTTCTGAGGTCCCAACGGCTGGGCTGCTCGCAGGTTCATGATGTGGGCCCTCTGCTGTGAGTTCACTGCGGCCTGGATCCCATAGCCTCGGTGCTCTGGGCCACTTGCTGGGAGGTTCCAACTGCTGGATTCCTCAACTTTTATATTCTATGGACCCTGTGTTGTGAGGCCGGTCCTGCCAGCCTAAATCTGAACCCCTTGGTGATGTGGTTCCTCTGGTTTGAGGCTACATGTGCTGGGATCCTCACCTTTCGATGATGTTGTCCCACTGGTGTGGGGACACTCCTGCCTGGTTCCCATCCCCTTGGTGATGTGGGCCCTCTGGTGCGAGTCTGATCCTGACTGGGTTCGTCACACTTCTCTGAGGTGGGCCCTCTGCTGTGAGGTCATTCGTGCCTGGTTGGCACACATCGCCTTGGCGACGTCAGCCCTCTGGTGGCAGTTGGAGCCTGCTGGGAGCCTCCTTCCCTTGGTGATGAGGGTCCTCTGACGTCAGGCCCTAACTGCTGGTCTCCCAAAATTTTCTGATACGTTCTCAGTGGTGCGAGGACACTCCTACCAGATTTCCATCCCCATGGGGATGTGGGCCTCCTGCTCTGAGGTCCCAATGGCTGGGTTGCTCAGTTTCATGACATGGGCCCTCTTCTGTGAGTTCACTGTGGCCTGGATCCCATAGCCTCGGTGCTCTGGGCTGCCTGCTGGGAGGTTCCAACGGCTGAATTCCTCACTTTTTTATTCTATGGGCCCAGTGTTGTGAGGCTACTCCTGCCTGCCTCACTCCGAGGCCCTTGGTGATGTGGGTCCTCTGGTTTGAGGACACATGTGCTGAGTACCTCACCTTTCGATGATGTGGCCCCACTGGTGTGAAGACACTCCTGCCTGGTTCTCATCCCCTTGGTGATGTGGGCCCTCTGGTGAGAGTCTGATGTTGGCTGGGTTTCTCACCCTTCTGTGACGTGGGACCTCTGTTGTGAGGTAACTCCTGCCTGGCTTGCTCACGTTGCCTTGGCAACGTGAGGCCTCAGGTGGCAGTTGGAGCCTGCTGGGAATCTCCTCCCCTCAGTTATGAGAGCTCTGGATAAAACACATATGCACTTTTTTGCCAAGTGCATTATTTTCCAAGTTCTGTCTCTTTTCCTATGCTTTAAGAGTGACTCCCGTGTACCTTCTGAAATCGGTTTCCTGCAATTCTGCCCCGCTTTCAAGTCCTCTTGGCAGCCTTACTTCAATATATTTTTGGACCATAGCTGTCATTTATAACTCTGCAGGTTTGTGAATGACAGTGTCCCTGAGCTCCTTTCTTCAACTCGCTTTCTTGTGAGCTCTCCGCAATACCGCAGGATTGCTTCAGGCCCTAGTGTGGTTCCGGCATGGCACGCTGAGCCTTTGGTTAATTCCTCTTCCTGGTGGGAAATGAGAGTCAAATTTGCCCGTCCAGACACCTCCAGCTAGTCTCTCATTGGTTCTCCCTATTCCTGTTCATTTTCCGCAGAAATTGCAAACTGGGCCAACCAGGAGGTTAAAGGCACTGACTCTCCAAGTGGGGAGAGTGTTAGTAAAGCGTCTTGAATGTTGCACCCGAGTACCAGGGGACGAAAACTGAGACACATTTGAACACGTTTCCCGAACACACGGTGGATCATACTCTGGGTTCCACATGCATGTTTTAGCTGAAGGAAGAATCCCTTAAACCTGGAGAGTTGAGACCCATGGAATGGGTACCATGCAATATGACTTCAAAGGGTCTGCATTTGCTCACCGAACCTCACCAATCCTATCACTGCTGCGTTTATGCCGCTGTACACACACTTGATTCACTTTCGGAGACATATAAATCCATAGGTTTTAAGATTCTTACTAGTCAGGTATATTCTTAGGCGTTTAATATGGGGTGTTGAGTCCACTTCGTTGAGCAAGGAGTAGCTCTTGTCTATTACATATTTGGCTTATGGAACGGTATCTGTGCTAATTTCAATCTCTGGTTTTATGCAAAACCCCAACTCACCTTTCCCCTTAAGCAAGCATAAGTTGGTTTTTTACATTTGAGACCCTGTTCTGTTTTGTAATTCAGTTCCTGTGTAGCCAAGTTTACATTCCGTGTAGTAGTGATATCTTATGATGTTTCTTTTTCTCTGTGACTTATTTCACTTAGAATCATCGTACCTCAATCCACTCATTATGCTGCTACGGGTCTGATGACATAGATTTCATTGCTGAGTGATATTGCATTGTACGTAAGTACCACAACTTCTTTATCCATTTTTCGCTTTCTGTGATATTGAACTTGTACCGTAAACGAGGTTCCTGTAAACAGAGCCGTCTGAAACTTTGGGGTGGCTGTGTCTTTTTGATTTTAATTTCCCTAAGCTATAGGACCATAAGTGGAAGTGCCCTAGGCTCTGTTGCTTTGTTTTTTAGATGTTTCAGGAAACACCATACACTTCTCCAGAGTGGCTGTTGGCAATTTACATCCCGCCCATCAGCATAACAAGGCTCCCAGGTCTCCATGGCCTGTCCTGCCTTTCTGGATTTTACACTTTTTTCAGATGGCCCTTTTGACCGGGGGGAAGTGAGACTTCATTGTAGTGCAGATTTCCTTTGCAAGCTTGCTTGGTTGGCCAAAAAGGGCGTATGCGTTGTTTCCTGAATATATTCAGGGAAAAACACATACGCCCTTTTTGGCCAAGTGCATCACTGTGGACGTTCTGCCTCTTTTCCTATGCTTTACATGCAACTCCAGTTTACCTCCTGAAATCGGTTTCCTGCAATTCTGCCCCGCTTTCAAGTCCTCTTGGCAGCCTTACTTCAATATATTTTTGGACGATAGCTGTCATTTATAACTCTGCAGGTTTGTGAATGAGAGTGTCCCTGAGCTCCTTTCTTCAACTCGCTTTCTTGTGAGCTGGCCGCAAACCCGCAAGACTGCTTCAGACCCTAATCTGCTTCTGGCAGGGCACGCTGAGCCTTTGGTTAATTCCTCTTCCTGGTGGGAAATGAGTGTTAAATACGTCCGTCCAGACACCTACTTCACTCTCAACCCCTTGGTGATGTGGGTCCTCTGGTTTGTGGCCACCTTTGCTGGGTTCCTCACCTTTCGATGATGTGGCCCCACTAGTGTGAGGACACTCCTGCCTGGTTCTCATCCACGTGGTTATGTGGACCCCCTGGTGAGAGTCTGTTCCTGGCTGTGTTCCTCACCCTTCTGTGAGGGAGACCCTCTGCTGATAGGTCACTCCTGCATGGCTGGCACACATTGCCTTGGTGAAGTCAGCCGTGTGGTGGCAGTTGGAGCATGCTGGGAATCTCCCCCCACCGGTGATGAGGGCCCTCTTGCGTCAGGCCCTAACTGCTGGGCTCACCAACTTTTCTTAGTGAGCCCAATGATGCTTGGGCACTCCTCTTAGGATCCCATCTCCATGGGGATGTGCGCCTTCTGCTCTGAGGTTCCAACGGCTGGGTGGTTCACATTTTCATGATGTGGGCTCTCTGGTGTTAGTACACAGAGGCCTGGATCCCATAGCCTCTGTGCTCTTGGCCGCCTGCTGGGAGGTTCCAACTGCTGGATTCCTCACTTTTTTAATTTTTTGGGCCCTCTGTTATGAGGATCCTCCTGCCTGCCTCACTCCCAGCCCCTTCGTGATGCGTGTCGTCTGGTTTGAGGCCACATGTGCTGGGTTCCTCACCTTTCGATGATGTGGGACCAATGGTCTTAGGAGACTCCTGCCTGGTTCACATCCCCTTGGTGATGTGGGCCCTCTGTTGAGAGTCTGATCCTGGCTGGGTTCCTCACCCATCTGTGAGGTGGGCCGTCTGCGGTGAGGTCACTCCTGCCTGGCTTGCTCACCTCGCCTTGTGGACATGAGCCCTCTGGTGGCACTTGGAGCCTGCTGGGAGCCTCCTCCCCTCGGTGATGAGGGCCCTCTGGCGTCAGGCCCTAACTGCTGGGCTCCCCACATTTTGTGATGTGCGCCCAGTGGTGCGAGGACACTCCAGCCGGGTTCACATCCCCATTGGGATGTGGGCCTTCTGCTCTGAGGTCCCAACGCCTGGGTTGCTCACAGTTTCATGATGTGGGCTCTCTGCTGTTAGTTCACTCCTGCCTGCATCCCATAACTTCTGTGCTCTCGGTCGCCTGCTGGGAGGTTCCAACTGCTGGATTCCTCACCTTTCTTATTCTTTGGGCCCTCTGTTTTTAGGCTACTCCTGCCTGCCTCACTCCCATTCCCTTTGTGATATGTGTCCTCTGATTTGAGGCCACATGTGCTGGGTTCCGCACCTTTCGATGATGTGGCCCCACTGGAGGGAAGACGGTCCTGACTGGTTCCCATCCCCTTGCTGATGTGGGCCCTCAGGTGAGAGTCTGATCCTGGCTGGGTTCCTCACCCTTCTGTGAGGTGGGCCCTCTGCTGTGAGGTCAATCATGCCTGTCTGGCACACGTCACCTTGGCGACGTGGGCCCTCTGGTGGCAGTTGGAGTGTGCTGGGATCCTCCTCCCCTCGGTGATGAGGGCCCTCTTGCCTTAGGCCATAACTGCTGGGCTCCCCACATTTTCTGATGTGCGCCAAGTGAGTGAGGACACTCTTGCCAGGTTCCCATCCCCATGGGGATATGGGCCTTCTGCTCTGAGGTCAAAACGGCTGGCTTGCTCACAGTACCATGATGTGGGCCCTCTGCTGTGAGTTCACTCCGGCAAGGATCCCTTATCATCGGTGCTCTGAGCCGCCTGCTGGGAGGTTCCAACTGCTGGATTCCTCAACTTTTTTATTCTATGTGCCCTCTGTTGTGAGGCTCCTCCTGCCTGCCTCACTGCCAGCCCCTTGGTGATGACTGTCCTATGGCTTGTGGCCACATGTGCTGCGTTCCTCACCTTTCGATGGTGTGGCCCCACTCGTGTGAGGACACTCCTGCCTGGTTCCCATCCCCTTGGTGAGGTGGGCCCTCTGGCGAGAGTCTAATCCTGGCTGGGTTCCTCAACGTTCTGTGAGGTAGGCCCTCTGCTGTGAGGTCACTCCTGCCTGGCTGGCCCACGTCACCTTGGAGACGTGAGCCCTCTGGTGGCAGTTGGAGCATGCAGGGTGCCTCCTCCTCTCGGTGATGACGGCCCTCTGGCGTCAGGCCCTAAATGGTGGGCTCCCCACATTTTCCGATGTGCGCCCAGTGGTGCGAGGACACTCCAGCCAGGTTCCCATTCCCATGGGGATGCGGGCCTTCTGCGCTGAGGTCCCAACGCCTGGGTTTCTCACTGTTTTATGATGTGGGCCCTCTGCTGTGAGTTCACTGCGGCCTGGATCCCATAGCCTCGGTGTTCTGAGCCGCCTGCTGGAAGGTCTAAATGCTGGGATCCTCACGTTTTTTATATTATGTGCCCTGTGTTGTGAGGCTACTCCTGCCTGCCTCACTCCAAGGCCCTTGGTGATGTGGGTTCTCTGGTTTGAGGACACATGTGCTGGGTTCCTCACCTTAAGATGATGAGGCCCCACTGGTGTGAGGATAATCCTGACTGGTTCCCATCCCCTTTGTGATGTGGGTCTTCTGGTGAGAGTCTGATCCTGGCTGGGTTCCTCACCCATCTGTGAGGTGGGCCCTCTATATCAGGTAACTCTTGCCTGGCTTGCTCACCTCGCCTTGTTGACATGAGCCCTCTGGTGGCACTTGGACCCTGCTGGGAGCCCCTTCACCTCTGTGATGAGGGCCCTCTGACGTCAGGCCCTAACTGCTGGGCTCCCCAACTTTTCTTAGTGAGCCCAGTGATGCTCGGGCACTCCTCTTAGGTTCCCATCTCCATGGGGATGTGGGCCTTCTGCTCTGAGGTCCCAACGGCTGGGTTGATCACAATTTCATGATGTGGGCTCTCTGGTGTTAGTTCACTGTGGCCTGGATCCCATAGCCTGTGTGCTCTTGGCCGCCTGCTGGGAGGTTCCAACTGCTGGATTCCTCACCTTTTTTATTCTTTGGGCCCTCTGTTTTTAGGCTACTCCTACCTGCCTCACTCCCATCCCCTTTGTGATGTATGTCCTCTGATATGAGGCCGCATGAGCTGGGTTCCTCACCTTTCGATGATGTAGCCCCACTGGTGGGAGGACAGTCCTGACTGGTTCCCATCCCCTTGGTGTTGTGAGCCCTCTGGCGAGAGTCTCATCCTGCCTCGGTTCCTCACCCTTCTGTGAGATAGGCCCTCTGCTGTGAAGTCACTACTGCCTGGCTGGCGCATGCCACCTTGTAGACGTGGGCCCTCTGTTGGCAGTTGGAACCTGCTGGCAGTCTCCTCCCCTCAGTTATGAGGGCCCCCTGGCGTCAGGCCCTAACTGCTGGGCTCCTAACATTTTCTGATATGTGCTAAGTGGTGCGAGGCCACTCCTGCCAGGTTCCCATCCCAATGGGGATGTGGGCCTTCTGTTCTGAGGTCCCAACGGCTGGGCTGCTCGCAGGTTCATGATGTGGGCCCTCTGCTGTGAGTTCACTGCGGCCTGGATCCCATAGCCTCGGTGCTCTGGGCCACTTGCTGGGAGGTTCCAACTGCTGGATTCCTCAACTTTTATATTCTATGGACCCTGTGTTGTGAGGCCGGTCCTGCCAGCCTAATTCTGAACCCCTTGGTGATGTGGTTCCTCTGGTTTGAGGCTACATGTGCTGGGATCCTCACCTTTCGATGATGTTGTCCCACTGGTGTGGGGACACTCCTGCCTGGTTCCCATCCCCTTGGTGATGTGGGCCCTCTGGTGCGAGTCTGATCCTGACTGGGTTCGTCACACTTCTCTGAGGTGGGCCCTCTGCTGTGAGGTCATTCGTGCCTGGTTGGCACACATCGCCTTGGCGACGTCAGCCCTCTGGTGGCAGTTGGAGCCTGCTGGGAGCCTCCTTCCCTTGGTGATGAGGGTCCTCTGACGTCAGGCCCTAACTGCTGGTCTCCCAAAATTTTCTGATACGTTCTCAGTGGTGCGAGGACACTCCTACCAGATTTCCATCCCCATGGGGATGTGGGCCTCCTGCTCTGAGGTCCCAATGGCTGGGTTGCTCAGTTTCATGACATGGGCCCTCTTCTGTGAGTTCACTGTGGCCTGGATCCCATAGCCTCGGTGCTCTGGGCTGCCTGCTGGGAGGTTCCAACGGCTGAATTCCTCACTTTTTTATTCTATGGGCCCAGTGTTGTGAGGCTACTCCTGCCTGCCTCACTCCGAGGCCCTTGGTGATGTGGGTCCTCTGGTTTGAGGACACATGTGCTGAGTACCTCACCTTTCGATGATGTGGCCCCACTGGTGTGAAGACACTCCTGCCTGGTTCTCATCCCCTTGGTGATGTGGGCCCTCTGGTGAGAGTCTGATGTTGGCTGGGTTTCTCACCCTTCTGTGACGTGGGACCTCTGTTGTGAGGTAACTCCTGCCTGGCTTGCTCACGTTGCCTTGGCAACGTGAGGCCTCAGGTGGCAGTTGGAGCCTGCTGGGAATCTCCTCCCCTCAGTTATGAGAGCTCTGGATAAAACACATATGCACTTTTTTGCCAAGTGCATTATTTTCCAAGTTCTGTCTCTTTTCCTATGCTTTAAGAGTGACTCCCGTGTACCTTCTGAAATCGGTTTCCTGCAATTCTGCCCCGCTTTCAAGTCCTCTTGGCAGCCTTACTTCAATATATTTTTGGACCATAGCTGTCATTTATAACTCTGCAGGTTTGTGAATGACAGTGTCCCTGAGCTCCTTTCTTCAACTCGCTTTCTTGTGAGCTCTCCGCAATACCGCAGGATTGCTTCAGGCCCTAGTGTGGTTCCGGCATGGCACGCTGAGCCTTTGGTTAATTCCTCTTCCTGGTGGGAAATGAGAGTCAAATTTGCCCGTCCAGACACCTCCAGCTAGTCTCTCATTGGTTCTCCCTATTCCTGTTCATTTTCCGCAGAAATTGCAAACTGGGCCAACCAGGAGGTTAAAGGCACTGACTCTCCAAGTGGGGAGAGTGTTAGTAAAGCGTCTTGAATGTTGCACCCGAGTACCAGGGGACGAAAACTGAGACACATTTGAACACGTTTCCCGAACACACGGTGGATCATACTCTGGGTTCCACATGCATGTTTTAGCTGAAGGAAGAATCCCTTAAACCTGGAGAGTTGAGACCCATGGAATGGGTACCATGCAATATGACTTCAAAGGGTCTGCATTTGCTCACCGAACCTCACCAATCCTATCACTGCTGCGTTTATGCCGCTGTACACACACTTGATTCACTTTCGGAGACATATAAATCCATAGGTTTTAAGATTCTTACTAGTCAGGTATATTCTTAGGCGTTTAATATGGGGTGTTGAGTCCACTTCGTTGAGCAAGGAGTAGCTCTTGTCTATTACATATTTGGCTTATGGAACGGTATCTGTGCTAATTTCAATCTCTGGTTTTATGCAAAACCCCAACTCACCTTTCCCCTTAAGCAAGCATAAGTTGGTTTTTTACATTTGAGACCCTGTTCTGTTTTGTAATTCAGTTCCTGTGTAGCCAAGTTTACATTCCGTGTAGTAGTGATATCTTATGATGTTTCTTTTTCTCTGTGACTTATTTCACTTAGAATCATCGTACCTCAATCCACTCATTATGCTGCTACGGGTCTGATGACATAGATTTCATTGCTGAGTGATATTGCATTGTACGTAAGTACCACAACTTCTTTATCCATTTTTCGCTTTCTGTGATATTGAACTTGTACCGTAAACGAGGTTCCTGTAAACAGAGCCGTCTGAAACTTTGGGGTGGCTGTGTCTTTTTGATTTTAATTTCCCTAAGCTATAGGACCATAAGTGGAAGTGCCCTAGGCTCTGTTGCTTTGTTTTTTACATGTTTCAGGAAACACCATACACTTCTCCAGAGTGGCTGTTGGCAATTTACATCCCGCCCATCAGCATAACAAGGCTCCCAGGTCTCCATGGCCTGTCCTGCCTTTCTGGATTTTACACTTTTTTCAGATGGCCCTTTTGACCGGGGGGCAGTGAGACTTCATTGTAGTGCAGATTTCCTTTGCAAGCTTGCTTGGTTGGCCAAAAAGGGCGTATGCGTTGTTTCCTGAATATATTCAGGGAAAAACGCATACGCCCTTTTTGGCCAAGTGCATCACTGTGGACGTTCTGCCTCTTTTCCTATGCTTTACATGCAACTCCAGTTTACCTCCTGAAATCGGTTTCCTGCAATTCTGCCCCGCTTTCAAGTCCTCTTGGCAGCCTTACTTCAATATATTTTTGGACGATAGCTGTCATTTATAACTCTGCAGGTTTGTGAATGAGAGTGTCCCTGAGCTCCTTTCTTCAACTCGCTTTCTTGTGAGCTGGCCGCAAACCCGCAAGACTGCTTCAGACCCTAATCTGCTTCTGGCAGGGCACGCTGAGCCTTTGGTTAATTCCTCTTCCGTGTGGGAAATGAGTGTTAAATACGTCCGTCCAGACACCTACCTCACTCTCAACCCCTTGGTGATGTGGGTCCTCTGGTTTGTGGCCACCTTTGCTGGGTTCCTCACCTTTCGATGATGTGGCCCCACTAGTGTGAGGACACTCCTGCCTGGTTCTCATCCACGTGGTTATGTGGACCCCCTGGTGAGAGTCTGTTCCTGGCTGTGTTCCTCACCCTTCTGTGAGGGAGACCCTCTGCTGATAGGTCACTCCTGCATGGCTGGCACACATTGCCTTGGTGAAGTCAGCCGTGTGGTGGCAGTTGGAGCATGCTGGGAATCTCCCCCCACCGGTGATGAGGGCCCTCTTGCGTCAGGCCCTAACTGCTGGGCTCACCAACTTTTCTTAGTGAGCCCAATGATGCTTGGGCACTCCTCTTAGGATCCCATCTCCATGGGGATGTGCGCCTTCTGCTCTGAGGTTCCAACGGCTGGGTGGTTCACATTTTCATGATGTGGGCTCTCTGGTGTTAGTACACAGAGGCCTGGATCCCATAGCCTCTGTGCTCTTGGCCGCCTGCTGGGAGGTTCCAACTGCTGGATTCCTCACTTTTTTAATTTTTTGGGCCCTCTGTTGTGAGGATCCTCCTGCCTGCCTCACTCCCAGCCCCTTCGTGATGCGTGTCGTCTGGTTTGAGGCCACATGTGCTGGGTTCCTCACCTTTCGATGATGTGGGACCAATGGTCTTAGGAGACTCCTGCCTGGTTCACATCCCCTTGGTGATGTGGGCCCTCTGTTGAGAGTCTGATCCTGGCTGGGTTCCTCACCCATCTGTGAGGTGGGCCGTCTGCGGTGAGGTCACTCCTGCCTGGCTTGCTCACCTCGCCTTGTGGACATGAGCCCTCTGGTGGCACTTGGAGCCTGCTGGGAGCCTCCTCCCCTCGGTGATGAGGGCCCTCTGGCGTCAGGCCCTAACTGCTGGGCTCCCCACATTTTGTGATGTGCGCCCAGTGGTGCGAGGACACTCCAGCCGGGTTCACATCCCCATTGGGATGTGGGCCTTCTGCTCTGAGGTCCCAACGCCTGGGTTGCTCACAGTTTCATGATGTGGGCTCTCTGCTGTTAGTTCACTCCTGCCTGCATCCCATAACTTCTGTGCTCTCGGTCGCCTGCTGGGAGGTTCCAACTGCTGGATTCCTCACCTTTCTTATTCTTTGGGCCCTCTGTTTTTAGGCTACTCCTGCCTGCCTCACTCCCATTCCCTTTGTGATATGTGTCCTCTGATTTGAGGCCACATGTGCTGGGTTCCGCACCTTTCGATGATGTGGCCCCACTGGAGGGAAGACGGTCCTGACTGGTTCCCATCCCCTTGCTGATGTGGGCCCTCAGGTGAGAGTCTGATCCTGGCTGGGTTCCTCACCCTTCTGTGAGGTGGGCCCTCTGCTGTGAGGTCAATCATGCCTGTCTGGCACACGTCACCTTGGCGACGTGGGCCCTCTGGTGGCAGTTGGAGTGTGCTGGGATCCTCCTCCCCTCGGTGATGAGGGCCCTCTTGCCTTAGGCCATAACTGCTGGGCTCCCCACATTTTCTGATGTGCGCCAAGTGAGTGAGGACACTCTTGCCAGGTTCCCATCCCCATGGGGATATGGGCCTTCTGCTCTGAGGTCAAAACGGCTGGCTTGCTCACAGTACCATGATGTGGGCCCTCTGCTGTGAGTTCACTCCGGCAAGGATCCCTTATCATCGGTGCTCTGAGCCGCCTGCTGGGAGGTTCCAACTGCTGGATTCCTCAACTTTTTTATTCTATGTGCCCTCTGTTGTGAGGCTCCTCCTGCCTGCCTCACTGCCAGCCCCTTGGTGATGACTGTCCTATGGCTTGTGGCCACATGTGCTGCGTTCCTCACCTTTCGATGGTGTGGCCCCACTCGTGTGAGGACACTCCTGCCTGGTTCCCATCCCCTTGGTGAGGTGGGCCCTCTGGCGAGAGTCTAATCCTGGCTGGGTTCCTCAACGTTCTGTGAGGTAGGCCCTCTGCTGTGAGGTCACTCCTGCCTGGCTGGCCCACGTCACCTTGGAGACGTGAGCCCTCTGGTGGCAGTTGGAGCATGCAGGGTGCCTCCTCCTCTCGGTGATGACGGCCCTCTGGCGTCAGGCCCTAAATGGTGGGCTCCCCACATTTTCCGATGTGCGCCCAGTGGTGCGAGGACACTCCAGCCAGGTTCCCATTCCCATGGGGATGCGGGCCTTCTGCGCTGAGGTCCCAACGCCTGGGTTTCTCACTGTTTTATGATGTGGGCCCTCTGCTGTGAGTTCACTGCGGCCTGGATCCCATAGCCTCGGTGTTCTGAGCCGCCTGCTGGAAGGTCTAAATGCTGGGATCCTCACGTTTTTTATATTATGTGCCCTGTGTTGTGAGGCTACTCCTGCCTGCCTCACTCCAAGGCCCTTGGTGATGTGGGTTCTCTGGTTTGAGGACACATGTGCTGGGTTCCTCACCTTAAGATGATGAGGCCCCACTGGTGTGAGGATAATCCTGACTGGTTCCCATCCCCTTTGTGATGTGGGTCTTCTGGTGAGAGTCTGATCCTGGCTGGGTTCCTCACCCATCTGTGAGGTGGGCCCTCTATATCAGGTAACTCTTGCCTGGCTTGCTCACCTCGCCTTGTTGACATGAGCCCTCTGGTGGCACTTGGACCCTGCTGGGAGCCCCTTCACCTCTGTGATGAGGGCCCTCTGACGTCAGGCCCTAACTGCTGGGCTCCCCAACTTTTCTTAGTGAGCCCAGTGATGCTCGGGCACTCCTCTTAGGTTCCCATCTCCATGGGGATGTGGGCCTTCTGCTCTGAGGTCCCAACGGCTGGGTTGATCACAATTTCATGATGTGGGCTCTCTGGTGTTAGTTCACTGTGGCCTGGATCCCATAGCCTGTGTGCTCTTGGCCGCCTGCTGGGAGGTTCCAACTGCTGGATTCCTCACCTTTTTTATTCTTTGGGCCCTCTGTTTTTAGGCTACTCCTACCTGCCTCACTCCCATCCCCTTTGTGATGTATGTCCTCTGATATGAGGCCGCATGAGCTGGGTTCCTCACCTTTCGATGATGTAGCCCCACTGGTGGGAGGACAGTCCTGACTGGTTCCCATCCCCTTGGTGTTGTGAGCCCTCTGGCGAGAGTCTCATCCTGCCTCGGTTCCTCACCCTTCTGTGAGATAGGCCCTCTGCTGTGAAGTCACTACTGCCTGGCTGGCGCATGCCACCTTGTAGACGTGGGCCCTCTGTTGGCAGTTGGAACCTGCTGGCAGTCTCCTCCCCTCAGTTATGAGGGCCCCCTGGCGTCAGGCCCTAACTGCTGGGCTCCTAACATTTTCTGATATGTGCTAAGTGGTGCGAGGCCACTCCTGCCAGGTTCCCATCCCAATGGGGATGTGGGCCTTCTGTTCTGAGGTCCCAACGGCTGGGCTGCTCGCAGGTTCATGATGTGGGCCCTCTGCTGTGAGTTCACTGCGGCCTGGATCCCATAGCCTCGGTGCTCTGGGCCACTTGCTGGGAGGTTCCAACTGCTGGATTCCTCAACTTTTATATTCTATGGACCCTGTGTTGTGAGGCCGGTCCTGCCAGCCTAATTCTGAACCCCTTGGTGATGTGGTTCCTCTGGTTTGAGGCTACATGTGCTGGGATCCTCACCTTTCGATGATGTTGTCCCACTGGTGTGGGGACACTCCTGCCTGGTTCCCATCCCCTTGGTGATGTGGGCCCTCTGGTGCGAGTCTGATCCTGACTGGGTTCGTCACACTTCTCTGAGGTGGGCCCTCTGCTGTGAGGTCATTCGTGCCTGGTTGGCACACATCGCCTTGGCGACGTCAGCCCTCTGGTGGCAGTTGGAGCCTGCTGGGAGCCTCCTTCCCTTGGTGATGAGGGTCCTCTGACGTCAGGCCCTAACTGCTGGTCTCCCAAAATTTTCTGATACGTTCTCAGTGGTGCGAGGACACTCCTACCAGATTTCCATCCCCATGGGGATGTGGGCCTCCTGCTCTGAGGTCCCAATGGCTGGGTTGCTCAGTTTCATGACATGGGCCCTCTTCTGTGAGTTCACTGTGGCCTGGATCCCATAGCCTCGGTGCTCTGGGCTGCCTGCTGGGAGGTTCCAACGGCTGAATTCCTCACTTTTTTATTCTATGGGCCCAGTGTTGTGAGGCTACTCCTGCCTGCCTCACTCCGAGGCCCTTGGTGATGTGGGTCCTCTGGTTTGAGGACACATGTGCTGAGTACCTCACCTTTCGATGATGTGGCCCCACTGGTGTGAAGACACTCCTGCCTGGTTCTCATCCCCTTGGTGATGTGGGCCCTCTGGTGAGAGTCTGATGTTGGCTGGGTTTCTCACCCTTCTGTGACGTGGGACCTCTGTTGTGAGGTAACTCCTGCCTGGCTTGCTCACGTTGCCTTGGCAACGTGAGGCCTCAGGTGGCAGTTGGAGCCTGCTGGGAATCTCCTCCCCTCAGTTATGAGAGCTCTGGATAAAACACATATGCACTTTTTTGCCAAGTGCATTATTTTCCAAGTTCTGTCTCTTTTCCTATGCTTTAAGAGTGACTCCCGTGTACCTTCTGAAATCGGTTTCCTGCAATTCTGCCCCGCTTTCAAGTCCTCTTGGCAGCCTTACTTCAATATATTTTTGGACCATAGCTGTCATTTATAACTCTGCAGGTTTGTGAATGACAGTGTCCCTGAGCTCCTTTCTTCAACTCGCTTTCTTGTGAGCTCTCCGCAATACCGCAGGATTGCTTCAGGCCCTAGTGTGGTTCCGGCATGGCACGCTGAGCCTTTGGTTAATTCCTCTTCCTGGTGGGAAATGAGAGTCAAATTTGCCCGTCCAGACACCTCCAGCTAGTCTCTCATTGGTTCTCCCTATTCCTGTTCATTTTCCGCAGAAATTGCAAACTGGGCCAACCAGGAGGTTAAAGGCACTGACTCTCCAAGTGGGGAGAGTGTTAGTAAAGCGTCTTGAATGTTGCACCCGAGTACCAGGGGACGAAAACTGAGACACATTTGAACACGTTTCCCGAACACACGGTGGATCATACTCTGGGTTCCACATGCATGTTTTAGCTGAAGGAAGAATCCCTTAAACCTGGAGAGTTGAGACCCATGGAATGGGTACCATGCAATATGACTTCAAAGGGTCTGCATTTGCTCACCGAACCTCACCAATCCTATCACTGCTGCGTTTATGCCGCTGTACACACACTTGATTCACTTTCGGAGACATATAAATCCATAGGTTTTAAGATTCTTACTAGTCAGGTATATTCTTAGGCGTTTAATATGGGGTGTTGAGTCCACTTCGTTGAGCAAGGAGTAGCTCTTGTCTATTACATATTTGGCTTATGGAACGGTATCTGTGCTAATTTCAATCTCTGGTTTTATGCAAAACCCCAACTCACCTTTCCCCTTAAGCAAGCATAAGTTGGTTTTTTACATTTGAGACCCTGTTCTGTTTTGTAATTCAGTTCCTGTGTAGCCAAGTTTACATTCCGTGTAGTAGTGATATCTTATGATGTTTCTTTTTCTCTGTGACTTATTTCACTTAGAATCATCGTACCTCAATCCACTCATTATGCTGCTACGGGTCTGATGACATAGATTTCATTGCTGAGTGATATTGCATTGTACGTAAGTACCACAACTTCTTTATCCATTTTTCGCTTTCTGTGATATTGAACTTGTACCGTAAACGAGGTTCCTGTAAACAGAGCCGTCTGAAACTTTGGGGTGGCTGTGTCTTTTTGATTTTAATTTCCCTAAGCTATAGGACCATAAGTGGAAGTGCCCTAGGCTCTGTTGCTTTGTTTTTTACATGTTTCAGGAAACACCATACACTTCTCCAGAGTGGCTGTTGGCAATTTACATCCCGCCCATCAGCATAACAAGGCTCCCAGGTCTCCATGGCCTGTCCTGCCTTTCTGGATTTTACACTTTTTTCAGATGGCCCTTTTGACCGGGGGGAAGTGAGACTTCATTGTAGTGCAGATTTCCTTTGCAAGCTTGCTTGGTTGGCCAAAAAGGGCGTATGCGTTGTTTCCTGAATATATTCAGGGAAAAACGCATACGCCCTTTTTGGCCAAGTGCATCACTGTGGACGTTCTGCCTCTTTTCCTATGCTTTACATGCAACTCCAGTTTACCTCCTGAAATCGGTTTCCTGCAATTCTGCCCCGCTTTCAAGTCCTCTTGGCAGCCTTACTTCAATATATTTTTGGACGATAGCTGTCATTTATAACTCTGCAGGTTTGTGAATGAGAGTGTCCCTGAGCTCCTTTCTTCAACTCGCTTTCTTGTGAGCTGGCCGCAAACCCGCAAGACTGCTTCAGACCCTAATCTGCTTCTGGCAGGGCACGCTGAGCCTTTGGTTAATTCCTCTTCCTGGTGGGAAATGAGTGTTAAATACGTCCGTCCAGACACCTACTTCACTCTCAACCCCTTGGTGATGTGGGTCCTCTGGTTTGTGGCCACCTTTGCTGGGTTCCTCACCTTTCGATGATGTGGCCCCACTAGTGTGAGGACACTCCTGCCTGGTTCTCATCCACGTGGTTATGTGGACCCCCTGGTGAGAGTCTGTTCCTGGCTGTGTTCCTCACCCTTCTGTGAGGGAGACCCTCTGCTGATAGGTCACTCCTGCATGGCTGGCACACATTGCCTTGGTGAAGTCAGCCGTGTGGTGGCAGTTGGAGCATGCTGGGAATCTCCCCCCACCGGTGATGAGGGCCCTCTTGCGTCAGGCCCTAACTGCTGGGCTCACCAACTTTTCTTAGTGAGCCCAATGATGCTTGGGCACTCCTCTTAGGATCCCATCTCCATGGGGATGTGCGCCTTCTGCTCTGAGGTTCCAACGGCTGGGTGGTTCACATTTTCATGATGTGGGCTCTCTGGTGTTAGTACACAGAGGCCTGGATCCCATAGCCTCTGTGCTCTTGGCCGCCTGCTGGGAGGTTCCAACTGCTGGATTCCTCACTTTTTTAATTTTTTGGGCCCTCTGTTATGAGGATCCTCCTGCCTGCCTCACTCCCAGCCCCTTCGTGATGCGTGTCGTCTGGTTTGAGGCCACATGTGCTGGGTTCCTCACCTTTCGATGATGTGGGACCAATGGTCTTAGGAGACTCCTGCCTGGTTCACATCCCCTTGGTGATGTGGGCCCTCTGTTGAGAGTCTGATCCTGGCTGGGTTCCTCACCCATCTGTGAGGTGGGCCGTCTGCGGTGAGGTCACTCCTGCCTGGCTTGCTCACCTCGCCTTGTGGACATGAGCCCTCTGGTGGCACTTGGAGCCTGCTGGGAGCCTCCTCCCCTCGGTGATGAGGGCCCTCTGGCGTCAGGCCCTAACTGCTGGGCTCCCCACATTTTGTGATGTGCGCCCAGTGGTGCGAGGACACTCCAGCCGGGTTCACATCCCCATTGGGATGTGGGCCTTCTGCTCTGAGGTCCCAACGCCTGGGTTGCTCACAGTTTCATGATGTGGGCTCTCTGCTGTTAGTTCACTCCTGCCTGCATCCCATAACTTCTGTGCTCTCGGTCGCCTGCTGGGAGGTTCCAACTGCTGGATTCCTCACCTTTCTTATTCTTTGGGCCCTCTGTTTTTAGGCTACTCCTGCCTGCCTCACTCCCATTCCCTTTGTGATATGTGTCCTCTGATTTGAGGCCACATGTGCTGGGTTCCGCACCTTTCGATGATGTGGCCCCACTGGAGGGAAGACAGTCCTGACTGGTTCCCATCCCCTTGCTGATGTGGGCCCTCAGGTGAGAGTCTGATCCTGGCTGGGTTCCTCACCCTTCTGTGAGGTGGGCCCTCTGCTGTGAGGTCAATCATGCCTGTCTGGCACACGTAACCTTGGCGACGTGGGCCCTCTGGTGGCAGTTGGAGTGTGCTGGGATCCTCCTCCCCTCGGTGATGAGGGCCCTCTGTTGAGAGTCTGATCCTGGCTGGGTTCCTCACCCATCTGTGAGGTGGGCCGTCTGCGGTGAGGTCACTCCTGCCTGGCTTGCTCACCTCGCCTTGTGGACATGAGCCCTCTGGTGGCACTTGGAGCCTGCTGGGAGCCTCCTCCCCTCGGTGATGAGGGCCCTCTGGCGTCAGGCCCTAACTGCTGGGCTCCCCACATTTTGTGATGTGCGCCCAGTGGTGCGAGGACACTCCAGCCGGGTTCACATCCCCATTGGGATGTGGGCCTTCTGCTCTGAGGTCCCAACGCCTGGGTTGCTCACAGTTTCATGATGTGGGCTCTCTGCTGTTAGTTCACTCCTGCCTGCATCCCATAACTTCTGTGCTCTCGGTCGCCTGCTGGGAGGTTCCAACTGCTGGATTCCTCACCTTTCTTATTCTTTGGGCCCTCTGTTTTTAGGCTACTCCTGCCTGCCTCACTCCCATTCCCTTTGTGATATGTGTCCTCTGATTTGAGGCCACATGTGCTGGGTTCCGCACCTTTCGATGATGTGGCCCCACTGGAGGGAAGACAGTCCTGACTGGTTCCCATCCCCTTGCTGATGTGGGCCCTCAGGTGAGAGTCTGATCCTGGCTGGGTTCCTCACCCTTCTGTGAGGTGGGCCCTCTGCTGTGAGGTCAATCATGCCTGTCTGGCACACGTCACCTTGGCGACGTGGGCCCTCTGGTGGCAGTTGGAGTGTGCTGGGATCCTCCTCCCCTCGGTGATGAGGGCCCTCTTGCCTTAGGCCATAACTGCTGGGCTCCCCACATTTTCTGATGTGCGCCAAGTGAGTGAGGACACTCTTGCCAGGTTCCCATCCCCATGGGGATATGGGCCTTCTGCTCTGAGGTCAAAACGGCTGGCTTGCTCACAGTACCATGATGTGGGCCCTCTGCTGTGAGTTCACTCCGGCAAGGATCCCTTATCATCGGTGCTCTGAGCCGCCTGCTGGGAGGTTCCAACTGCTGGATTCCTCAACTTTTTTATTCTATGTGCCCTCTGTTGTGAGGCTCCTCCTGCCTGCCTCACTGCCAGCCCCTTGGTGATGACTGTCCTATGGCTTGTGGCCACATGTGCTGCGTTCCTCACCTTTCGATGGTGTGGCCCCACTCGTGTGAGGACACTCCTGCCTGGTTCCCATCCCCTTGGTGAGGTGGGCCCTCTGGCGAGAGTCTAATCCTGGCTGGGTTCCTCAACGTTCTGTGAGGTAGGCCCTCTGCTGTGAGGTCACTCCTGCCTGGCTGGCCCACGTCACCTTGGAGACGTGAGCCCTCTGGTGGCAGTTGGAGCATGCAGGGTGCCTCCTCCTCTCGGTGATGACGGCCCTCTGGCGTCAGGCCCTAAATGGTGGGCTCCCCACATTTTCCGATGTGCGCCCAGTGGTGCGAGGACACTCCAGCCAGGTTCCCATTCCCATGGGGATGCGGGCCTTCTGCGCTGAGGTCCCAACGCCTGGGTTTCTCACTGTTTTATGATGTGGGCCCTCTGCTGTGAGTTCACTGCGGCCTGGATCCCATAGCCTCGGTGTTCTGAGCCGCCTGCTGGAAGGTCTAAATGCTGGGATCCTCACGTTTTTTATATTATGTGCCCTGTGTTGTGAGGCTACTCCTGCCTGCCTCACTCCAAGGCCCTTGGTGATGTGGGTTCTCTGGTTTGAGGACACATGTGCTGGGTTCCTCACCTTAAGATGATGAGGCCCCACTGGTGTGAGGATAATCCTGACTGGTTCCCATCCCCTTTGTGATGTGGGTCTTCTGGTGAGAGTCTGATCCTGGCTGGGTTCCTCACCCATCTGTGAGGTGGGCCCTCTATATCAGGTAACTCTTGCCTGGCTTGCTCACCTCGCCTTGTTGACATGAGCCCTCTGGTGGCACTTGGACCCTGCTGGGAGCCCCTTCACCTCTGTGATGAGGGCCCTCTGACGTCAGGCCCTAACTGCTGGGCTCCCCAACTTTTCTTAGTGAGCCCAGTGATGCTCGGGCACTCCTCTTAGGTTCCCATCTCCATGGGGATGTGGGCCTTCTGCTCTGAGGTCCCAACGGCTGGGTTGATCACAATTTCATGATGTGGGCTCTCTGGTGTTAGTTCACTGTGGCCTGGATCCCATAGCCTGTGTGCTCTTGGCCGCCTGCTGGGAGGTTCCAACTGCTGGATTCCTCACCTTTTTTATTCTTTGGGCCCTCTGTTTTTAGGCTACTCCTACCTGCCTCACTCCCATCCCCTTTGTGATGTATGTCCTCTGATATGAGGCCGCATGAGCTGGGTTCCTCACCTTTCGATGATGTAGCCCCACTGGTGGGAGGACAGTCCTGACTGGTTCCCATCCCCTTGGTGTTGTGAGCCCTCTGGCGAGAGTCTCATCCTGCCTCGGTTCCTCACCCTTCTGTGAGATAGGCCCTCTGCTGTGAAGTCACTACTGCCTGGCTGGCGCATGCCACCTTGTAGACGTGGGCCCTCTGTTGGCAGTTGGAACCTGCTGGCAGTCTCCTCCCCTCAGTTATGAGGGCCCCCTGGCGTCAGGCCCTAACTGCTGGGCTCCTAACATTTTCTGATATGTGCTAAGTGGTGCGAGGCCACTCCTGCCAGGTTCCCATCCCAATGGGGATGTGGGCCTTCTGTTCTGAGGTCCCAACGGCTGGGCTGCTCGCAGGTTCATGATGTGGGCCCTCTGCTGTGAGTTCACTGCGGCCTGGATCCCATAGCCTCGGTGCTCTGGGCCACTTGCTGGGAGGTTCCAACTGCTGGATTCCTCAACTTTTATATTCTATGGACCCTGTGTTGTGAGGCCGGTCCTGCCAGCCTAAATCTGAACCCCTTGGTGATGTGGTTCCTCTGGTTTGAGGCTACATGTGCTGGGATCCTCACCTTTCGATGATGTTGTCCCACTGGTGTGGGGACACTCCTGCCTGGTTCCCATCCCCTTGGTGATGTGGGCCCTCTGGTGCGAGTCTGATCCTGACTGGGTTCGTCACACTTCTCTGAGGTGGGCCCTCTGCTGTGAGGTCATTCGTGCCTGGTTGGCACACATCGCCTTGGCGACGTCAGCCCTCTGGTGGCAGTTGGAGCCTGCTGGGAGCCTCCTTCCCTTGGTGATGAGGGTCCTCTGACGTCAGGCCCTAACTGCTGGTCTCCCAAAATTTTCTGATACGTTCTCAGTGGTGCGAGGACACTCCTACCAGATTTCCATCCCCATGGGGATGTGGGCCTCCTGCTCTGAGGTCCCAATGGCTGGGTTGCTCAGTTTCATGACATGGGCCCTCTTCTGTGAGTTCACTGTGGCCTGGATCCCATAGCCTCGGTGCTCTGGGCTGCCTGCTGGGAGGTTCCAACGGCTGAATTCCTCACTTTTTTATTCTATGGGCCCAGTGTTGTGAGGCTACTCCTGCCTGCCTCACTCCGAGGCCCTTGGTGATGTGGGTCCTCTGGTTTGAGGACACATGTGCTGAGTACCTCACCTTTCGATGATGTGGCCCCACTGGTGTGAAGACACTCCTGCCTGGTTCTCATCCCCTTGGTGATGTGGGCCCTCTGGTGAGAGTCTGATGTTGGCTGGGTTTCTCACCCTTCTGTGACGTGGGACCTCTGTTGTGAGGTAACTCCTGCCTGGCTTGCTCACGTTGCCTTGGCAACGTGAGGCCTCAGGTGGCAGTTGGAGCCTGCTGGGAATCTCCTCCCCTCAGTTATGAGAGCTCTGGATAAAACACATATGCACTTTTTTGCCAAGTGCATTATTTTCCAAGTTCTGTCTCTTTTCCTATGCTTTAAGAGTGACTCCCGTGTACCTTCTGAAATCGGTTTCCTGCAATTCTGCCCCGCTTTCAAGTCCTCTTGGCAGCCTTACTTCAATATATTTTTGGACCATAGCTGTCATTTATAACTCTGCAGGTTTGTGAATGACAGTGTCCCTGAGCTCCTTTCTTCAACTCGCTTTCTTGTGAGCTCTCCGCAATACCGCAGGATTGCTTCAGGCCCTAGTGTGGTTCCGGCATGGCACGCTGAGCCTTTGGTTAATTCCTCTTCCTGGTGGGAAATGAGAGTCAAATTTGCCCGTCCAGACACCTCCAGCTAGTCTCTCATTGGTTCTCCCTATTCCTGTTCATTTTCCGCAGAAATTGCAAACTGGGCCAACCAGGAGGTTAAAGGCACTGACTCTCCAAGTGGGGAGAGTGTTAGTAAAGCGTCTTGAATGTTGCACCCGAGTACCAGGGGACGAAAACTGAGACACATTTGAACACGTTTCCCGAACACACGGTGGATCATACTCTGGGTTCCACATGCATGTTTTAGCTGAAGGAAGAATCCCTTAAACCTGGAGAGTTGAGACCCATGGAATGGGTACCATGCAATATGACTTCAAAGGGTCTGCATTTGCTCACCGAACCTCACCAATCCTATCACTGCTGCGTTTATGCCACTGTACACACACTTGATTCACTTTCGGAGACATATAAATCCATAGGTTTTAAGATTCTTACTAGTCAGGTATATTCTTAGGCGTTTAATATGGGGTGTTGAGTCCACTTCGTTGAGCAAGGAGTAGCTCTTGTCTATTACATATTTGGCTTATGGAACGGTATCTGTGCTAATTTCAATCTCTGGTTTTATGCAAAACCCCAACTCACCTTTCCCCTTAAGCAAGCATAAGTTGGTTTTTTACATTTGAGACCCTGTTCTGTTTTGTAATTCAGTTCCTGTGTAGCCAAGTTTACATTCCGTGTAGTAGTGATATCTTATGATGTTTCTTTTTCTCTGTGACTTATTTCACTTAGAATCATCGTACCTCAATCCACTCATTATGCTGCTACGGGTCTGATGACATAGATTTCATTGCTGAGTGATATTGCATTGTACGTAAGTACCACAACTTCTTTATCCATTTTTCGCTTTCTGTGATATTGAACTTGTACCGTAAACGAGGTTCCTGTAAACAGAGCCGTC
The DNA here is from genome assembly GCF_949774975.1 of Lagenorhynchus albirostris. Taxonomy (NCBI): domain Eukaryota; kingdom Metazoa; phylum Chordata; class Mammalia; order Artiodactyla; family Delphinidae; genus Lagenorhynchus; species Lagenorhynchus albirostris. Next base: position 64,060,279 of record NC_083096.1, on the reverse strand, counting down.
TGAAACTTTGGGGTGGCTGTGTCTTTTTGATTTTAATTTCCCTAAGCTATAGGACCATAAGTGGAAGTGCCCTAGGCTCTGTTGCTTTGTTTTTTACATGTTTCAGGAAACACCATACACTTCTCCAGAGTGGCTGTTGGCAATTTACATCCCGCCCATCAGCATAACAAGGCTCCCAGGTCTCCATGGCCTGTCCTGCCTTTCTGGATTTTACACTTTTTTCAGATGGCCCTTTTGACCGGGGGGCAGTGAGACTTCATTGTAGTGCAGATTTCCTTTGCAAGCTTGCTTGGTTGGCCAAAAAGGGCGTATGCGTTTTTTCCTGAATATATTCAGGGAAAAACACATACGCCCTTTTTGGCCAAGTGCATCACTGTGGACGTTCTGCCTCTTTTCCTATGCTTTACATGCAACTCCAGTTTACCTCCTGAAATCGGTTTCCTGCAATTCTGCCCCGCTTTCAAGTCCTCTTGGCAGCCTTACTTCAATATATTTTTGGACGATAGCTGTCATTTATAACTCTGCAGGTTTGTGAATGAGAGTGTCCCTGAGCTCCTTTCTTCAACTCGCTTTCTTGTGAGCTGGCCGCAAACCCGCAAGACTGCTTCAGACCCTAATCTGCTTCTGGCAGGGCACGCTGAGCCTTTGGTTAATTCCTCTTCCTGGTGGGAAATGAGTGTTAAATACGTCCGTCCAGACACCTACCTCACTCTCAACCCCTTGGTGATGTGGGTCCTCTGGTTTGTGGCCACCTTTGCTGGGTTCCTCACCTTTCGATGATGTGGCCCCACTAGTGTGAGGACACTCCTGCCTGGTTCTCATCCACGTGGTTATGTGGACCCCCTGGTGAGAGTCTGTTCCTGGCTGTGTTCCTCACCCTTCTGTGAGGGAGACCCTCTGCTGATAGGTCACTCCTGCATGGCTGGCACACATTGCCTTGGTGAAGTCAGCCGTGTGGTGGCAGTTGGAGCATGCTGGGAATCTCCCCCCACCGGTGATGAGGGCCCTCTTGCGTCAGGCCCTAACTGCTGGGCTCACCAACTTTTCTTAGTGAGCCCAATGATGCTTGGGCACTCCTCTTAGGATCCCATCTCCATGGGGATGTGCGCCTTCTGCTCTGAGGTTCCAACGGCTGGGTGGTTCACATTTTCATGATGTGGGCTCTCTGGTGTTAGTACACAGAGGCCTGGATCCCATAGCCTCTGTGCTCTTGGCCGCCTGCTGGGAGGTTCCAACTGCTGGATTCCTCACTTTTTTAATTTTTTGGGCCCTCTGTTGTGAGGATCCTCCTGCCTGCCTCACTCCCAGCCCCTTCGTGATGCGTGTCGTCTGGTTTGAGGCCACATGTGCTGGGTTCCTCACCTTTCGATGATGTGGGACCAATGGTCTTAGGAGACTCCTGCCTGGTTCACATCCCCTTGGTGATGTGGGCCCTCTGTTGAGAGTCTGATCCTGGCTGGGTTCCTCACCCATCTGTGAGGTGGGCCGTCTGCGGTGAGGTCACTCCTGCCTGGCTTGCTCACCTCGCCTTGTGGACATGAGCCCTCTGGTGGCACTTGGAGCCTGCTGGGAGCCTCCTCCCCTCGGTGATGAGGGCCCTCTGGCGTCAGGCCCTAACTGCTGGGCTCCCCACATTTTGTGATGTGCGCCCAGTGGTGCGAGGACACTCCAGCCGGGTTCACATCCCCATTGGGATGTGGGCCTTCTGCTCTGAGGTCCCAACGCCTGGGTTGCTCACAGTTTCATGATGTGGGCTCTCTGCTGTTAGTTCACTCCTGCCTGCATCCCATAACTTCTGTGCTCTCGGTCGCCTGCTGGGAGGTTCCAACTGCTGGATTCCTCACCTTTCTTATTCTTTGGGCCCTCTGTTTTTAGGCTACTCCTGCCTGCCTCACTCCCATTCCCTTTGTGATATGTGTCCTCTGATTTGAGGCCACATGTGCTGGGTTCCGCACCTTTCGATGATGTGGCCCCACTGGAGGGAAGACAGTCCTGACTGGTTCCCATCCCCTTGCTGATGTGGGCCCTCAGGTGAGAGTCTGATCCTGGCTGGGTTCCTCACCCTTCTGTGAGGTGGGCCCTCTGCTGTGAGGTCAATCATGCCTGTCTGGCACACGTCACCTTGGCGACGTGGGCCCTCTGGTGGCAGTTGGAGTGTGCTGGGATCCTCCTCCCCTCGGTGATGAGGGCCCTCTTGCCTTAGGCCATAACTGCTGGGCTCCCCACATTTTCTGATGTGCGCCAAGTGAGTGAGGACACTCTTGCCAGGTTCCCATCCCCATGGGGATATGGGCCTTCTGCTCTGAGGTCAAAACGGCTGGCTTGCTCACAGTACCATGATGTGGGCCCTCTGCTGTGAGTTCACTCCGGCAAGGATCCCTTATCATCGGTGCTCTGAGCCGCCTGCTGGGAGGTTCCAACTGCTGGATTCCTCAACTTTTTTATTCTATGTGCCCTCTGTTGTGAGGCTCCTCCTGCCTGCCTCACTGCCAGCCCCTTGGTGATGACTGTCCTATGGCTTGTGGCCACATGTGCTGCGTTCCTCACCTTTCGATGGTGTGGCCCCACTCGTGTGAGGACACTCCTGCCTGGTTCCCATCCCCTTGGTGAGGTGGGCCCTCTGGCGAGAGTCTAATCCTGGCTGGGTTCCTCAACGTTCTGTGAGGTAGGCCCTCTGCTGTGAGGTCACTCCTGCCTGGCTGGCCCACGTCACCTTGGAGACGTGAGCCCTCTGGTGGCAGTTGGAGCATGCAGGGTGCCTCCTCCTCTCGGTGATGACGGCCCTCTGGCGTCAGGCCCTAAATGGTGGGCTCCCCACATTTTCCGATGTGCGCCCAGTGGTGCGAGGACACTCCAGCCAGGTTCCCATTCCCATGGGGATGCGGGCCTTCTGCGCTGAGGTCCCAACGCCTGGGTTTCTCACTGTTTTATGATGTGGGGCCTCTGCTGTGAGTTCACTGCGGCCTGGATCCCATAGCCTCGGTGTTCTGAGCCGCCTGCTGGAAGGTCTAAATGCTGGGATCCTCACGTTTTTTATATTATGTGCCCTGTGTTGTGAGGCTACTCCTGCCTGCCTCACTCCAAGGCCCTTGGTGATGTGGGTTCTCTGGTTTGAGGACACATGTGCTGGGTTCCTCACCTTAAGATGATGAGGCCCCACTGGTGTGAGGATAATCCTGACTGGTTCCCATCCCCTTTGTGATGTGGGTCTTCTGGTGAGAGTCTGATCCTGGCTGGGTTCCTCACCCATCTGTGAGGTGGGCCCTCTATATCAGGTAACTCTTGCCTGGCTTGCTCACCTCGCCTTGTTGACATGAGCCCTCTGGTGGCACTTGGACCCTGCTGGGAGCCCCTTCACCTCTGTGATGAGGGCCCTCTGACGTCAGGCCCTAACTGCTGGGCTCCCCAACTTTTCTTAGTGAGCCCAGTGATGCTCGGGCACTCCTCTTAGGTTCCCATCTCCATGGGGATGTGGGCCTTCTGCTCTGAGGTCCCAACGGCTGGGTTGATCACAATTTCATGATGTGGGCTCTCTGGTGTTAGTTCACTGTGGCCTGGATCCCATAGCCTGTGTGCTCTTGGCCGCCTGCTGGGAGGTTCCAACTGCTGGATTCCTCACCTTTTTTATTCTTTGGGCCCTCTGTTTTTAGGCTACTCCTACCTGCCTCACTCCCATCCCCTTTGTGATGTATGTCCTCTGATATGAGGCCGCATGAGCTGGGTTCCTCACCTTTCGATGATGTAGCCCCACTGGTGGGAGGACAGTCCTGACTGGTTCCCATCCCCTTGGTGTTGTGAGCCCTCTGGCGAGAGTCTCATCCTGCCTCGGTTCCTCACCCTTCTGTGAGATAGGCCCTCTGCTGTGAAGTCACTACTGCCTGGCTGGCGCATGCCACCTTGTAGACGTGGGCCCTCTGTTGGCAGTTGGAACCTGCTGGCAGTCTCCTCCCCTCAGTTATGAGGGCCCCCTGGCGTCAGGCCCTAACTGCTGGGCTCCTAACATTTTCTGATATGTGCTAAGTGGTGCGAGGCCACTCCTGCCAGGTTCCCATCCCAATGGGGATGTGGGCCTTCTGTTCTGAGGTCCCAACGGCTGGGCTGCTCGCAGGTTCATGATGTGGGCCCTCTGCTGTGAGTTCACTGCGGCCTGGATCCCATAGCCTCGGTGCTCTGGGCCACTTGCTGGGAGGTTCCAACTGCTGGATTCCTCAACTTTTATATTCTATGGACCCTGTGTTGTGAGGCCGGTCCTGCCAGCCTAATTCTGAACCCCTTGGTGATGTGGTTCCTCTGGTTTGAGGCTACATGTGCTGGGATCCTCACCTTTCGATGATGTTGTCCCACTGGTGTGGGGACACTCCTGCCTGGTTCCCATCCCCTTGGTGATGTGGGCCCTCTGGTGCGAGTCTGATCCTGACTGGGTTCGTCACACTTCTCTGAGGTGGGCCCTCTGCTGTGAGGTCATTCGTGCCTGGTTGGCACACATCGCCTTGGCGACGTCAGCCCTCTGGTGGCAGTTGGAGCCTGCTGGGAGCCTCCTTCCCTTGGTGATGAGGGTCCTCTGACGTCAGGCCCTAACTGCTGGTCTCCCAAAATTTTCTGATACGTTCTCAGTGGTGTGAGGACACTCCTACCAGATTTCCATCCCCATGGGGATGTGGGCCTCCTGCTCTGAGGTCCCAATGGCTGGGTTGCTCAGTTTCATGACATGGGCCCTCTTCTGTGAGTTCACTGTGGCCTGGATCCCATAGCCTCGGTGCTCTGGGCTGCCTGCTGGGAGGTTCCAACGGCTGAATTCCTCACTTTTTTATTCTATGGGCCCAGTGTTGTGAGGCTACTCCTGCCTGCCTCACTCCGAGGCCCTTGGTGATGTGGGTCCTCTAGTTTGAGGACACATGTGCTGAGTACCTCACCTTTCGATGATGTGGCCCCACTGGTGTGAAGACACTCCTGCCTGGTTCTCATCCCCTTTGTGATGTGGGCCCTCTGGTGAGAGTCTGATGTTGGCTGGGTTTCTCACCCTTCTGTGACGTGGGACCTCTGTTGTGAGGTAACTCCTGCCTGGCTTGCTCACGTTGCCTTGGCAACGTGAGGCCTCAGGTGGCAGTTGGAGCCTGCTGGGAATCTCCTCCCCTCAGTTATGAGAGCTCTGGATAAAACACATATGCACTTTTTTGCCAAGTGCATTATTTTCCAAGTTCTGTCTCTTTTCCTATGCTTTAAGAGTGACTCCCGTGTACCTTCTGAAATCGGTTTCCTGCAATTCTGCCCCGCTTTCAAGTCCTCTTGGCAGCCTTACTTCAATATATTTTTGGACCATAGCTGTCATTTATAACTCTGCAGGTTTGTGAATGACAGTGTCCCTGAGCTCCTTTCTTCAACTCGCTTTCTTGTGAGCTCTCCGCAATACCGCAGGATTGCTTCAGGCCCTAGTGTGGTTCCGGCATGGCACGCTGAGCCTTTGGTTAATTCCTCTTCCTGGTGGGAAATGAGAGTCAAATTTGCCCGTCCAGACACCTCCAGCTAGTCTCTCATTGGTTCTCCCTATTCCTGTTCATTTTCCGCAGAAATTGCAAACTGGGCCAACCAGGAGGTTAAAGGCACTGACTCTCCAAGTGGGGAGAGTGTTAGTAAAGCGTCTTGAATGTTGCACCCGAGTACCAGGGGACGAAAACTGAGACACATTTGAACACGTTTCCCGAACACACGGTGGATCATACTCTGGGTTCCACATGCATGTTTTAGCTGAAGGAAGAATCCCTTAAACCTGGAGAGTTGAGACCCATGGAATGGGTACCATGCAATATGACTTCAAAGGGTCTGCATTTGCTCACCGAACCTCACCAATCCTATCACTGCTGCGTTTATGCTGCTGTACACACACTTGATTCACTTTCGGAGACATATAAATCCATAGGTTTTAAGATTCTTACTAGTCAGGTATATTCTTAGGCGTTTAATATGGGGTGTTGAGTCCACTTCGTTGAGCAAGGAGTAGCTCTTGTCTATTACATATTTGGCTTATGGAACGGTATCTGTGCTAATTTCAATCTCTGGTTTTATGCAAAACCCCAACTCACCTTTCCCCTTAAGCAAGCATAAGTTGGTTTTTTACATTTGAGACCCTGTTCTGTTTTGTAATTCAGTTCCTGTGTAGCCAAGTTTACATTCCGTGTAGTAGTGATATCTTATGATGTTTCTTTTTCTCTGTGACTTATTTCACTTAGAATCATCGTACCTCAATCCACTCATTATGCTGCTACGGGTCTGATGACATAGATTTCATTGCTGAGTGATATTGCATTGTACGTAAGTACCACAACTTCTTTATCCATTTTTCGCTTTCTGTGATATTGAACTTGTACCGTAAACGAGGTTCCTGTAAACAGAGCCGTCTGAAACTTTGGGGTGGCTGTGTCTTTTTGATTTTAATTTCCCTAAGCTATAGGACCATAAGTGGAAGTGCCCTAGGCTCTGTTGCTTTGTTTTTTACATGTTTCAGGAAACACCATACACTTCTCCAGAGTGGCTGTTGGCAATTTACATCCCGCCCATCAGCATAACAAGGCTCCCAGGTCTCCATGGCCTGTCCTGCCTTTCTGGATTTTACACTTTTTTCAGATGGCCCTTTTGACCGGGGGGCAGTGAGACTTCATTGTAGTGCAGATTTCCTTTGCAAGCTTGCTTGGTTGGCCAAAAAGGGCGTATGCGTTTTTTCCTGAATATATTCAGGGAAAAACACATACGCCCTTTTTGGCCAAGTGCATCACTGTGGACGTTCTGCCTCTTTTCCTATGCTTTACATGCAACTCCAGTTTACCTCCTGAAATCGGTTTCCTGCAATTCTGCCCCGCTTTCAAGTCCTCTTGGCAGCCTTACTTCAATATATTTTTGGACGATAGCTGTCATTTATAACTCTGCAGGTTTGTGAATGAGAGTGTCCCTGAGCTCCTTTCTTCAACTCGCTTTCTTGTGAGCTGGCCGCAAACCCGCAAGACTGCTTCAGACCCTAATCTGCTTCTGGCAGGGCACGCTGAGCCTTTGGTTAATTCCTCTTCCTGGTGGGAAATGAGTGTTAAATACGTCCGTCCAGACACCTACCTCACTCTCAACCCCTTGGTGATGTGGGTCCTCTGGTTTGTGGCCACCTTTGCTGGGTTCCTCACCTTTCGATGATGTGGCCCCACTAGTGTGAGGACACTCCTGCCTGGTTCTCATCCACGTGGTTATGTGGACCCCCTGGTGAGAGTCTGTTCCTGGCTGTGTTCCTCACCCTTCTGTGAGGGAGACCCTCTGCTGATAGGTCACTCCTGCATGGCTGGCACACATTGCCTTGGTGAAGTCAGCCGTGTGGTGGCAGTTGGAGCATGCTGGGAATCTCCCCCCACCGGTGATGAGGGCCCTCTTGCGTCAGGCCCTAACTGCTGGGCTCACCAACTTTTCTTAGTGAGCCCAATGATGCTTGGGCACTCCTCTTAGGATCCCATCTCCATGGGGATGTGCGCCTTCTGCTCTGAGGTTCCAACGGCTGGGTGGTTCACATTTTCATGATGTGGGCTCTCTGGTGTTAGTACACAGAGGCCTGGATCCCATAGCCTCTGTGCTCTTGGCCGCCTGCTGGGAGGTTCCAACTGCTGGATTCCTCACTTTTTTAATTTTTTGGGCCCTCTGTTGTGAGGATCCTCCTGCCTGCCTCACTCCCAGCCCCTTCGTGATGCGTGTCGTCTGGTTTGAGGCCACATGTGCTGGGTTCCTCACCTTTCGATGATGTGGGACCAATGGTCTTAGGAGACTCCTGCCTGGTTCACATCCCCTTGGTGATGTGGGCCCTCTGTTGAGAGTCTGATCCTGGCTGGGTTCCTCACCCATCTGTGAGGTGGGCCGTCTGCGGTGAGGTCACTCCTGCCTGGCTTGCTCACCTCGCCTTGTGGACATGAGCCCTCTGGTGGCACTTGGAGCCTGCTGGGAGCCTCCTCCCCTCGGTGATGAGGGCCCTCTGGCGTCAGGCCCTAACTGCTGGGCTCCCCACATTTTGTGATGTGCGCCCAGTGGTGCGAGGACACTCCAGCCGGGTTCACATCCCCATTGGGATGTGGGCCTTCTGCTCTGAGGTCCCAACGCCTGGGTTGCTCACAGTTTCATGATGTGGGCTCTCTGCTGTTAGTTCACTCCTGCCTGCATCCCATAACTTCTGTGCTCTCGGTCGCCTGCTGGGAGGTTCCAACTGCTGGATTCCTCACCTTTCTTATTCTTTGGGCCCTCTGTTTTTAGGCTACTCCTGCCTGCCTCACTCCCATTCCCTTTGTGATATGTGTCCTCTGATTTGAGGCCACATGTGCTGGGTTCCGCACCTTTCGATGATGTGGCCCCACTGGAGGGAAGACAGTCCTGACTGGTTCCCATCCCCTTGCTGATGTGGGCCCTCAGGTGAGAGTCTGATCCTGGCTGGGTTCCTCACCCTTCTGTGAGGTGGGCCCTCTGCTGTGAGGTCAATCATGCCTGTCTGGCACACGTCACCTTGGCGACGTGGGCCCTCTGGTGGCAGTTGGAGTGTGCTGGGATCCTCCTCCCCTCGGTGATGAGGGCCCTCTTGCCTTAGGCCATAACTGCTGGGCTCCCCACATTTTCTGATGTGCGCCAAGTGAGTGAGGACACTCTTGCCAGGTTCCCATCCCCATGGGGATATGGGCCTTCTGCTCTGAGGTCAAAACGGCTGGCTTGCTCACAGTACCATGATGTGGGCCCTCTGCTGTGAGTTCACTCCGGCAAGGATCCCTTATCATCGGTGCTCTGAGCCGCCTGCTGGGAGGTTCCAACTGCTGGATTCCTCAACTTTTTTATTCTATGTGCCCTCTGTTGTGAGGCTCCTCCTGCCTGCCTCACTGCCAGCCCCTTGGTGATGACTGTCCTATGGCTTGTGGCCACATGTGCTGCGTTCCTCACCTTTCGATGGTGTGGCCCCACTCGTGTGAGGACACTCCTGCCTGGTTCCCATCCCCTTGGTGAGGTGGGCCCTCTGGCGAGAGTCTAATCCTGGCTGGGTTCCTCAACGTTCTGTGAGGTAGGCCCTCTGCTGTGAGGTCACTCCTGCCTGGCTGGCCCACGTCACCTTGGAGACGTGAGCCCTCTGGTGGCAGTTGGAGCATGCAGGGTGCCTCCTCCTCTCGGTGATGACGGCCCTCTGGCGTCAGGCCCTAAATGGTGGGCTCCCCACATTTTCCGATGTGCGCCCAGTGGTGCGAGGACACTCCAGCCAGGTTCCCATTCCCATGGGGATGCGGGCCTTCTGCGCTGAGGTCCCAACGCCTGGGTTTCTCACTGTTTTATGATGTGGGCCCTCTGCTGTGAGTTCACTGCGGCCTGGATCCCATAGCCTCGGTGTTCTGAGCCGCCTGCTGGAAGGTCTAAATGCTGGGATCCTCACGTTTTTTATATTATGTGCCCTGTGTTGTGAGGCTACTCCTGCCTGCCTCACTCCAAGGCCCTTGGTGATGTGGGTTCTCTGGTTTGAGGACACATGTGCTGGGTTCCTCACCTTAAGATGATGAGGCCCCACTGGTGTGAGGATAATCCTGACTGGTTCCCATCCCCTTTGTGATGTGGGTCTTCTGGTGAGAGTCTGATCCTGGCTGGGTTCCTCACCCATCTGTGAGGTGGGCCCTCTATATCAGGTAACTCTTGCCTGGCTTGCTCACCTCGCCTTGTTGACATGAGCCCTCTGGTGGCACTTGGACCCTGCTGGGAGCCCCTTCACCTCTGTGATGAGGGCCCTCTGACGTCAGGCCCTAACTGCTGGGCTCCCCAACTTTTCTTAGTGAGCCCAGTGATGCTCGGGCACTCCTCTTAGGTTCCCATCTCCATGGGGATGTGGGCCTTCTGCTCTGAGGTCCCAACGGCTGGGTTGATCACAATTTCATGATGTGGGCTCTCTGGTGTTAGTTCACTGTGGCCTGGATCCCATAGCCTGTGTGCTCTTGGCCGCCTGCTGGGAGGTTCCAACTGCTGGATTCCTCACCTTTTTTATTCTTTGGGCCCTCTGTTTTTAGGCTACTCCTACCTGCCTCACTCCCATCCCCTTTGTGATGTATGTCCTCTGATATGAGGCCGTATGAGCTGGGTTCCTCACCTTTCGATGATGTAGCCCCACTGGTGGGAGGACAGTCCTGACTGGTTCCCATCCCCTTGGTGTTGTGAGCCCTCTGGCGAGAGTCTCATCCTGCCTCGGTTCCTCACCCTTCTGTGAGATAGGCCCTCTGCTGTGAAGTCACTACTGCCTGGCTGGCGCATGCCACCTTGTAGACGTGGGCCCTCTGTTGGCAGTTGGAACCTGCTGGCAGTCTCCTCCCCTCAGTTATGAGGGCCCCCTGGCGTCAGGCCCTAACTGCTGGGCTCCTAACATTTTCTGATATGTGCTAAGTGGTGCGAGGCCACTCCTGCCAGGTTCCCATCCCAATGGGGATGTGGGCCTTCTGTTCTGAGGTCCCAACGGCTGGGCTGCTCGCAGGTTCATGATGTGGGCCCTCTGCTGTGAGTTCACTGCGGCCTGGATCCCATAGCCTCGGTGCTCTGGGCCACTTGCTGGGAGGTTCCAACTGCTGGATTCCTCAACTTTTATATTCTATGGACCCTGTGTTGTGAGGCCGGTCCTGCCAGCCTAAATCTGAACCCCTTGGTGATGTGGTTCCTCTGGTTTGAGGCTACATGTGCTGGGATCCTCACCTTTCGATGATGTTGTCCCACTGGTGTGGGGACACTCCTGCCTGGTTCCCATCCCCTTGGTGATGTGGGCCCTCTGGTGCGAGTCTGATCCTGACTGGGTTCGTCACACTTCTCTGAGGTGGGCCCTCTGCTGTGAGGTCATTCGTGCCTGGTTGGCACACATCGCCTTGGCGACGTCAGCCCTCTGGTGGCAGTTGGAGCCTGCTGGGAGCCTCCTTCCCTTGGTGATGAGGGTCCTCTGACGTCAGGCCCTAACTGCTGGTCTCCCAAAATTTTCTGATACGTTCTCAGTGGTGTGAGGACACTCCTACCAGATTTCCATCCCCATGGGGATGTGGGCCTCCTGCTCTGAGGTCCCAATGGCTGGGTTGCTCAGTTTCATGACATGGGCCCTCTTCTGTGAGTTCACTGTGGCCTGGATCCCATAGCCTCGGTGCTCTGGGCTGCCTGCTGGGAGGTTCCAACGGCTGAATTCCTCACTTTTTTATTCTATGGGCCCAGTGTTGTGAGGCTACTCCTGCCTGCCTCACTCCGAGGCCCTTGGTGATGTGGGTCCTCTGGTTTGAGGACACATGTGCTGAGTACCTCACCTTTCGATGATGTGGCCCCACTGGTGTGAAGACACTCCTGCCTGGTTCTCATCCCCTTGGTGATGTGGGCCCTCTGGTGAGAGTCTGATGTTGGCTGGGTTTCTCACCCTTCTGTGACGTGGGACCTCTGTTGTGAGGTAACTCCTGCCTGGCTTGCTCACGTTGCCTTGGCAACGTGAGGCCTCAGGTGGCAGTTGGAGCCTGCTGGGAATCTCCTCCCCTCAGTTATGAGAGCTCTGGATAAAACACATATGCACTTTTTTGCCAAGTGCATTATTTTCCAAGTTCTGTCTCTTTTCCTATGCTTTAAGAGTGACTCCCGTGTACCTTCTGAAATCGGTTTCCTGCAATTCTGCCCCGCTTTCAAGTCCTCTTGGCAGCCTTACTTCAATATATTTTTGGACCATAGCTGTCATTTATAACTCTGCAGGTTTGTGAATGACAGTGTCCCTGAGCTCCTTTCTTCAACTCGCTTTCTTGTGAGCTCTCCGCAATACCGCAGGATTGCTTCAGGCCCTAGTGTGGTTCCGGCATGGCACGCTGAGCCTTTGGTTAATTCCTCTTCCTGGTGGGAAATGAGAGTCAAATTTGCCCGTCCAGACACCTCCAGCTAGTCTCTCATTGGTTCTCCCTATTCCTGTTCATTTTCCGCAGAAATTGCAAACTGGGCCAACCAGGAGGTTAAAGGCACTGACTCTCCAAGTGGGGAGAGTGTTAGTAAAGCGTCTTGAATGTTGCACCCGAGTACCAGGGGACGAAAACTGAGACACATTTGAACACGTTTCCCGAACACACGGTGGATCATACTCTGGGTTCCACATGCATGTTTTAGCTGAAGGAAGAATCCCTTAAACCTGGAGAGTTGAGACCCATGGAATGGGTACCATGCAATATGACTTCAAAGGGTCTGCATTTGCTCACCGAACCTCACCAATCCTATCACTGCTGCGTTTATGCCGCTGTACACACACTTGATTCACTTTCGGAGACATATAAATCCATAGGTTTTAAGATTCTTACTAGTCAGGTATATTCTTAGGCGTTTAATATGGGGTGTTGAGTCCACTTCGTTGAGCAAGGAGTAGCTCTTGTCTATTACATATTTGGCTTATGGAACGGTATCTGTGCTAATTTCAATCTCTGGTTTTATGCAAAACCCCAACTCACCTTTCCCCTTAAGCAAGCATAAGTTGGTTTTTTACATTTGAGACCCTGTTCTGTTTTGTAATTCAGTTCCTGTGTAGCCAAGTTTACATTCCGTGTAGTAGTGATATCTTATGATGTTTCTTTTTCTCTGTGACTTATTTCACTTAGAATCATCGTACCTCAATCCACTCATTATGCTGCTACGGGTCTGATGACATAGATTTCATTGCTGAGTGATATTGCATTGTACGTAAGTACCACAACTTCTTTATCCATTTTTCGCTTTCTGTGATATTGAACTTGTACCGTAAACGAGGTTCCTGTAAACAGAGCCGTCTGAAACTTTGGGGTGGCTGTGTCTTTTTGATTTTAATTTCCCTAAGCTATAGGACCATAAGTGGAAGTGCCCTAGGCTCTGTTGCTTTGTTTTTTAGATGTTTCAGGAAACACCATACACTTCTCCAGAGTGGCTGTTGGCAATTTACATCCCGCCCATCAGCATAACAAGGCTCCCAGGTCTCCATGGCCTGTCCTGCCTTTCTGGATTTTACACTTTTTTCAGATGGCCCTTTTGACCGGGGGGCAGTGAGACTTCATTGTAGTGCAGATTTCCTTTGCAAGCTTGCTTGGTTGGCCAAAAAGGGCGTATGCGTTGTTTCCTGAATATATTCAGGGAAAAACGCATACGCCCTTTTTGGCCAAGTGCATCACTGTGGACGTTCTGCCTCTTTTCCTATGCTTTACGTGCAACTCCAGTTTACCTCCTGAAATCGGTTTCCTGCAATTCTGCCCCGCTTTCAAGTCCTCTTGGCAGCCTTACTTCAATATATTTTTGGACGATAGCTGTCATTTATAACTCTGCAGGTTTGTGAATGAGAGTGTCCCTGAGCTCCTTTCTTCAACTCGCTTTCTTGTGAGCTGGCCGCAAACCCGCAAGACTGCTTCAGACCCTAATCTGCTTCTGGCAGGGCACGCTGAGCCTTTGGTTAATTCCTCTTCCTGGTGGGAAATGAGTGTTAAATACGTCCGTCCAGACACCTACCTCACTCTCAACCCCTTGGTGATGTGGGTCCTCTGGTTTGTGGCCACCTTTGCTGGGTTCCTCACCTTTCGATGATGTGGCCCCACTAGTGTGAGGACACTCCTGCCTGGTTCTCATCCACGTGGTTATGTGGACCCCCTGGTGAGAGTCTGTTCCTGGCTGTGTTCCTCACCCTTCTGTGAGGGAGACCCTCTGCTGATAGGTCACTCCTGCATGGCTGGCACACATTGCCTTGGTGAAGTCAGCCGTGTGGTGGCAGTTGGAGCATGCTGGGAATCTCCCCCCACCGGTGATGAGGGCCCTCTTGCGTCAGGCCCTAACTGCTGGGCTCACCAACTTTTCTTAGTGAGCCCAATGATGCTTGGGCACTCCTCTTAGGATCCCATCTCCATGGGGATGTGCGCCTTCTGCTCTGAGGTTCCAACGGCTGGGTGGTTCACATTTTCATGATGTGGGCTCTCTGGTGTTAGTACACAGAGGCCTGGATCCCATAGCCTCTGTGCTCTTGGCCGCCTGCTGGGAGGTTCCAACTGCTGGATTCCTCACTTTTTTAATTTTTTGGGCCCTCTGTTGTGAGGATCCTCCTGCCTGCCTCACTCCCAGCCCCTTCGTGATGCGTGTCGTCTGGTTTGAGGCCACATGTGCTGGGTTCCTCACCTTTCGATGATGTGGGACCAATGGTCTTAGGAGACTCCTGCCTGGTTCACATCCCCTTGGTGATGTGGGCCCTCTGTTGAGAGTCTGATCCTGGCTGGGTTCCTCACCCATCTGTGAGGTGGGCCGTCTGCGGTGAGGTCACTCCTGCCTGGCTTGCTCACCTCGCCTTGTGGACATGAGCCCTCTGGTGGCACTTGGAGCCTGCTGGGAGCCTCCTCCCCTCGGTGATGAGGGCCCTCTGGCGTCAGGCCCTAACTGCTGGGCTCCCCACATTTTGTGATGTGCGCCCAGTGGTGCGAGGACACTCCAGCCGGGTTCACATCCCCATTGGGATGTGGGCCTTCTGCTCTGAGGTCCCAACGCCTGGGTTGCTCACAGTTTCATGATGTGGGCTCTCTGCTGTTAGTTCACTCCTGCCTGCATCCCATAACTTCTGTGCTCTCGGTCGCCTGCTGGGAGGTTCCAACTGCTGGATTCCTCACCTTTCTTATTCTTTGGGCCCTCTGTTTTTAGGCTACTCCTGCCTGCCTCACTCCCATTCCCTTTGTGATATGTGTCCTCTGATTTGAGGCCACATGTGCTGGGTTCCGCACCTTTCGATGATGTGGCCCCACTGGAGGGAAGACAGTCCTGACTGGTTCCCATCCCCTTGCTGATGTGGGCCCTCAGGTGAGAGTCTGATCCTGGCTGGGTTCCTCACCCTTCTGTGAGGTGGGCCCTCTGCTGTGAGGTCAATCATGCCTGTCTGGCACACGTCACCTTGGCGACGTGGGCCCTCTGGTGGCAGTTGGAGTGTGCTGGGATCCTCCTCCCCTCGGTGATGAGGGCCCTCTTGCCTTAGGCCATAACTGCTGGGCTCCCCACATTTTCTGATGTGCGCCAAGTGAGTGAGGACACTCTTGCCAGGTTCCCATCCCCATGGGGATATGGGCCTTCTGCTCTGAGGTCAAAACGGCTGGCTTGCTCACAGTACCATGATGTGGGCCCTCTGCTGTGAGTTCACTCCGGCAAGGATCCCTTATCATCGGTGCTCTGAGCCGCCTGCTGGGAGGTTCCAACTGCTGGATTCCTCAACTTTTTTATTCTATGTGCCCTCTGTTGTGAGGCTCCTCCTGCCTGCCTCACTGCCAGCCCCTTGGTGATGACTGTCCTATGGCTTGTGGCCACATGTGCTGCGTTCCTCACCTTTCGATGGTGTGGCCCCACTCGTGTGAGGACACTCCTGCCTGGTTCCCATCCCCTTGGTGAGGTGGGCCCTCTGGCGAGAGTCTAATCCTGGCTGGGTTCCTCAACGTTCTGTGAGGTAGGCCCTCTGCTGTGAGGTCACTCCTGCCTGGCTGGCCCACGTCACCTTGGAGACGTGAGCCCTCTGGTGGCAGTTGGAGCATGCAGGGTGCCTCCTCCTCTCGGTGATGACGGCCCTCTGGCGTCAGGCCCTAAATGGTGGGCTCCCCACATTTTCCGATGTGCGCCCAGTGGTGCGAGGACACTCCAGCCAGGTTCCCATTCCCATGGGGATGCGGGCCTTCTGCGCTGAGGTCCCAACGCCTGGGTTTCTCACTGTTTTATGATGTGGGCCCTCTGCTGTGAGTTCACTGCGGCCTGGATCCCATAGCCTCGGTGTTCTGAGCCGCCTGCTGGAAGGTCTAAATGCTGGGATCCTCACGTTTTTTATATTATGTGCCCTGTGTTGTGAGGCTACTCCTGCCTGCCTCACTCCAAGGCCCTTGGTGATGTGGGTTCTCTGGTTTGAGGACACATGTGCTGGGTTCCTCACCTTAAGATGATGAGGCCCCACTGGTGTGAGGATAATCCTGACTGGTTCCCATCCCCTTTGTGATGTGGGTCTTCTGGTGAGAGTCTGATCCTGGCTGGGTTCCTCACCCATCTGTGAGGTGGGCCCTCTATATCAGGTAACTCTTGCCTGGCTTGCTCACCTCGCCTTGTTGACATGAGCCCTCTGGTGGCACTTGGACCCTGCTGGGAGCCCCTTCACCTCTGTGATGAGGGCCCTCTGACATCAGGCCCTAACTGCTGGGCTCCCCAACTTTTCTTAGTGAGCCCAGTGATGCTCGGGCACTCCTCTTAGGTTCCCATCTCCATGGGGATGTGGGCCTTCTGCTCTGAGGTCCCAACGGCTGGGTTGATCACAATTTCATGATGTGGGCTCTCTGGTGTTAGTTCACTGTGGCCTGGATCCCATAGCCTGTGTGCTCTTGGCCGCCTGCTGGGAGGTTCCAACTGCTGGATTCCTCACCTTTTTTATTCTTTGGGCCCTCTGTTTTTAGGCTACTCCTACCTGCCTCACTCCCATCCCCTTTGTGATGTATGTCCTCTGATATGAGGCCGCATGAGCTGGGTTCCTCACCTTTCGATGATGTAGCCCCACTGGTGGGAGGACAGTCCTGACTGGTTCCCATCCCCTTGGTGTTGTGAGCCCTCTGGCGAGAGTCTCATCCTGCCTCGGTTCCTCACCCTTCTGTGAGATAGGCCCTCTGCTGTGAAGTCACTACTGCCTGGCTGGCGCATGCCACCTTGTAGACGTGGGCCCTCTGTTGGCAGTTGGAACCTGCTGGCAGTCTCCTCCCCTCAGTTATGAGGGCCCCCTGGCATCAGGCCCTAACTGCTGGGCTCCTAACATTTTCTGATATGTGCTAAGTGGTGCGAGGCCACTCCTGCCAGGTTCCCATCCCAATGGGGATGTGGGCCTTCTGTTCTGAGGTCCCAACGGCTGGGCTGCTCACAGGTTCATGATGTGGGCCCTCTGCTGTGAGTTCACTGCGGCCTGGATCCCATAGCCTCGGTGCTCTGGGCCACTTGCTGGGAGGTTCCAACTGCTGGATTCCTCAACTTTTATATTCTATGGACCCTGTGTTGTGAGGCCGGTCCTGCCAGCCTAAATCTGAACCCCTTGGTGATGTGGTTCCTCTGGTTTGAGGCTACATGTGCTGGGATCCTCACCTTTCGATGATGTTGTCCCACTGGTGTGGGGACACTCCTGCCTGGTTCCCATCCCCTTGGTGATGTGGGCCCTCTGGTGCGAGTCTGATCCTGACTGGGTTCGTCACACTTCTCTGAGGTGGGCCCTCTGCTGTGAGGTCATTCGTGCCTGGTTGGCACACATCGCCTTGGCGACGTCAGCCCTCTGGTGGCAGTTGGAGCCTGCTGGGAGCCTCCTTCCCTTGGTGATGAGGGTCCTCTGACGTCAGGCCCTAACTGCTGGTCTCCCAAAATTTTCTGATACGTTCTCAGTGGTGCGAGGACACTCCTACCAGATTTCCATCCCCATGGGGATGTGGGCCTCCTGCTCTGAGGTCCCAATGGCTGGGTTGCTCAGTTTCATGACATGGGCCCTCTTCTGTGAGTTCACTGTGGCCTGGATCCCATAGCCTCGGTGCTCTGGGCTGCCTGCTGGGAGGTTCCAACGGCTGAATTCCTCACTTTTTTATTCTATGGGCCCAGTGTTGTGAGGCTACTCCTGCCTGCCTCACTCCGAGGCCCTTGGTGATGTGGGTCCTCTGGTTTGAGGACACATGTGCTGAGTACCTCACCTTTCGATGATGTGGCCCCACTGGTGTGAAGACACTCCTGCCTGGTTCTCATCC
Source organism: Lagenorhynchus albirostris (assembly GCF_949774975.1). Classification (NCBI taxonomy): domain Eukaryota; kingdom Metazoa; phylum Chordata; class Mammalia; order Artiodactyla; family Delphinidae; genus Lagenorhynchus; species Lagenorhynchus albirostris. The sequence continues at coordinate 64,042,520 of NC_083096.1, read as the reverse complement.
CCTTGGTGATGTGGGCCCTCTGGTGAGAGTCTGATGTTGGCTGGGTTTCTCACCCTTCTGTGACGTGGGACCTCTGTTGTGAGGTAACTCCTGCCTGGCTTGCTCACGTTGCCTTGGCAACGTGAGGCCTCAGGTGGCAGTTGGAGCCTGCTGGGAATCTCCTCCCCTCAGTTATGAGAGCTCTGGATAAAACACATATGCACTTTTTTGCCAAGTGCATTATTTTCCAAGTTCTGTCTCTTTTCCTATGCTTTAAGAGTGACTCCCGTGTACCTTCTGAAATCGGTTTCCTGCAATTCTGCCCCGCTTTCAAGTCCTCTTGGCAGCCTTACTTCAATATATTTTTGGACCATAGCTGTCATTTATAACTCTGCAGGTTTGTGAATGACAGTGTCCCTGAGCTCCTTTCTTCAACTCGCTTTCTTGTGAGCTCTCCGCAATACCGCAGGATTGCTTCAGGCCCTAGTGTGGTTCCGGCATGGCACGCTGAGCCTTTGGTTAATTCCTCTTCCTGGTGGGAAATGAGAGTCAAATTTGCCCGTCCAGACACCTCCAGCTAGTCTCTCATTGGTTCTCCCTATTCCTGTTCATTTTCCGCAGAAATTGCAAACTGGGCCAACCAGGAGGTTAAAGGCACTGACTCTCCAAGTGGGGAGAGTGTTAGTAAAGCGTCTTGAATGTTGCACCCGAGTACCAGGGGACGAAAACTGAGACACATTTGAACACGTTTCCCGAACACACGGTGGATCATACTCTGGGTTCCACATGCATGTTTTAGCTGAAGGAAGAATCCCTTAAACCTGGAGAGTTGAGACCCATGGAATGGGTACCATGCAATATGACTTCAAAGGGTCTGCATTTGCTCACCGAACCTCACCAATCCTATCACTGCTGCGTTTATGCCGCTGTACACACACTTGATTCACTTTCGGAGACATATAAATCCATAGGTTTTAAGATTCTTACTAGTCAGGTATATTCTTAGGCGTTTAATATGGGGTGTTGAGTCCACTTCGTTGAGCAAGGAGTAGCTCTTGTCTATTACATATTTGGCTTATGGAACGGTATCTGTGCTAATTTCAATCTCTGGTTTTATGCAAAACCCCAACTCACCTTTCCCCTTAAGCAAGCATAAGTTGGTTTTTTACATTTGAGACCCTGTTCTGTTTTGTAATTCAGTTCCTGTGTAGCCAAGTTTACATTCCGTGTAGTAGTGATATCTTATGATGTTTCTTTTTCTCTGTGACTTATTTCACTTAGAATCATCGTACCTCAATCCACTCATTATGCTGCTACGGGTCTGATGACATAGATTTCATTGCTGAGTGATATTGCATTGTACGTAAGTACCACAACTTCTTTATCCATTTTTCGCTTTCTGTGATATTGAACTTGTACCGTAAACGAGGTTCCTGTAAACAGAGCCGTCTGAAACTTTGGGGTGGCTGTGTCTTTTTGATTTTAATTTCCCTAAGCTATAGGACCATAAGTGGAAGTGCCCTAGGCTCTGTTGCTTTGTTTTTTACATGTTTCAGGAAACACCATACACTTCTCCAGAGTGGCTGTTGGCAATTTACATCCCGCCCATCAGCATAACAAGGCTCCCAGGTCTCCATGGCCTGTCCTGCCTTTCTGGATTTTACACTTTTTTCAGATGGCCCTTTTGACCGGGGGGCAGTGAGACTTCATTGTAGTGCAGATTTCCTTTGCAAGCTTGCTTGGTTGGCCAAAAAGGGCGTATGCGTTGTTTCCTGAATATATTCAGGGAAAAACGCATACGCCCTTTTTGGCCAAGTGCATCACTGTGGACGTTCTGCCTCTTTTCCTATGCTTTACGTGCAACTCCAGTTTACCTCCTGAAATCGGTTTCCTGCAATTCTGCCCCGCTTTCAAGTCCTCTTGGCAGCCTTACTTCAATATATTTTTGGACGATAGCTGTCATTTATAACTCTGCAGGTTTGTGAATGAGAGTGTCCCTGAGCTCCTTTCTTCAACTCGCTTTCTTGTGAGCTGGCCGCAAACCCGCAAGACTGCTTCAGACCCTAATCTGCTTCTGGCAGGGCACGCTGAGCCTTTGGTTAATTCCTCTTCCTGGTGGGAAATGAGTGTTAAATACGTCCGTCCAGACACCTACCTCACTCTCAACCCCTTGGTGATGTGGGTCCTCTGGTTTGTGGCCACCTTTGCTGGGTTCCTCACCTTTCGATGATGTGGCCCCACTAGTGTGAGGACACTCCTGCCTGGTTCTCATCCACGTGGTTATGTGGACCCCCTGGTGAGAGTCTGTTCCTGGCTGTGTTCCTCACCCTTCTGTGAGGGAGACCCTCTGCTGATAGGTCACTCCTGCATGGCTGGCACACATTGCCTTGGTGAAGTCAGCCGTGTGGTGGCAGTTGGAGCATGCTGGGAATCTCCCCCCACCGGTGATGAGGGCCCTCTTGCGTCAGGCCCTAACTGCTGGGCTCACCAACTTTTCTTAGTGAGCCCAATGATGCTTGGGCACTCCTCTTAGGATCCCATCTCCATGGGGATGTGCGCCTTCTGCTCTGAGGTTCCAACGGCTGGGTGGTTCACATTTTCATGATGTGGGCTCTCTGGTGTTAGTACACAGAGGCCTGGATCCCATAGCCTCTGTGCTCTTGGCCGCCTGCTGGGAGGTTCCAACTGCTGGATTCCTCACTTTTTTAATTTTTTGGGCCCTCTGTTGTGAGGATCCTCCTGCCTGCCTCACTCCCAGCCCCTTCGTGATGCGTGTCGTCTGGTTTGAGGCCACATGTGCTGGGTTCCTCACCTTTCGATGATGTGGGACCAATGGTCTTAGGAGACTCCTGCCTGGTTCACATCCCCTTGGTGATGTGGGCCCTCTGTTGAGAGTCTGATCCTGGCTGGGTTCCTCACCCATCTGTGAGGTGGGCCGTCTGCGGTGAGGTCACTCCTGCCTGGCTTGCTCACCTCGCCTTGTGGACATGAGCCCTCTGGTGGCACTTGGAGCCTGCTGGGAGCCTCCTCCCCTCGGTGATGAGGGCCCTCTGGCGTCAGGCCCTAACTGCTGGGCTCCCCACATTTTGTGATGTGCGCCCAGTGGTGCGAGGACACTCCAGCCGGGTTCACATCCCCATTGGGATGTGGGCCTTCTGCTCTGAGGTCCCAACGCCTGGGTTGCTCACAGTTTCATGATGTGGGCTCTCTGCTGTTAGTTCACTCCTGCCTGCATCCCATAACTTCTGTGCTCTCGGTCGCCTGCTGGGAGGTTCCAACTGCTGGATTCCTCACCTTTCTTATTCTTTGGGCCCTCTGTTTTTAGGCTACTCCTGCCTGCCTCACTCCCATTCCCTTTGTGATATGTGTCCTCTGATTTGAGGCCACATGTGCTGGGTTCCGCACCTTTCGATGATGTGGCCCCACTGGAGGGAAGACAGTCCTGACTGGTTCCCATCCCCTTGCTGATGTGGGCCCTCAGGTGAGAGTCTGATCCTGGCTGGGTTCCTCACCCTTCTGTGAGGTGGGCCCTCTGCTGTGAGGTCAATCATGCCTGTCTGGCACACGTCACCTTGGCGACGTGGGCCCTCTGGTGGCAGTTGGAGTGTGCTGGGATCCTCCTCCCCTCGGTGATGAGGGCCCTCTTGCCTTAGGCCATAACTGCTGGGCTCCCCACATTTTCTGATGTGCGCCAAGTGAGTGAGGACACTCTTGCCAGGTTCCCATCCCCATGGGGATATGGGCCTTCTGCTCTGAGGTCAAAACGGCTGGCTTGCTCACAGTACCATGATGTGGGCCCTCTGCTGTGAGTTCACTCCGGCAAGGATCCCTTATCATCGGTGCTCTGAGCCGCCTGCTGGGAGGTTCCAACTGCTGGATTCCTCAACTTTTTTATTCTATGTGCCCTCTGTTGTGAGGCTCCTCCTGCCTGCCTCACTGCCAGCCCCTTGGTGATGACTGTCCTATGGCTTGTGGCCACATGTGCTGCGTTCCTCACCTTTCGATGGTGTGGCCCCACTCGTGTGAGGACACTCCTGCCTGGTTCCCATCCCCTTGGTGAGGTGGGCCCTCTGGCGAGAGTCTAATCCTGGCTGGGTTCCTCAACGTTCTGTGAGGTAGGCCCTCTGCTGTGAGGTCACTCCTGCCTGGCTGGCCCACGTCACCTTGGAGACGTGAGCCCTCTGGTGGCAGTTGGAGCATGCAGGGTGCCTCCTCCTCTCGGTGATGACGGCCCTCTGGCGTCAGGCCCTAAATGGTGGGCTCCCCACATTTTCCGATGTGCGCCCAGTGGTGCGAGGACACTCCAGCCAGGTTCCCATTCCCATGGGGATGCGGGCCTTCTGCGCTGAGGTCCCAACGCCTGGGTTTCTCACTGTTTTATGATGTGGGCCCTCTGCTGTGAGTTCACTGCGGCCTGGATCCCATAGCCTCGGTGTTCTGAGCCGCCTGCTGGAAGGTCTAAATGCTGGGATCCTCACGTTTTTTATATTATGTGCCCTGTGTTGTGAGGCTACTCCTGCCTGCCTCACTCCAAGGCCCTTGGTGATGTGGGTTCTCTGGTTTGAGGACACATGTGCTGGGTTCCTCACCTTAAGATGATGAGGCCCCACTGGTGTGAGGATAATCCTGACTGGTTCCCATCCCCTTTGTGATGTGGGTCTTCTGGTGAGAGTCTGATCCTGGCTGGGTTCCTCACCCATCTGTGAGGTGGGCCCTCTATATCAGGTAACTCTTGCCTGGCTTGCTCACCTCGCCTTGTTGACATGAGCCCTCTGGTGGCACTTGGACCCTGCTGGGAGCCCCTTCACCTCTGTGATGAGGGCCCTCTGACATCAGGCCCTAACTGCTGGGCTCCCCAACTTTTCTTAGTGAGCCCAGTGATGCTCGGGCACTCCTCTTAGGTTCCCATCTCCATGGGGATGTGGGCCTTCTGCTCTGAGGTCCCAACGGCTGGGTTGATCACAATTTCATGATGTGGGCTCTCTGGTGTTAGTTCACTGTGGCCTGGATCCCATAGCCTGTGTGCTCTTGGCCGCCTGCTGGGAGGTTCCAACTGCTGGATTCCTCACCTTTTTTATTCTTTGGGCCCTCTGTTTTTAGGCTACTCCTACCTGCCTCACTCCCATCCCCTTTGTGATGTATGTCCTCTGATATGAGGCCGTATGAGCTGGGTTCCTCACCTTTCGATGATGTAGCCCCACTGGTGGGAGGACAGTCCTGACTGGTTCCCATCCCCTTGGTGTTGTGAGCCCTCTGGCGAGAGTCTCATCCTGCCTCGGTTCCTCACCCTTCTGTGAGATAGGCCCTCTGCTGTGAAGTCACTACTGCCTGGCTGGCGCATGCCACCTTGTAGACGTGGGCCCTCTGTTGGCAGTTGGAACCTGCTGGCAGTCTCCTCCCCTCAGTTATGAGGGCCCCCTGGCGTCAGGCCCTAACTGCTGGGCTCCTAACATTTTCTGATATGTGCTAAGTGGTGCGAGGCCACTCCTGCCAGGTTCCCATCCCAATGGGGATGTGGGCCTTCTGTTCTGAGGTCCCAACGGCTGGGCTGCTCACAGGTTCATGATGTGGGCCCTCTGCTGTGAGTTCACTGCGGCCTGGATCCCATAGCCTCGGTGCTCTGGGCCACTTGCTGGGAGGTTCCAACTGCTGGATTCCTCAACTTTTATATTCTATGGACCCTGTGTTGTGAGGCCGGTCCTGCCAGCCTAAATCTGAACCCCTTGGTGATGTGGTTCCTCTGGTTTGAGGCTACATGTGCTGGGATCCTCACCTTTCGATGATGTTGTCCCACTGGTGTGGGGACACTCCTGCCTGGTTCCCATCCCCTTGGTGATGTGGGCCCTCTGGTGCGAGTCTGATCCTGACTGGGTTCGTCACACTTCTCTGAGGTGGGCCCTCTGCTGTGAGGTCATTCGTGCCTGGTTGGCACACATCGCCTTGGCGACGTCAGCCCTCTGGTGGCAGTTGGAGCCTGCTGGGAGCCTCCTTCCCTTGGTGATGAGGGTCCTCTGACGTCAGGCCCTAACTGCTGGTCTCCCAAAATTTTCTGATACGTTCTCAGTGGTGTGAGGACACTCCTACCAGATTTCCATCCCCATGGGGATGTGGGCCTCCTGCTCTGAGGTCCCAATGGCTAGGTTGCTCAGTTTCATGACATGGGCCCTCTTCTGTGAGTTCACTGTGGCCTGGATCCCATAGCCTCGGTGCTCTGGGCTGCCTGCTGGGAGGTTCCAACGGCTGAATTCCTCACTTTTTTATTCTATGGGCCCAGTGTTGTGAGGCTACTCCTGCCTGCCTCACTCCGAGGCCCTTGGTGATGTGGGTCCTCTGGTTTGAGGACACATGTGCTGAGTACCTCACCTTTCGATGATGTGGCCCCACTGGTGTGAAGACACTCCTGCCTGGTTCTCATCCCCTTGGTGATGTGGGCCCTCTGGTGAGAGTCTGATGTTGGCTGGGTTTCTCACCCTTCTGTGACGTGGGACCTCTGTTGTGAGGTAACTCCTGCCTGGCTTGCTCACGTTGCCTTGGCAACGTGAGGCCTCAGGTGGCAGTTGGAGCCTGCTGGGAATCTCCTCCCCTCAGTTATGAGAGCTCTGGATAAAACACATATGCACTTTTTTGCCAAGTGCATTATTTTCCAAGTTCTGTCTCTTTTCCTATGCTTTAAGAGTGACTCCCGTGTACCTTCTGAAATCGGTTTCCTGCAATTCTGCCCCGCTTTCAAGTCCTCTTGGCAGCCTTACTTCAATATATTTTTGGACCATAGCTGTCATTTATAACTCTGCAGGTTTGTGAATGACAGTGTCCCTGAGCTCCTTTCTTCAACTCGCTTTCTTGTGAGCTCTCCGCAATACCGCAGGATTGCTTCAGGCCCTAGTGTGGTTCCGGCATGGCACGCTGAGCCTTTGGTTAATTCCTCTTCCTGGTGGGAAATGAGAGTCAAATTTGCCCGTCCAGACACCTCCAGCTAGTCTCTCATTGGTTCTCCCTATTCCTGTTCATTTTCCGCAGAAATTGCAAACTGGGCCAACCAGGAGGTTAAAGGCACTGACTCTCCAAGTGGGGAGAGTGTTAGTAAAGCGTCTTGAATGTTGCACCCGAGTACCAGGGGACGAAAACTGAGACACATTTGAACACGTTTCCCGAACACACGGTGGATCATACTCTGGGTTCCACATGCATGTTTTAGCTGAAGGAAGAATCCCTTAAACCTGGAGAGTTGAGACCCATGGAATGGGTACCATGCAATATGACTTCAAAGGGTCTGCATTTGCTCACCGAACCTCACCAATCCTATCACTGCTGCGTTTATGCCACTGTACACACACTTGATTCACTTTTGGAGACATATAAATCCATAGGTTTTAAGATTCTTACTAGTCAGGTATATTCTTAGGCGTTTAATATGGGGTGTTGAGTCCACTTCGTTGAGCAAGGAGTAGCTCTTGTCTATTACATATTTGGCTTATGGAACGGTATCTGTGCTAATTTCAATCTCTGGTTTTATGCAAAACCCCAACTCACCTTTCCCCTTAAGCAAGCATAAGTTGGTTTTTTACATTTGAGACCCTGTTCTGTTTTGTAATTCAGTTCCTGTGTAGCCAAGTTTACATTCCGTGTAGTAGTGATATCTTATGATGTTTCTTTTTCTCTGTGACTTATTTCACTTAGAATCATCGTACCTCAATCCACTCATTATGCTGCTACGGGTCTGATGACATAGATTTCATTGCTGAGTGATATTGCATTGTACGTAAGTACCACAACTTCTTTATCCATTTTTCGCTTTCTGTGATATTGAACTTGTACCGTAAACGAGGTTCCTGTAAACAGAGCCGTCTGAAACTTTGGGGTGGCTGTGTCTTTTTGATTTTAATTTCCCTAAGCTATAGGACCATAAGTGGAAGTGCCCTAGGCTCTGTTGCTTTGTTTTTTACATGTTTCAGGAAACACCATACACTTCTCCAGAGTGGCTGTTGGCAATTTACATCCCGCCCATCAGCATAACAAGGCTCCCAGGTCTCCATGGCCTGTCCTGCCTTTCTGGATTTTACACTTTTTTCAGATGGCCCTTTTGACCGGGGGGAAGTGAGACTTCATTGTAGTGCAGATTTCCTTTGCAAGCTTGCTTGGTTGGCCAAAAAGGGCGTATGCGTTGTTTCCTGAATATATTCAGGGAAAAACGCATACGCCCTTTTTGGCCAAGTGCATCACTGTGGACGTTCTGCCTCTTTTCCTATGCTTTACGTGCAACTCCAGTTTACCTCCTGAAATCGGTTTCCTGCAATTCTGCCCCGCTTTCAAGTCCTCTTGGCAGCCTTACTTCAATATATTTTTGGACGATAGCTGTCATTTATAACTCTGCAGGTTTGTGAATGAGAGTGTCCCTGAGCTCCTTTCTTCAACTCGCTTTCTTGTGAGCTGGCCGCAAACCCGCAAGACTGCTTCAGACCCTAATCTGCTTCTGGCAGGGCACGCTGAGCCTTTGGTTAATTCCTCTTCCTGGTGGGAAATGAGTGTTAAATACGTCCGTCCAGACACCTACCTCACTCTCAACCCCTTGGTGATGTGGGTCCTCTGGTTTGTGGCCACCTTTGCTGGGTTCCTCACCTTTCGATGATGTGGCCCCACTAGTGTGAGGACACTCCTGCCTGGTTCTCATCCACGTGGTTATGTGGACCCCCTGGTGAGAGTCTGTTCCTGGCTGTGTTCCTCACCCTTCTGTGAGGGAGACCCTCTGCTGATAGGTCACTCCTGCATGGCTGGCACACATTGCCTTGGTGAAGTCAGCCGTGTGGTGGCAGTTGGAGCATGCTGGGAATCTCCCCCCACCGGTGATGAGGGCCCTCTTGCGTCAGGCCCTAACTGCTGGGCTCACCAACTTTTCTTAGTGAGCCCAATGATGCTTGGGCACTCCTCTTAGGATCCCATCTCCATGGGGATGTGCGCCTTCTGCTCTGAGGTTCCAACGGCTGGGTGGTTCACATTTTCATGATGTGGGCTCTCTGGTGTTAGTACACAGAGGCCTGGATCCCATAGCCTCTGTGCTCTTGGCCGCCTGCTGGGAGGTTCCAACTGCTGGATTCCTCACTTTTTTAATTTTTTGGGCCCTCTGTTGTGAGGATCCTCCTGCCTGCCTCACTCCCAGCCCCTTCGTGATGCGTGTCGTCTGGTTTGAGGCCACATGTGCTGGGTTCCTCACCTTTCGATGATGTGGGACCAATGGTCTTAGGAGACTCCTGCCTGGTTCACATCCCCTTGGTGATGTGGGCCCTCTGTTGAGAGTCTGATCCTGGCTGGGTTCCTCACCCATCTGTGAGGTGGGCCGTCTGCGGTGAGGTCACTCCTGCCTGGCTTGCTCACCTCGCCTTGTGGACATGAGCCCTCTGGTGGCACTTGGAGCCTGCTGGGAGCCTCCTCCCCTCGGTGATGAGGGCCCTCTGGCGTCAGGCCCTAACTGCTGGGCTCCCCACATTTTGTGATGTGCGCCCAGTGGTGCGAGGACACTCCAGCCGGGTTCACATCCCCATTGGGATGTGGGCCTTCTGCTCTGAGGTCCCAACGCCTGGGTTGGTCACAGTTTCATGATGTGGGCTCTCTGCTGTTAGTTCACTCCTGCCTGCATCCCATAACTTCTGTGCTCTCGGTCGCCTGCTGGGAGGTTCCAACTGCTGGATTCCTCACCTTTCTTATTCTTTGGGCCCTCTGTTTTTAGGCTACTCCTGCCTGCCTCACTCCCATTCCCTTTGTGATATGTGTCCTCTGATTTGAGGCCACATGTGCTGGGTTCCGCACCTTTCGATGATGTGGCCCCACTGGAGGGAAGACAGTCCTGACTGGTTCCCATCCCCTTGCTGATGTGGGCCCTCAGGTGAGAGTCTGATCCTGGCTGGGTTCCTCACCCTTCTGTGAGGTGGGCCCTCTGCTGTGAGGTCAATCATGCCTGTCTGGCACACGTCACCTTGGCGACGTGGGCCCTCTGGTGGCAGTTGGAGTGTGCTGGGATCCTCCTCCCCTCGGTGATGAGGGCCCTCTTGCCTTAGGCCATAACTGCTGGGCTCCCCACATTTTCTGATGTGCGCCAAGTGAGTGAGGACACTCTTGCCAGGTTCCCATCCCCATGGGGATATGGGCCTTCTGCTCTGAGGTCAAAACGGCTGGCTTGCTCACAGTACCATGATGTGGGCCCTCTGCTGTGAGTTCACTCCGGCAAGGATCCCTTATCATCGGTGCTCTGAGCCGCCTGCTGGGAGGTTCCAACTGCTGGATTCCTCAACTTTTTTATTCTATGTGCCCTCTGTTGTGAGGCTCCTCCTGCCTGCCTCACTGCCAGCCCCTTGGTGATGACTGTCCTATGGCTTGTGGCCACATGTGCTGCGTTCCTCACCTTTCGATGGTGTGGCCCCACTCGTGTGAGGACACTCCTGCCTGGTTCCCATCCCCTTGGTGAGGTGGGCCCTCTGGCGAGAGTCTAATCCTGGCTGGGTTCCTCAACGTTCTGTGAGGTAGGCCCTCTGCTGTGAGGTCACTCCTGCCTGGCTGGCCCACGTCACCTTGGAGACGTGAGCCCTCTGGTGGCAGTTGGAGCATGCAGGGTGCCTCCTCCTCTCGGTGATGACGGCCCTCTGGCGTCAGGCCCTAAATGGTGGGCTCCCCACATTTTCCGATGTGCGCCCAGTGGTGCGAGGACACTCCAGCCAGGTTCCCATTCCCATGGGGATGCGGGCCTTCTGCGCTGAGGTCCCAACGCCTGGGTTTCTCACTGTTTTATGATGTGGGCCCTCTGCTGTGAGTTCACTGCGGCCTGGATCCCATAGCCTCGGTGTTCTGAGCCGCCTGCTGGAAGGTCTAAATGCTGGGATCCTCACGTTTTTTATATTATGTGCCCTGTGTTGTGAGGCTACTCCTGCCTGCCTCACTCCAAGGCCCTTGGTGATGTGGGTTCTCTGGTTTGAGGACACATGTGCTGGGTTCCTCACCTTAAGATGATGAGGCCCCACTGGTGTGAGGATAATCCTGACTGGTTCCCATCCCCTTTGTGATGTGGGTCTTCTGGTGAGAGTCTGATCCTGGCTGGGTTCCTCACCCATCTGTGAGGTGGGCCCTCTATATCAGGTAACTCTTGCCTGGCTTGCTCACCTCGCCTTGTTGACATGAGCCCTCTGGTGGCACTTGGACCCTGCTGGGAGCCCCTTCACCTCTGTGATGAGGGCCCTCTGACATCAGGCCCTAACTGCTGGGCTCCCCAACTTTTCTTAGTGAGCCCAGTGATGCTCGGGCACTCCTCTTAGGTTCCCATCTCCATGGGGATGTGGGCCTTCTGCTCTGAGGTCCCAACGGCTGGGTTGATCACAATTTCATGATGTGGGCTCTCTGGTGTTAGTTCACTGTGGCCTGGATCCCATAGCCTGTGTGCTCTTGGCCGCCTGCTGGGAGGTTCCAACTGCTGGATTCCTCACCTTTTTTATTCTTTGGGCCCTCTGTTTTTAGGCTACTCCTACCTGCCTCACTCCCATCCCCTTTGTGATGTATGTCCTCTGATATGAGGCCGTATGAGCTGGGTTCCTCACCTTTCGATGATGTAGCCCCACTGGTGGGAGGACAGTCCTGACTGGTTCCCATCCCCTTGGTGTTGTGAGCCCTCTGGCGAGAGTCTCATCCTGCCTCGGTTCCTCACCCTTCTGTGAGATAGGCCCTCTGCTGTGAAGTCACTACTGCCTGGCTGGCGCATGCCACCTTGTAGACGTGGGCCCTCTGTTGGCAGTTGGAACCTGCTGGCAGTCTCCTCCCCTCAGTTATGAGGGCCCCCTGGCGTCAGGCCCTAACTGCTGGGCTCCTAACATTTTCTGATATGTGCTAAGTGGTGCGAGGCCACTCCTGCCAGGTTCCCATCCCAATGGGGATGTGGGCCTTCTGTTCTGAGGTCCCAACGGCTGGGCTGCTCACAGGTTCATGATGTGGGCCCTCTGCTGTGAGTTCACTGCGGCCTGGATCCCATAGCCTCGGTGCTCTGGGCCACTTGCTGGGAGGTTCCAACTGCTGGATTCCTCAACTTTTATATTCTATGGACCCTGTGTTGTGAGGCCGGTCCTGCCAGCCTAAATCTGAACCCCTTGGTGATGTGGTTCCTCTGGTTTGAGGCTACATGTGCTGGGATCCTCACCTTTCGATGATGTTGTCCCACTGGTGTGGGGACACTCCTGCCTGGTTCCCATCCCCTTGGTGATGTGGGCCCTCTGGTGCGAGTCTGATCCTGACTGGGTTCGTCACACTTCTCTGAGGTGGGCCCTCTGCTGTGAGGTCATTCGTGCCTGGTTGGCACACATCGCCTTGGCGACGTCAGCCCTCTGGTGGCAGTTGGAGCCTGCTGGGAGCCTCCTTCCCTTGGTGATGAGGGTCCTCTGACGTCAGGCCCTAACTGCTGGTCTCCCAAAATTTTCTGATACGTTCTCAGTGGTGTGAGGACACTCCTACCAGATTTCCATCCCCATGGGGATGTGGGCCTCCTGCTCTGAGGTCCCAATGGCTGGGTTGCTCAGTTTCATGACATGGGCCCTCTTCTGTGAGTTCACTGTGGCCTGGATCCCATAGCCTCGGTGCTCTGGGCTGCCTGCTGGGAGGTTCCAACGGCTGAATTCCTCACTTTTTTATTCTATGGGCCCAGTGTTGTGAGGCTACTCCTGCCTGCCTCACTCCGAGGCCCTTGGTGATGTGGGTCCTCTGGTTTGAGGACACATGTGCTGAGTACCTCACCTTTCGATGATGTGGCCCCACTGGTGTGAAGACACTCCTGCCTGGTTCTCATCCCCTTGGTGATGTGGGCCCTCTGGTGAGAGTCTGATGTTGGCTGGGTTTCTCACCCTTCTGTGACGTGGGACCTCTGTTGTGAGGTAACTCCTGCCTGGCTTGCTCACGTTGCCTTGGCAACGTGAGGCCTCAGGTGGCAGTTGGAGCCTGCTGGGAATCTCCTCCCCTCAGTTATGAGAGCTCTGGATAAAACACATATGCACTTTTTTGCCAAGTGCATTATTTTCCAAGTTCTGTCTCTTTTCCTATGCTTTAAGAGTGACTCCCGTGTACCTTCTGAAATCGGTTTCCTGCAATTCTGCCCCGCTTTCAAGTCCTCTTGGCAGCCTTACTTCAATATATTTTTGGACCATAGCTGTCATTTATAACTCTGCAGGTTTGTGAATGACAGTGTCCCTGAGCTCCTTTCTTCAACTCGCTTTCTTGTGAGCTCTCCGCAATACCGCAGGATTGCTTCAGGCCCTAGTGTGGTTCCGGCATGGCACGCTGAGCCTTTGGTTAATTCCTCTTCCTGGTGGGAAATGAGAGTCAAATTTGCCCGTCCAGACACCTCCAGCTAGTCTCTCATTGGTTCTCCCTATTCCTGTTCATTTTCCGCAGAAATTGCAAACTGGGCCAACCAGGAGGTTAAAGGCACTGACTCTCCAAGTGGGGAGAGTGTTAGTAAAGCGTCTTGAATGTTGCACCCGAGTACCAGGGGACGAAAACTGAGACACATTTGAACACGTTTCCCGAACACACGGTGGATCATACTCTGGGTTCCACATGCATGTTTTAGCTGAAGGAAGAATCCCTTAAACCTGGAGAGTTGAGACCCATGGAATGGGTACCATGCAATATGACTTCAAAGGGTCTGCATTTGCTCACCGAACCTCACCAATCCTATCACTGCTGCGTTTATGCCGCTGTACACACACTTGATTCACTTTCGGAGACATATAAATCCATAGGTTTTAAGATTCTTACTAGTCAGGTATATTCTTAGGCGTTTAATATGGGGTGTTGAGTCCACTTCGTTGAGCAAGGAGTAGCTCTTGTCTATTACATATTTGGCTTATGGAACGGTATCTGTGCTAATTTCAATCTCTGGTTTTATGCAAAACCCCAACTCACCTTTCCCCTTAAGCAAGCATAAGTTGGTTTTTTACATTTGAGACCCTGTTCTGTTTTGTAATTCAGTTCCTGTGTAGCCAAGTTTACATTCCGTGTAGTAGTGATATCTTATGATGTTTCTTTTTCTCTGTGACTTATTTCACTTAGAATCATCGTACCTCAATCCACTCATTATGCTGCTACGGGTCTGATGACATAGATTTCATTGCTGAGTGATATTGCATTGTACGTAAGTACCACAACTTCTTTATCCATTTTTCGCTTTCTGTGATATTGAACTTGTACCGTAAACGAGGTTCCTGTAAACAGAGCCGTCTGAAACTTTGGGGTGGCTGTGTCTTTTTGATTTTAATTTCCCTAAGCTATAGGACCATAAGTGGGAGTGCCCTAGGCTCTGTTGCTTTGTTTTTTAGATGTTTCAGGAAACACCATACACTTCTCCAGAGTGGCTGTTGGCAATTTACATCCCGCCCATCAGCATAACAAGGCTCCCAGGTCTCCATGGCCTGTCCTGCCTTTCTGGATTTTACACTTTTTTCAGATGGCCCTTTTGACCGGGGGGCAGTGAGACTTCATTGTAGTGCAGATTTCCTTTGCAAGCTTGCTTGGTTGGCCAAAAAGGGCGTATGCGTTGTTTCCTGAATATATTCAGGGAAAAACGCATACGCCCTTTTTGGCCAAGTGCATCACTGTGGACGTTCTGCCTCTTTTCCTATGCTTTACATGCAACTCCAGTTTACCTCCTGAAATCGGTTTCCTGCAATTCTGCCCCGCTTTCAAGTCCTCTTGGCAGCCTTACTTCAATATATTTTTGGACGATAGCTGTCATTTATAACTCTGCAGGTTTGTGAATGAGAGTGTCCCTGAGCTCCTTTCTTCAACTCGCTTTCTTGTGAGCTGGCCGCAAACCCGCAAGACTGCTTCAGACCCTAATCTGCTTCTGGCAGGGCACGCTGAGCCTTTGGTTAATTCCTCTTCCTGGTGGGAAATGAGTGTTAAATACGTCCGTCCAGACACCTACCTCACTCTCAACCCCTTGGTGATGTGGGTCCTCTGGTTTGTGGCCACCTTTGCTGGGTTCCTCACCTTTCGATGATGTGGCCCCACTAGTGTGAGGACACTCCTGCCTGGTTCTCATCCACGTGGTTATGTGGACCCCCTGGTGAGAGTCTGTTCCTGGCTGTGTTCCTCACCCTTCTGTGAGGGAGACCCTCTGCTGATAGGTCACTCCTGCATGGCTGGCACACATTGCCTTGGTGAAGTCAGCCGTGTGGTGGCAGTTGGAGCATGCTGGGAATCTCCCCCCACCGGTGATGAGGGCCCTCTTGCGTCAGGCCCTAACTGCTGGGCTCACCAACTTTTCTTAGTGAGCCCAATGATGCTTGGGCACTCCTCTTAGGATCCCATCTCCATGGGGATGTGCGCCTTCTGCTCTGAGGTTCCAACGGCTGGGTGGTTCACATTTTCATGATGTGGGCTCTCTGGTGTTAGTACACAGAGGCCTGGATCCCATAGCCTCTGTGCTCTTGGCCGCCTGCTGGGAGGTTCCAACTGCTGGATTCCTCACTTTTTTAATTTTTTGGGCCCTCTGTTGTGAGGATCCTCCTGCCTGCCTCACTCCCAGCCCCTTCGTGATGCGTGTCGTCTGGTTTGAGGCCACATGTGCTGGGTTCCTCACCTTTCGATGATGTGGGACCAATGGTCTTAGGAGACTCCTGCCTGGTTCACATCCCCTTGGTGATGTGGGCCCTCTGTTGAGAGTCTGATCCTGGCTGGGTTCCTCACCCATCTGTGAGGTGGGCCGTCTGCGGTGAGGTCACTCCTGCCTGGCTTGCTCACCTCGCCTTGTGGACATGAGCCCTCTGGTGGCACTTGGAGCCTGCTGGGAGCCTCCTCCCCTCGGTGATGAGGGCCCTCTGGCGTCAGGCCCTAACTGCTGGGCTCCCCACATTTTGTGATGTGCGCCCAGTGGTGCGAGGACACTCCAGCCGGGTTCACATCCCCATTGGGATGTGGGCCTTCTGCTCTGAGGTCCCAACGCCTGGGTTGCTCACAGTTTCATGATGTGGGCTCTCTGCTGTTAGTTCACTCCTGCCTGCATCCCATAACTTCTGTGCTCTCGGTCGCCTGCTGGGAGGTTCCAACTGCTGGATTCCTCACCTTTCTTATTCTTTGGGCCCTCTGTTTTTAGGCTACTCCTGCCTGCCTCACTCCCATTCCCTTTGTGATATGTGTCCTCTGATTTGAGGCCACATGTGCTGGGTTCCGCACCTTTCGATGATGTGGCCCCACTGGAGGGAAGACAGTCCTGACTGGTTCCCATCCCCTTGCTGATGTGGGCCCTCAGGTGAGAGTCTGATCCTGGCTGGGTTCCTCACCCTTCTGTGAGGTGGGCCCTCTGCTGTGAGGTCAATCATGCCTGTCTGGCACACGTCACCTTGGCGACGTGGGCCCTCTGGTGGCAGTTGGAGTGTGCTGGGATCCTCCTCCCCTCGGTGATGAGGGCCCTCTTGCCTTAGGCCATAACTGCTGGGCTCCCCACATTTTCTGATGTGCGCCAAGTGAGTGAGGACACTCTTGCCAGGTTCCCATCCCCATGGGGATATGGGCCTTCTGCTCTGAGGTCAAAACGGCTGGCTTGCTCACAGTACCATGATGTGGGCCCTCTGCTGTGAGTTCACTCCGGCAAGGATCCCTTATCATCGGTGCTCTGAGCCGCCTGCTGGGAGGTTCCAACTGCTGGATTCCTCACCTTTTTTATTCTATGTGCCCTCTGTTGTGAGGCTCCTCCTGCCTGCCTCACTGCCAGCCCCTTGGTGATGACTGTCCTATGGCTTGTGGCCACATGTGCTGCGTTCCTCACCTTTCGATGGTGTGGCCCCACTCGTGTGAGGACACTCCTGCCTGGTTCCCATCCCCTTGGTGAGGTGGGCCCTCTGGCGAGAGTCTAATCCTGGCTGGGTTCCTCAACGTTCTGTGAGGTAGGCCCTCTGCTGTGAGGTCACTCCTGCCTGGCTGGCCCACGTCACCTTGGAGACGTGAGCCCTCTGGTGGCAGTTGGAGCATGCAGGGTGCCTCCTCCTCTCGGTGATGACGGCCCTCTGGCGTCAGGCCCTAAATGGTGGGCTCCCCACATTTTCCGATGTGCGCCCAGTGGTGCGAGGACACTCCAGCCAGGTTCCCATTCCCATGGGGATGCGGGCCTTCTGCGCTGAGGTCCCAACGCCTGGGTTTCTCACTGTTTTATGATGTGGGGCCTCTGCTGTGAGTTCACTGCGGCCTGGATCCCATAGCCTCGGTGTTCTGAGCCGCCTGCTGGAAGGTCTAAATGCTGGGATCCTCACGTTTTTTATATTATGTGCCCTGTGTTGTGAGGCTACTCCTGCCTGCCTCACTCCAAGGCCCTTGGTGATGTGGGTTCTCTGGTTTGAGGACACATGTGCTGGGTTCCTCACCTTAAGATGATGAGGCCCCACTGGTGTGAGGATAATCCTGACTGGTTCCCATCCCCTTTGTGATGTGGGTCTTCTGGTGAGAGTCTGATCCTGGCTGGGTTCCTCACCCATCTGTGAGGTGGGCCCTCTATATCAGGTAACTCTTGCCTGGCTTGCTCACCTCGCCTTGTTGACATGAGCCCTCTGGTGGCACTTGGACCCTGCTGGGAGCCCCTTCACCTCTGTGATGAGGGCCCTCTGACGTCAGGCCCTAACTGCTGGGCTCCCCAACTTTTCTTAGTGAGCCCAGTGATGCTCGGGCACTCCTCTTAGGTTCCCATCTCCATGGGGATGTGGGCCTTCTGCTCTGAGGTCCCAACGGCTGGGTTGATCACAATTTCATGATGTGGGCTCTCTGGTGTTAGTTCACTGTGGCCTGGATCCCATAGCCTGTGTGCTCTTGGCCGCCTGCTGGGAGGTTCCAACTGCTGGATTCCTCACCTTTTTTATTCTTTGGGCCCTCTGTTTTTAGGCTACTCCTACCTGCCTCACTCCCATCCCCTTTGTGATGTATGTCCTCTGATATGAGGCCGCATGAGCTGGGTTCCTCACCTTTCGATGATGTAGCCCCACTGGTGGGAGGACAGTCCTGACTGGTTCCCATCCCCTTGGTGTTGTGAGCCCTCTGGCGAGAGTCTCATCCTGCCTCGGTTCCTCACCCTTCTGTGAGATAGGCCCTCTGCTGTGAAGTCACTACTGCCTGGCTGGCGCATGCCACCTTGTAGACGTGGGCCCTCTGTTGGCAGTTGGAACCTGCTGGCAGTCTCCTCCCCTCAGTTATGAGGGCCCCCTGGCGTCAGGCCCTAACTGCTGGGCTCCTAACATTTTCTGATATGTGCTAAGTGGTGCGAGGCCACTCCTGCCAGGTTCCCATCCCAATGGGGATGTGGGCCTTCTGTTCTGAGGTCCCAACGGCTGGGCTGCTCGCAGGTTCATGATGTGGGCCCTCTGCTGTGAGTTCACTGCGGCCTGGATCCCATAGCCTCGGTGCTCTGGGCCACTTGCTGGGAGGTTCCAACTGCTGGATTCCTCAACTTTTATATTCTATGGACCCTGTGTTGTGAGGCCGGTCCTGCCAGCCTAATTCTGAACCCCTTGGTGATGTGGTTCCTCTGGTTTGAGGCTACATGTGCTGGGATCCTCACCTTTCGATGATGTTGTCCCACTGGTGTGGGGACACTCCTGCCTGGTTCCCATCCCCTTGGTGATGTGGGCCCTCTGGTGCGAGTCTGATCCTGACTGGGTTCGTCACACTTCTCTGAGGTGGGCCCTCTGCTGTGAGGTCATTCGTGCCTGGTTGGCACACATCGCCTTGGCGACGTCAGCCCTCTGGTGGCAGTTGGAGCCTGCTGGGAGCCTCCTTCCCTTGGTGATGAGGGTCCTCTGACGTCAGGCCCTAACTGCTGGTCTCCCAAAATTTTCTGATACGTTCTCAGTGGTGCGAGGACACTCCTACCAGATTTCCATCCCCATGGGGATGTGGGCCTCCTGCTCTGAGGTCCCAATGGCTGGGTTGCTCAGTTTCATGACATGGGCCCTCTTCTGTGAGTTCACTGTGGCCTGGATCCCATAGCCTCGGTGCTCTGGGCTGCCTGCTGGGAGGTTCCAACGGCTGAATTCCTCACTTTTTTATTCTATGGGCCCAGTGTTGTGAGGCTACTCCTGCCTGCCTCACTCCGAGGCCCTTGGTGATGTGGGTCCTCTGGTTTGAGGACACATGTGCTGAGTACCTCACCTTTCGATGATGTGGCCCCACTGGTGTGAAGACACTCCTGCCTGGTTCTCATCCCCTTGGTGATGTGGGCCCTCTGGTGAGAGTCTGATGTTGGCTGGGTTTCTCACCCTTCTGTGACGTGGGACCTCTGTTGTGAGGTAACTCCTGCCTGGCTTGCTCACGTTGCCTTGGCAACGTGAGGCCTCAGGTGGCAGTTGGAGCCTGCTGGGAATC
This sequence comes from Lagenorhynchus albirostris, assembly GCF_949774975.1. NCBI lineage: Eukaryota > Metazoa > Chordata > Mammalia > Artiodactyla > Delphinidae > Lagenorhynchus > Lagenorhynchus albirostris. The sequence goes on along the minus strand of NC_083096.1, from coordinate 64,023,173 downwards.
TCCTCCCCTCAGTTATGAGAGCTCTGGATAAAACACATATGCACTTTTTTGCCAAGTGCATTATTTTCCAAGTTCTGTCTCTTTTCCTATGCTTTAAGAGTGACTCCCGTGTACCTTCTGAAATCGGTTTCCTGCAATTCTGCCCCGCTTTCAAGTCCTCTTGGCAGCCTTACTTCAATATATTTTTGGACCATAGCTGTCATTTATAACTCTGCAGGTTTGTGAATGACAGTGTCCCTGAGCTCCTTTCTTCAACTCGCTTTCTTGTGAGCTCTCCGCAATACCGCAGGATTGCTTCAGGCCCTAGTGTGGTTCCGGCATGGCACGCTGAGCCTTTGGTTAATTCCTCTTCCTGGTGGGAAATGAGAGTCAAATTTGCCCGTCCAGACACCTCCAGCTAGTCTCTCATTGGTTCTCCCTATTCCTGTTCATTTTCCGCAGAAATTGCAAACTGGGCCAACCAGGAGGTTAAAGGCACTGACTCTCCAAGTGGGGAGAGTGTTAGTAAAGCGTCTTGAATGTTGCACCCGAGTACCAGGGGACGAAAACTGAGACACATTTGAACACGTTTCCCGAACACACGGTGGATCATACTCTGGGTTCCACATGCATGTTTTAGCTGAAGGAAGAATCCCTTAAACCTGGAGAGTTGAGACCCATGGAATGGGTACCATGCAATATGACTTCAAAGGGTCTGCATTTGCTCACCGAACCTCACCAATCCTATCACTGCTGCGTTTATGCCGCTGTACACACACTTGATTCACTTTCGGAGACATATAAATCCATAGGTTTTAAGATTCTTACTAGTCAGGTATATTCTTAGGCGTTTAATATGGGGTGTTGAGTCCACTTCGTTGAGCAAGGAGTAGCTCTTGTCTATTACATATTTGGCTTATGGAACGGTATCTGTGCTAATTTCAATCTCTGGTTTTATGCAAAACCCCAACTCACCTTTCCCCTTAAGCAAGCATAAGTTGGTTTTTTACATTTGAGACCCTGTTCTGTTTTGTAATTCAGTTCCTGTGTAGCCAAGTTTACATTCCGTGTAGTAGTGATATCTTATGATGTTTCTTTTTCTCTGTGACTTATTTCACTTAGAATCATCGTACCTCAATCCACTCATTATGCTGCTACGGGTCTGATGACATAGATTTCATTGCTGAGTGATATTGCATTGTACGTAAGTACCACAACTTCTTTATCCATTTTTCGCTTTCTGTGATATTGAACTTGTACCGTAAACGAGGTTCCTGTAAACAGAGCCGTCTGAAACTTTGGGGTGGCTGTGTCTTTTTGATTTTAATTTCCCTAAGCTATAGGACCATAAGTGGAAGTGCCCTAGGCTCTGTTGCTTTGTTTTTTACATGTTTCAGGAAACACCATACACTTCTCCAGAGTGGCTGTTGGCAATTTACATCCCGCCCATCAGCATAACAAGGCTCCCAGGTCTCCATGGCCTGTCCTGCCTTTCTGGATTTTACACTTTCTTCAGATGGCCCTTTTGACCGGGGGGCAGTGAGACTTCATTGTAGTGCAGATTTCCTTTGCAAGCTTGCTTGGTTGGCCAAAAAGGGCGTATGCGTTGTTTCCTGAATATATTCAGGGAAAAACGCATACGCCCTTTTTGGCCAAGTGCATCACTGTGGACGTTCTGCCTCTTTTCCTATGCTTTACGTGCAACTCCAGTTTACCTCCTGAAATCGGTTTCCTGCAATTCTGCCCCGCTTTCAAGTCCTCTTGGCAGCCTTACTTCAATATATTTTTGGACGATAGCTGTCATTTATAACTCTGCAGGTTTGTGAATGAGAGTGTCCCTGAGCTCCTTTCTTCAACTCGCTTTCTTGTGAGCTGGCCGCAAACCCGCAAGACTGCTTCAGACCCTAATCTGCTTCTGGCAGGGCACGCTGAGCCTTTGGTTAATTCCTCTTCCTGGTGGGAAATGAGTGTTAAATACGTCCGTCCAGACACCTACCTCACTCTCAACCCCTTGGTGATGTGGGTCCTCTGGTTTGTGGCCACCTTTGCTGGGTTCCTCACCTTTCGATGATGTGGCCCCACTAGTGTGAGGACACTCCTGCCTGGTTCTCATCCACGTGGTTATGTGGACCCCCTGGTGAGAGTCTGTTCCTGGCTGTGTTCCTCACCCTTCTGTGAGGGAGACCCTCTGCTGATAGGTCACTCCTGCATGGCTGGCACACATTGCCTTGGTGAAGTCAGCCGTGTGGTGGCAGTTGGAGCATGCTGGGAATCTCCCCCCACCGGTGATGAGGGCCCTCTTGCGTCAGGCCCTAACTGCTGGGCTCACCAACTTTTCTTAGTGAGCCCAATGATGCTTGGGCACTCCTCTTAGGATCCCATCTCCATGGGGATGTGCGCCTTCTGCTCTGAGGTTCCAACGGCTGGGTGGTTCACATTTTCATGATGTGGGCTCTCTGGTGTTAGTACACAGAGGCCTGGATCCCATAGCCTCTGTGCTCTTGGCCGCCTGCTGGGAGGTTCCAACTGCTGGATTCCTCACTTTTTTAATTTTTTGGGCCCTCTGTTGTGAGGATCCTCCTGCCTGCCTCACTCCCAGCCCCTTCGTGATGCGTGTCGTCTGGTTTGAGGCCACATGTGCTGGGTTCCTCACCTTTCGATGATGTGGGACCAATGGTCTTAGGAGACTCCTGCCTGGTTCACATCCCCTTGGTGATGTGGGCCCTCTGTTGAGAGTCTGATCCTGGCTGGGTTCCTCACCCATCTGTGAGGTGGGCCGTCTGCGGTGAGGTCACTCCTGCCTGGCTTGCTCACCTCGCCTTGTGGACATGAGCCCTCTGGTGGCACTTGGAGCCTGCTGGGAGCCTCCTCCCCTCGGTGATGAGGGCCCTCTGGCGTCAGGCCCTAACTGCTGGGCTCCCCACATTTTGTGATGTGCGCCCAGTGGTGCGAGGACACTCCAGCCGGGTTCACATCCCCATTGGGATGTGGGCCTTCTGCTCTGAGGTCCCAACGCCTGGGTTGCTCACAGTTTCATGATGTGGGCTCTCTGCTGTTAGTTCACTCCTGCCTGCATCCCATAACTTCTGTGCTCTCGGTCGCCTGCTGGGAGGTTCCAACTGCTGGATTCCTCACCTTTCTTATTCTTTGGGCCCTCTGTTTTTAGGCTACTCCTGCCTGCCTCACTCCCATTCCCTTTGTGATATGTGTCCTCTGATTTGAGGCCACATGTGCTGGGTTCCGCACCTTTCGATGATGTGGCCCCACTGGAGGGAAGACAGTCCTGACTGGTTCCCATCCCCTTGCTGATGTGGGCCCTCAGGTGAGAGTCTGATCCTGGCTGGGTTCCTCACCCTTCTGTGAGGTGGGCCCTCTGCTGTGAGGTCAATCATGCCTGTCTGGCACACGTCACCTTGGCGACGTGGGCCCTCTGGTGGCAGTTGGAGTGTGCTGGGATCCTCCTCCCCTCGGTGATGAGGGCCCTCTTGCCTTAGGCCATAACTGCTGGGCTCCCCACATTTTCTGATGTGCGCCAAGTGAGTGAGGACACTCTTGCCAGGTTCCCATCCCCATGGGGATATGGGCCTTCTGCTCTGAGGTCAAAACGGCTGGCTTGCTCACAGTACCATGATGTGGGCCCTCTGCTGTGAGTTCACTCCGGCAAGGATCCCTTATCATCGGTGCTCTGAGCCGCCTGCTGGGAGGTTCCAACTGCTGGATTCCTCAACTTTTTTATTCTATGTGCCCTCTGTTGTGAGGCTCCTCCTGCCTGCCTCACTGCCAGCCCCTTGGTGATGACTGTCCTATGGCTTGTGGCCACATGTGCTGCGTTCCTCACCTTTCGATGGTGTGGCCCCACTCGTGTGAGGACACTCCTGCCTGGTTCCCATCCCCTTGGTGAGGTGGGCCCTCTGGCGAGAGTCTAATCCTGGCTGGGTTCCTCAACGTTCTGTGAGGTAGGCCCTCTGCTGTGAGGTCACTCCTGCCTGGCTGGCCCACGTCACCTTGGAGACGTGAGCCCTCTGGTGGCAGTTGGAGCATGCAGGGTGCCTCCTCCTCTCGGTGATGACGGCCCTCTGGCGTCAGGCCCTAAATGGTGGGCTCCCCACATTTTCCGATGTGCGCCCAGTGGTGCGAGGACACTCCAGCCAGGTTCCCATTCCCATGGGGATGCGGGCCTTCTGCGCTGAGGTCCCAACGCCTGGGTTTCTCACTGTTTTATGATGTGGGCCCTCTGCTGTGAGTTCACTGCGGCCTGGATCCCATAGCCTCGGTGTTCTGAGCCGCCTGCTGGAAGGTCTAAATGCTGGGATCCTCACGTTTTTTATATTATGTGCCCTGTGTTGTGAGGCTACTCCTGCCTGCCTCACTCCAAGGCCCTTGGTGATGTGGGTTCTCTGGTTTGAGGACACATGTGCTGGGTTCCTCACCTTAAGATGATGAGGCCCCACTGGTGTGAGGATAATCCTGACTGGTTCCCATCCCCTTTGTGATGTGGGTCTTCTGGTGAGAGTCTGATCCTGGCTGGGTTCCTCACCCATCTGTGAGGTGGGCCCTCTATATCAGGTAACTCTTGCCTGGCTTGCTCACCTCGCCTTGTTGACATGAGCCCTCTGGTGGCACTTGGACCCTGCTGGGAGCCCCTTCACCTCTGTGATGAGGGCCCTCTGACGTCAGGCCCTAACTGCTGGGCTCCCCAACTTTTCTTAGTGAGCCCAGTGATGCTCGGGCACTCCTCTTAGGTTCCCATCTCCATGGGGATGTGGGCCTTCTGCTCTGAGGTCCCAACGGCTGGGTTGATCACAATTTCATGATGTGGGCTCTCTGGTGTTAGTTCACTGTGGCCTGGATCCCATAGCCTGTGTGCTCTTGGCCGCCTGCTGGGAGGTTCCAACTGCTGGATTCCTCACCTTTTTTATTCTTTGGGCCCTCTGTTTTTAGGCTACTCCTACCTGCCTCACTCCCATCCCCTTTGTGATGTATGTCCTCTGATATGAGGCCGTATGAGCTGGGTTCCTCACCTTTCGATGATGTAGCCCCACTGGTGGGAGGACAGTCCTGACTGGTTCCCATCCCCTTGGTGTTGTGAGCCCTCTGGCGAGAGTCTCATCCTGCCTCGGTTCCTCACCCTTCTGTGAGATAGGCCCTCTGCTGTGAAGTCACTACTGCCTGGCTGGCGCATGCCACCTTGTAGACGTGGGCCCTCTGTTGGCAGTTGGAACCTGCTGGCAGTCTCCTCCCCTCAGTTATGAGGGCCCCCTGGCGTCAGGCCCTAACTGTTGGGCTCCTAACATTTTCTGATATGTGCTAAGTGGTGCGAGGCCACTCCTGCCAGGTTCCCATCCCAATGGGGATGTGGGCCTTCTGTTCTGAGGTCCCAATGGCTGGGCTGCTCGCAGGTTCATGATGTGGGCCCTCTGCTGTGAGTTCACTGCGGCCTGGATCCCATAGCCTCGGTGCTCTGGGCCACTTGCTGGGAGGTTCCAACTGCTGGATTCCTCAACTTTTATATTCTATGGACCCTGTGTTGTGAGGCCGGTCCTGCCAGCCTAATTCTGAACCCCTTGGTGATGTGGTTCCTCTGGTTTGAGGCTACATGTGCTGGGATCCTCACCTTTCGATGATGTTGTCCCACTGGTGTGGGGACACTCCTGCCTGGTTCCCATCCCCTTGGTGATGTGGGCCCTCTGGTGCGAGTCTGATCCTGACTGGGTTCGTCACACTTCTCTGAGGTGGGCCCTCTGCTGTGAGGTCATTCGTGCCTGGTTGGCACACATCGCCTTGGCGACGTCAGCCCTCTGGTGGCAGTTGGAGCCTGCTGGGAGCCTCCTTCCCTTGGTGATGAGGGTCCTCTGACGTCAGGCCCTAACTGCTGGTCTCCCAAAATTTTCTGATACGTTCTCAGTGGTGCGAGGACACTCCTACCAGATTTCCATCCCCATGGGGATGTGGGCCTCCTGCTCTGAGGTCCCAATGGCTGGGTTGCTCAGTTTCATGACATGGGCCCTCTTCTGTGAGTTCACTGTGGCCTGGATCCCATAGCCTCGGTGCTCTGGGCTGCCTGCTGGGAGGTTCCAACGGCTGAATTCCTCACTTTTTTATTCTATGGGCCCAGTGTTGTGAGGCTACTCCTGCCTGCCTCACTCCGAGGCCCTTGGTGATGTGGGTCCTCTGGTTTGAGGACACATGTGCTGAGTACCTCACCTTTCGATGATGTGGCCCCACTGGTGTGAAGACACTCCTGCCTGGTTCTCATCCCCTTGGTGATGTGGGCCCTCTGGTGAGAGTCTGATGTTGGCTGGGTTTCTCACCCTTCTGTGACGTGGGACCTCTGTTGTGAGGTAACTCCTGCCTGGCTTGCTCACGTTGCCTTGGCAACGTGAGGCCTCAGGTGGCAGTTGGAGCCTGCTGGGAATCTCCTCCCCTCAGTTATGAGAGCTCTGGATAAAACACATATGCACTTTTTTGCCAAGTGCATTATTTTCCAAGTTCTGTCTCTTTTCCTATGCTTTAAGAGTGACTCCCGTGTACCTTCTGAAATCGGTTTCCTGCAATTCTGCCCCGCTTTCAAGTCCTCTTGGCAGCCTTACTTCAATATATTTTTGGACCATAGCTGTCATTTATAACTCTGCAGGTTTGTGAATGACAGTGTCCCTGAGCTCCTTTCTTCAACTCGCTTTCTTGTGAGCTCTCCGCAATACCGCAGGATTGCTTCAGGCCCTAGTGTGGTTCCGGCATGGCACGCTGAGCCTTTGGTTAATTCCTCTTCCTGGTGGGAAATGAGAGTCAAATTTGCCCGTCCAGACACCTCCAGCTAGTCTCTCATTGGTTCTCCCTATTCCTGTTCATTTTCCGCAGAAATTGCAAACTGGGCCAACCAGGAGGTTAAAGGCACTGACTCTCCAAGTGGGGAGAGTGTTAGTAAAGCGTCTTGAATGTTGCACCCGAGTACCAGGGGACGAAAACTGAGACACATTTGAACACGTTTCCCGAACACACGGTGGATCATACTCTGGGTTCCACATGCATGTTTTAGCTGAAGGAAGAATCCCTTAAACCTGGAGAGTTGAGACCCATGGAATGGGTACCATGCAATATGACTTCAAAGGGTCTGCATTTGCTCACCGAACCTCACCAATCCTATCACTGCTGCGTTTATGCCGCTGTACACACACTTGATTCACTTTCGGAGACATATAAATCCATAGGTTTTAAGATTCTTACTAGTCAGGTATATTCTTAGGCGTTTAATATGGGGTGTTGAGTCCACTTCGTTGAGCAAGGAGTAGCTCTTGTCTATTACATATTTGGCTTATGGAACGGTATCTGTGCTAATTTCAATCTCTGGTTTTATGCAAAACCCCAACTCACCTTTCCCCTTAAGCAAGCATAAGTTGGTTTTTTACATTTGAGACCCTGTTCTGTTTTGTAATTCAGTTCCTGTGTAGCCAAGTTTACATTCCGTGTAGTAGTGATATCTTATGATGTTTCTTTTTCTCTGTGACTTATTTCACTTAGAATCATCGTACCTCAATCCACTCATTATGCTGCTACGGGTCTGATGACATAGATTTCATTGCTGAGTGATATTGCATTGTACGTAAGTACCACAACTTCTTTATCCATTTTTCGCTTTCTGTGATATTGAACTTGTACCGTAAACGAGGTTCCTGTAAACAGAGCCGTCCGAAACTTTGGGGTGGCTGTGTCTTTTTGATTTTAATTTCCCTAAGCTATAGGACCATAAGTGGAAGTGCCCTAGGCTCTGTTGCTTTGTTTTTTACATGTTTCAGGAAACACCATACACTTCTCCAGAGTGGCTGTTGGCAATTTACATCCCGCCCATCAGCATAACAAGGCTCCCAGGTCTCCATGGCCTGTCCTGCCTTTCTGGATTTTACACTTTTTTCAGATGGCCCTTTTGACCGGGGGGCAGTGAGACTTCATTGTAGTGCAGATTTCCTTTGCAAGCTTGCTTGGTTGGCCAAAAAGGGCGTATGCGTTGTTTCCTGAATATATTCAGGGAAAAACGCATACGCCCTTTTTGGCCAAGTGCATCACTGTGGACGTTCTGCCTCTTTTCCTATGCTTTACGTGCAACTCCAGTTTACCTCCTGAAATCGGTTTCCTGCAATTCTGCCCCGCTTTCAAGTCCTCTTGGCAGCCTTACTTCAATATATTTTTGGACGATAGCTGTCATTTATAACTCTGCAGGTTTGTGAATGAGAGTGTCCCTGAGCTCCTTTCTTCAACTCGCTTTCTTGTGAGCTGGCCGCAAACCCGCAAGACTGCTTCAGACCCTAATCTGCTTCTGGCAGGGCACGCTGAGCCTTTGGTTAATTCCTCTTCCTGGTGGGAAATGAGTGTTAAATACGTCCGTCCAGACACCTACCTCACTCTCAACCCCTTGGTGATGTGGGTCCTCTGGTTTGTGGCCACCTTTGCTGGGTTCCTCACCTTTCGATGATGTGGCCCCACTAGTGTGAGGACACTCCTGCCTGGTTCTCATCCACGTGGTTATGTGGACCCCCTGGTGAGAGTCTGTTCCTGGCTGTGTTCCTCACCCTTCTGTGAGGGAGACCCTCTGCTGATAGGTCACTCCTGCATGGCTGGCACACATTGCCTTGGTGAAGTCAGCCGTGTGGTGGCAGTTGGAGCATGCTGGGAATCTCCCCCCACCGGTGATGAGGGCCCTCTTGCGTCAGGCCCTAACTGCTGGGCTCACCAACTTTTCTTAGTGAGCCCAATGATGCTTGGGCACTCCTCTTAGGATCCCATCTCCATGGGGATGTGCGCCTTCTGCTCTGAGGTTCCAACGGCTGGGTGGTTCACATTTTCATGATGTGGGCTCTCTGGTGTTAGTACACAGAGGCCTGGATCCCATAGCCTCTGTGCTCTTGGCCGCCTGCTGGGAGGTTCCAACTGCTGGATTCCTCACTTTTTTAATTTTTTGGGCCCTCTGTTGTGAGGATCCTCCTGCCTGCCTCACTCCCAGCCCCTTCGTGATGCGTGTCGTCTGGTTTGAGGCCACATGTGCTGGGTTCCTCACCTTTCGATGATGTGGGACCAATGGTCTTAGGAGACTCCTGCCTGGTTCACATCCCCTTGGTGATGTGGGCCCTCTGTTGAGAGTCTGATCCTGGCTGGGTTCCTCACCCATCTGTGAGGTGGGCCGTCTGCGGTGAGGTCACTCCTGCCTGGCTTGCTCACCTCGCCTTGTGGACATGAGCCCTCTGGTGGCACTTGGAGCCTGCTGGGAGCCTCCTCCCCTCGGTGATGAGGGCCCTCTGGCGTCAGGCCCTAACTGCTGGGCTCCCCACATTTTGTGATGTGCGCCCAGTGGTGCGAGGACACTCCAGCCGGGTTCACATCCCCATTGGGATGTGGGCCTTCTGCTCTGAGGTCCCAACGCCTGGGTTGCTCACAGTTTCATGATGTGGGCTCTCTGCTGTTAGTTCACTCCTGCCTGCATCCCATAACTTCTGTGCTCTCGGTCGCCTGCTGGGAGGTTCCAACTGCTGGATTCCTCACCTTTCTTATTCTTTGGGCCCTCTGTTTTTAGGCTACTCCTGCCTGCCTCACTCCCATTCCCTTTGTGTTATGTGTCCTCTGATTTGAGGCCACATGTGCTGGGTTCCGCACCTTTCGATGATGTGGCCCCACTGGAGGGAAGACAGTCCTGACTGGTTCCCATCCCCTTGCTGATGTGGGCCCTCAGGTGAGAGTCTGATCCTGGCTGGGTTCCTCACCCTTCTGTGAGGTGGGCCCTCTGCTGTGAGGTCAATCATGCCTGTCTGGCACACGTCACCTTGGCGACGTGGGCCCTCTGGTGGCAGTTGGAGTGTGCTGGGATCCTCCTCCCCTCGGTGATGAGGGCCCTCTTGCCTTAGGCCATAACTGCTGGGCTCCCCACATTTTCTGATGTGCGCCAAGTGAGTGAGGACACTCTTGCCAGGTTCCCATCCCCATGGGGATATGGGCCTTCTGCTCTGAGGTCAAAACGGCTGGCTTGCTCACAGTACCATGATGTGGGCCCTCTGCTGTGAGTTCACTCCGGCAAGGATCCCTTATCATCGGTGCTCTGAGCCGCCTGCTGGGAGGTTCCAACTGCTGGATTCCTCAACTTTTTTATTCTATGTGCCCTCTGTTGTGAGGCTCCTCCTGCCTGCCTCACTGCCAGCCCCTTGGTGATGACTGTCCTATGGCTTGTGGCCACATGTGCTGCGTTCCTCACCTTTCGATGGTGTGGCCCCACTCGTGTGAGGACACTCCTGCCTGGTTCCCATCCCCTTGGTGAGGTGGGCCCTCTGGCGAGAGTCTAATCCTGGCTGGGTTCCTCAACGTTCTGTGAGGTAGGCCCTCTGCTGTGAGGTCACTCCTGCCTGGCTGGCCCACGTCACCTTGGAGACGTGAGCCCTCTGGTGGCAGTTGGAGCATGCAGGGTGCCTCCTCCTCTCGGTGATGACGGCCCTCTGGCGTCAGGCCCTAAATGGTGGGCTCCCCACATTTTCCGATGTGCGCCCAGTGGTGCGAGGACACTCCAGCCAGGTTCCCATTCCCATGGGGATGCGGGCCTTCTGCGCTGAGGTCCCAACGCCTGGGTTTCTCACTGTTTTATGATGTGGGCCCTCTGCTGTGAGTTCACTGCGGCCTGGATCCCATAGCCTCGGTGTTCTGAGCCGCCTGCTGGAAGGTCTAAATGCTGGGATCCTCACGTTTTTTATATTATGTGCCCTGTGTTGTGAGGCTACTCCTGCCTGCCTCACTCCAAGGCCCTTGGTGATGTGGGTTCTCTGGTTTGAGGACACATGTGCTGGGTTCCTCACCTTAAGATGATGAGGCCCCACTGGTGTGAGGATAATCCTGACTGGTTCCCATCCCCTTTGTGATGTGGGTCTTCTGGTGAGAGTCTGATCCTGGCTGGGTTCCTCACCCATCTGTGAGGTGGGCCCTCTATATCAGGTAACTCTTGCCTGGCTTGCTCACCTCGCCTTGTTGACATGAGCCCTCTGGTGGCACTTGGACCCTGCTGGGAGCCCCTTCACCTCTGTGATGAGGGCCCTCTGACGTCAGGCCCTAACTGCTGGGCTCCCCAACTTTTCTTAGTGAGCCCAGTGATGCTCGGGCACTCCTCTTAGGTTCCCATCTCCATGGGGATGTGGGCCTTCTGCTCTGAGGTCCCAACGGCTGGGTTGATCACAATTTCATGATGTGGGCTCTCTGGTGTTAGTTCACTGTGGCCTGGATCCCATAGCCTGTGTGCTCTTGGCCGCCTGCTGGGAGGTTCCAACTGCTGGATTCCTCACCTTTTTTATTCTTTGGGCCCTCTGTTTTTAGGCTACTCCTACCTGCCTCACTCCCATCCCCTTTGTGATGTATGTCCTCTGATATGAGGCCGTATGAGCTGGGTTCCTCACCTTTCGATGATGTAGCCCCACTGGTGGGAGGACAGTCCTGACTGGTTCCCATCCCCTTGGTGTTGTGAGCCCTCTGGCGAGAGTCTCATCCTGCCTCGGTTCCTCACCCTTCTGTGAGATAGGCCCTCTGCTGTGAAGTCACTACTGCCTGGCTGGCGCATGCCACCTTGTAGACGTGGGCCCTCTGTTGGCAGTTGGAACCTGCTGGCAGTCTCCTCCCCTCAGTTATGAGGGCCCCCTGGCGTCAGGCCCTAACTGCTGGGCTCCTAACATTTTCTGATATGTGCTAAGTGGTGCGAGGCCACTCCTGCCAGGTTCCCATCCCAATGGGGATGTGGGCCTTCTGTTCTGAGGTCCCAATGGCTGGGCTGCTCGCAGGTTCATGATGTGGGCCCTCTGCTGTGAGTTCACTGCGGCCTGGATCCCATAGCCTCGGTGCTCTGGGCCACTTGCTGGGAGGTTCCAACTGCTGGATTCCTCAACTTTTATATTCTATGGACCCTGTGTTGTGAGGCCGGTCCTGCCAGCCTAATTCTGAACCCCTTGGTGATGTGGTTCCTCTGGTTTGAGGCTACATGTGCTGGGATCCTCACCTTTCGATGATGTTGTCCCACTGGTGTGGGGACACTCCTGCCTGGTTCCCATCCCCTTGGTGATGTGGGCCCTCTGGTGCGAGTCTGATCCTGACTGGGTTCGTCACACTTCTCTGAGGTGGGCCCTCTGCTGTGAGGTCATTCGTGCCTGGTTGGCACACATCGCCTTGGCGACGTCAGCCCTCTGGTGGCAGTTGGAGCCTGCTGGGAGCCTCCTTCCCTTGGTGATGAGGGTCCTCTGACGTCAGGCCCTAACTGCTGGTCTCCCAAAATTTTCTGATACGTTCTCAGTGGTGCGAGGACACTCCTACCAGATTTCCATCCCCATGGGGATGTGGGCCTCCTGCTCTGAGGTCCCAATGGCTGGGTTGCTCAGTTTCATGACATGGGCCCTCTTCTGTGAGTTCACTGTGGCCTGGATCCCATAGCCTCGGTGCTCTGGGCTGCCTGCTGGGAGGTTCCAACGGCTGAATTCCTCACTTTTTTATTCTATGGGCCCAGTGTTGTGAGGCTACTCCTGCCTGCCTCACTCCGAGGCCCTTGGTGATGTGGGTCCTCTGGTTTGAGGACACATGTGCTGAGTACCTCACCTTTCGATGATGTGGCCCCACTGGTGTGAAGACACTCCTGCCTGGTTCTCATCCCCTTGGTGATGTGGGCCCTCTGGTGAGAGTCTGATGTTGGCTGGGTTTCTCACCCTTCTGTGACGTGGGACCTCTGTTGTGAGGTAACTCCTGCCTGGCTTGCTCACGTTGCCTTGGCAACGTGAGGCCTCAGGTGGCAGTTGGAGCCTGCTGGGAATCTCCTCCCCTCAGTTATGAGAGCTCTGGATAAAACACATATGCACTTTTTTGCCAAGTGCATTATTTTCCAAGTTCTGTCTCTTTTCCTATGCTTTAAGAGTGACTCCCGTGTACCTTCTGAAATCGGTTTCCTGCAATTCTGCCCCGCTTTCAAGTCCTCTTGGCAGCCTTACTTCAATATATTTTTGGACCATAGCTGTCATTTATAACTCTGCAGGTTTGTGAATGACAGTGTCCCTGAGCTCCTTTCTTCAACTCGCTTTCTTGTGAGCTCTCCGCAATACCGCAGGATTGCTTCAGGCCCTAGTGTGGTTCCGGCATGGCACGCTGAGCCTTTGGTTAATTCCTCTTCCTGGTGGGAAATGAGAGTCAAATTTGCCCGTCCAGACACCTCCAGCTAGTCTCTCATTGGTTCTCCCTATTCCTGTTCATTTTCCGCAGAAATTGCAAACTGGGCCAACCAGGAGGTTAAAGGCACTGACTCTCCAAGTGGGGAGAGTGTTAGTAAAGCGTCTTGAATGTTGCACCCGAGTACCAGGGGACGAAAACTGAGACACATTTGAACACGTTTCCCGAACACACGGTGGATCATACTCTGGGTTCCACATGCATGTTTTAGCTGAAGGAAGAATCCCTTAAACCTGGAGAGTTGAGACCCATGGAATGGGTACCATGCAATATGACTTCAAAGGGTCTGCATTTGCTCACCGAACCTCACCAATCCTATCACTGCTGCGTTTATGCCGCTGTACACACACTTGATTCACTTTCGGAGACATATAAATCCATAGGTTTTAAGATTCTTACTAGTCAGGTATATTCTTAGGCGTTTAATATGGGGTGTTGAGTCCACTTCGTTGAGCAAGGAGTAGCTCTTGTCTATTACATATTTGGCTTATGGAACGGTATCTGTGCTAATTTCAATCTCTGGTTTTATGCAAAACCCCAACTCACCTTTCCCCTTAAGCAAGCATAAGTTGGTTTTTTACATTTGAGACCCTGTTCTGTTTTGTAATTCAGTTCCTGTGTAGCCAAGTTTACATTCCGTGTAGTAGTGATATCTTATGATGTTTCTTTTTCTCTGTGACTTATTTCACTTAGAATCATCGTACCTCAATCCACTCATTATGCTGCTACGGGTCTGATGACATAGATTTCATTGCTGAGTGATATTGCATTGTACGTAAGTACCACAACTTCTTTATCCATTTTTCGCTTTCTGTGATATTGAACTTGTACCGTAAACGAGGTTCCTGTAAACAGAGCCGTCTGAAACTTTGGGGTGGCTGTGTCTTTTTGATTTTAATTTCCCTAAGCTATAGGACCATAAGTGGAAGTGCCCTAGGCTCTGTTGCTTTGTTTTTTACATGTTTCAGGAAACACCATACACTTCTCCAGAGTGGCTGTTGGCAATTTACATCCCGCCCATCAGCATAACAAGGCTCCCAGGTCTCCATGGCCTGTCCTGCCTTTCTGGATTTTACACTTTTTTCAGATGGCCCTTTTGACCGGGGGGCAGTGAGACTTCATTGTAGTGCAGATTTCCTTTGCAAGCTTGCTTGGTTGGCCAAAAAGGGCGTATGCGTTGTTTCCTGAATATATTCAGGGAAAAACGCATACGCCCTTTTTGGCCAAGTGCATCACTGTGGACGTTCTGCCTCTTTTCCTATGCTTTACGTGCAACTCCAGTTTACCTCCTGAAATCGGTTTCCTGCAATTCTGCCCCGCTTTCAAGTCCTCTTGGCAGCCTTACTTCAATATATTTTTGGACGATAGCTGTCATTTATAACTCTGCAGGTTTGTGAATGAGAGTGTCCCTGAGCTCCTTTCTTCAACTCGCTTTCTTGTGAGCTGGCCGCAAACCCGCAAGACTGCTTCAGACCCTAATCTGCTTCTGGCAGGGCACGCTGAGCCTTTGGTTAATTCCTCTTCCTGGTGGGAAATGAGTGTTAAATACGTCCGTCCAGACACCTACCTCACTCTCAACCCCTTGGTGATGTGGGTCCTCTGGTTTGTGGCCACCTTTGCTGGGTTCCTCACCTTTCGATGATGTGGCCCCACTAGTGTGAGGACACTCCTGCCTGGTTCTCATCCACGTGGTTATGTGGACCCCCTGGTGAGAGTCTGTTCCTGGCTGTGTTCCTCACCCTTCTGTGAGGGAGACCCTCTGCTGATAGGTCACTCCTGCATGGCTGGCACACATTGCCTTGGTGAAGTCAGCCGTGTGGTGGCAGTTGGAGCATGCTGGGAATCTCCCCCCACCGGTGATGAGGGCCCTCTTGCGTCAGGCCCTAACTGCTGGGCTCACCAACTTTTCTTAGTGAGCCCAATGATGCTTGGGCACTCCTCTTAGGATCCCATCTCCATGGGGATGTGCGCCTTCTGCTCTGAGGTTCCAACGGCTGGGTGGTTCACATTTTCATGATGTGGGCTCTCTGGTGTTAGTACACAGAGGCCTGGATCCCATAGCCTCTGTGCTCTTGGCCGCCTGCTGGGAGGTTCCAACTGCTGGATTCCTCACTTTTTTAATTTTTTGGGCCCTCTGTTGTGAGGATCCTCCTGCCTGCCTCACTCCCAGCCCCTTCGTGATGCGTGTCGTCTGGTTTGAGGCCACATGTGCTGGGTTCCTCACCTTTCGATGATGTGGGACCAATGGTCTTAGGAGACTCCTGCCTGGTTCACATCCCCTTGGTGATGTGGGCCCTCTGTTGAGAGTCTGATCCTGGCTGGGTTCCTCACCCATCTGTGAGGTGGGCCGTCTGCGGTGAGGTCACTCCTGCCTGGCTTGCTCACCTCGCCTTGTGGACATGAGCCCTCTGGTGGCACTTGGAGCCTGCTGGGAGCCTCCTCCCCTCGGTGATGAGGGCCCTCTGGCGTCAGGCCCTAACTGCTGGGCTCCCCACATTTTGTGATGTGCGCCCAGTGGTGCGAGGACACTCCAGCCGGGTTCACATCCCCATTGGGATGTGGGCCTTCTGCTCTGAGGTCCCAACGCCTGGGTTGCTCACAGTTTCATGATGTGGGCTCTCTGCTGTTAGTTCACTCCTGCCTGCATCCCATAACTTCTGTGCTCTCGGTCGCCTGCTGGGAGGTTCCAACTGCTGGATTCCTCACCTTTCTTATTCTTTGGGCCCTCTGTTTTTAGGCTAATCCTGCCTGCCTCACTCCCATTCCCTTTGTGATATGTGTCCTCTGATTTGAGGCCACATGTGCTGGGTTCCGCACCTTTCGATGATGTGGCCCCACTGGAGGGAAGACAGTCCTGACTGGTTCCCATCCCCTTGCTGATGTGGGCCCTCAGGTGAGAGTCTGATCCTGGCTGGGTTCCTCACCCTTCTGTGAGGTGGGCCCTCTGCTGTGAGGTCAATCATGCCTGTCTGGCACACGTCACCTTGGCGACGTGGGCCCTCTGGTGGCAGTTGGAGTGTGCTGGGATCCTCCTCCCCTCGGTGATGAGGGCCCTCTTGCCTTAGGCCATAACTGCTGGGCTCCCCACATTTTCTGATGTGCGCCAAGTGAGTGAGGACACTCTTGCCAGGTTCCCATCCCCATGGGGATATGGGCCTTCTGCTCTGAGGTCAAAACGGCTGGCTTGCTCACAGTACCATGATGTGGGCCCTCTGCTGTGAGTTCACTCCGGCAAGGATCCCTTATCATCGGTGCTCTGAGCCGCCTGCTGGGAGGTTCCAACTGCTGGATTCCTCAACTTTTTTATTCTATGTGCCCTCTGTTGTGAGGCTCCTCCTGCCTGCCTCACTGCCAGCCCCTTGGTGATGACTGTCCTATGGCTTGTGGCCACATGTGCTGCGTTCCTCACCTTTCGATGGTGTGGCCCCACTCGTGTGAGGACACTCCTGCCTGGTTCCCATCCCCTTGGTGAGGTGGGCCCTCTGGCGAGAGTCTAATCCTGGCTGGGTTCCTCAACGTTCTGTGAGGTAGGCCCTCTGCTGTGAGGTCACTCCTGCCTGGCTGGCCCACGTCACCTTGGAGACGTGAGCCCTCTGGTGGCAGTTGGAGCATGCAGGGTGCCTCCTCCTCTCGGTGATGACGGCCCTCTGGCGTCAGGCCCTAAATGGTGGGCTCCCCACATTTTCCGATGTGCGCCCAGTGGTGCGAGGACACTCCAGCCAGGTTCCCATTCCCATGGGGATGCGGGCCTTCTGCGCTGAGGTCCCAACGCCTGGGTTTCTCACTGTTTTATGATGTGGGCCCTCTGCTGTGAGTTCACTGCGGCCTGGATCCCATAGCCTCGGTGTTCTGAGCCGCCTGCTGGAAGGTCTAAATGCTGGGATCCTCACGTTTTTTATATTATGTGCCCTGTGTTGTGAGGCTACTCCTGCCTGCCTCACTCCAAGGCCCTTGGTGATGTGGGTTCTCTGGTTTGAGGACACATGTGCTGGGTTCCTCACCTTAAGATGATGAGGCCCCACTGGTGTGAGGATAATCCTGACTGGTTCCCATCCCCTTTGTGATGTGGGTCTTCTGGTGAGAGTCTGATCCTGGCTGGGTTCCTCACCCATCTGTGAGGTGGGCCCTCTATATCAGGTAACTCTTGCCTGGCTTGCTCACCTCGCCTTGTTGACATGAGCCCTCTGGTGGCACTTGGACCCTGCTGGGAGCCCCTTCACCTCTGTGATGAGGGCCCTCTGACGTCAGGCCCTAACTGCTGGGCTCCCCAACTTTTCTTAGTGAGCCCAGTGATGCTCGGGCACTCCTCTTAGGTTCCCATCTCCATGGGGATGTGGGCCTTCTGCTCTGAGGTCCCAACGGCTGGGTTGATCACAATTTCATGATGTGGGCTCTCTGGTGTTAGTTCACTGTGGCCTGGATCCCATAGCCTGTGTGCTCTTGGCCGCCTGCTGGGAGGTTCCAACTGCTGGATTCCTCACCTTTTTTATTCTTTGGGCCCTCTGTTTTTAGGCTACTCCTACCTGCCTCACTCCCATCCCCTTTGTGATGTATGTCCTCTGATATGAGGCCGCATGAGCTGGGTTCCTCACCTTTCGATGATGTAGCCCCACTGGTGGGAGGACAGTCCTGACTGGTTCCCATCCCCTTGGTGTTGTGAGCCCTCTGGCGAGAGTCTCATCCTGCCTCGGTTCCTCACCCTTCTGTGAGATAGGCCCTCTGCTGTGAAGTCACTACTGCCTGGCTGGCGCATGCCACCTTGTAGACGTGGGCCCTCTGTTGGCAGTTGGAACCTGCTGGCAGTCTCCTCCCCTCAGTTATGAGGGCCCCCTGGCGTCAGGCCCTAACTGCTGGGCTCCTAACATTTTCTGATATGTGCTAAGTGGTGCGAGGCCACTCCTGCCAGGTTCCCATCCCAATGGGGATGTGGGCCTTCTGTTCTGAGGTCCCAATGGCTGGGCTGCTCGCAGGTTCATGATGTGGGCCCTCTGCTGTGAGTTCACTGCGGCCTGGATCCCATAGCCTCGGTGCTCTGGGCCACTTGCTGGGAGGTTCCAACTGCTGGATTCCTCAACTTTTATATTCTATGGACCCTGTGTTGTGAGGCCGGTCCTGCCAGCCTAATTCTGAACCCCTTGGTGATGTGGTTCCTCTGGTTTGAGGCTACATGTGCTGGGATCCTCACCTTTCGATGATGTTGTCCCACTGGTGTGGGGACACTCCTGCCTGGTTCCCATCCCCTTGGTGATGTGGGCCCTCTGGTGCGAGTCTGATCCTGACTGGGTTCGTCACACTTCTCTGAGGTGGGCCCTCTGCTGTGAGGTCATTCGTGCCTGGTTGGCACACATCGCCTTGGCGACGTCAGCCCTCTGGTGGCAGTTGGAGCCTGCTGGGAGCCTCCTTCCCTTGGTGATGAGGGTCCTCTGACGTCAGGCCCTAACTGCTGGTCTCCCAAAATTTTCTGATACGTTCTCAGTGGTGCGAGGACACTCCTACCAGATTTCCATCCCCATGGGGATGTGGGCCTCCTGCTCTGAGGTCCCAATGGCTGGGTTGCTCAGTTTCATGATATGGGCCCTCTTCTGTGAGTTCACTGTGGCCTGGATCCCATAGCCTCGGTGCTCTGGGCTGCCTGCTGGGAGGTTCCAACGGCTGAATTCCTCACTTTTTTATTCTATGGGCCCAGTGTTGTGAGGCTACTCCTGCCTGCCTCACTCCGAGGCCCTTGGTGATGTGGGTCCTCTGGTTTGAGGACACATGTGCTGAGTACCTCACCTTTCGATGATGTGGCCCCACTGGTGTGAAGACACTCCTGCCTGGTTCTCATCCCCTTGGTGATGTGGGCCCTCTGGTGAGAGTCTGATGTTGGCTGGGTTTCTCACCCTTCTGTGACGTGGGACCTCTGTTGTGAGGTAACTCCTGCCTGGCTTGCTCACGTTGCCTTGGCAACGTGAGGCCTCAGGTGGCAGTTGGAGCCTGCTGGGAATCTCCTCCCCTCAGTTATGAGAGCTCTGGATAAAACACATATGCACTTTTTTGCCAAGTGCATTATTTTCCAAGTTCTGTCTCTTTTCCTATGCTTTAAGAGTGACTCCCGTGTACCTTCTGAAATCGGTTTCCTGCAATTCTGCCCCGCTTTCAAGTCCTCTTGGCAGCCTTACTTCAATATATTTTTGGACCATAGCTGTCATTTATAACTCTGCAGGTTTGTGAATGACAGTGTCCCTGAGCTCCTTTCTTCAACTCGCTTTCTTGTGAGCTCTCCGCAATACCGCAGGATTGCTTCAGGCCCTAGTGTGGTTCCGGCATGGCACGCTGAGCCTTTGGTTAATTCCTCTTCCTGGTGGGAAATGAGAGTCAAATTTGCCCGTCCAGACACCTCCAGCTAGTCTCTCATTGGTTCTCCCTATTCCTGTTCATTTTCCGCAGAAATTGCAAACTGGGCCAACCAGGAGGTTAAAGGCACTGACTCTCCAAGTGGGGAGAGTGTTAGTAAAGCGTCTTGAATGTTGCACCCGAGTACCAGGGGACGAAAACTGAGACACATTTGAACACGTTTCCCGAACACACGGTGGATCATACTCTGGGTTCCACATGCATGTTTTAGCTGAAGGAAGAATCCCTTAAACCTGGAGAGTTGAGACCCATGGAATGGGTACCATGCAATATGACTTCAAAGGGTCTGCATTTGCTCACCGAACCTCACCAATCCTATCACTGCTGCGTTTATGCCACTGTACACACACTTGATTCACTTTTGGAGACATATAAATCCATAGGTTTTAAGATTCTTACTAGTCAGGTATATTCTTAGGCGTTTAATATGGGGTGTTGAGTCCACTTCGTTGAGCAAGGAGTAGCTCTTGTCTATTACATATTTGGCTTATGGAACGGTATCTGTGCTAATTTCAATCTCTGGTTTTATGCAAAACCCCAACTCACCTTTCCCCTTAAGCAAGCATAAGTTGGTTTTTTACATTTGAGACCCTGTTCTGTTTTGTAATTCAGTTCCTGTGTAGCCAAGTTTACATTCCGTGTAGTAGTGATATCTTATGATGTTTCTTTTTCTCTGTGACTTATTTCACTTAGAATCATCGTACCTCAATCCACTCATTATGCTGCTACGGGTCTGATGACATAGATTTCATTGCTGAGTGATATTGCATTGTACGTAAGTACCACAACTTCTTTATCCATTTTTCGCTTTCTGTGATATTGAACTTGTACCGTAAACGAGGTTCCTGTAAACAGAGCCGTCTGAAACTTTGGGGTGGCTGTGTCTTTTTGATTTTAATTTCCCTAAGCTATAGGACCATAAGTGGAAGTGCCCTAGGCTCTGTTGCTTTGTTTTTTACATGTTTCAGGAAACACCATACACTTCTCCAGAGTGGCTGTTGGCAATTTACATCCCGCCCATCAGCATAACAAGGCTCCCAGGTCTCCATGGCCTGTCCTGCCTTTCTGGATTTTACACTTTTTTCAGATGGCCCTTTTGACCGGGGGGCAGTGAGACTTCATTGTAGTGCAGATTTCCTTTGCAAGCTTGCTTGGTTGGCCAAAAAGGGCGTATGCGTTGTTTCCTGAATATATTCAGGGAAAAACGCATACGCCCTTTTTGGCCAAGTGCATCACTGTGGACGTTCTGCCTCTTTTCCTATGCTTTACGTGCAACTCCAGTTTACCTCCTGAAATCGGTTTCCTGCAATTCTGCCCCGCTTTCAAGTCCTCTTGGCAGCCTTACTTCAATATATTTTTGGACGATAGCTGTCATTTATAACTCTGCAGGTTTGTGAATGAGAGTGTCCCTGAGCTCCTTTCTTCAACTCGCTTTCTTGTGAGCTGGCCGCAAACCCGCAAGACTGCTTCAGACCCTAATCTGCTTCTGGCAGGGCACGCTGAGCCTTTGGTTAATTCCTCTTCCTGGTGGGAAATGAGTGTTAAATACGTCCGTCCAGACACCTACCTCACTCTCAACCCCTTGGTGATGTGGGTCCTCTGGTTTGTGGCCACCTTTGCTGGGTTCCTCACCTTTCGATGATGTGGCCCCACTAGTGTGAGGACACTCCTGCCTGGTTCTCATCCACGTGGTTATGTGGACCCCCTGGTGAGAGTCTGTTCCTGGCTGTGTTCCTCACCCTTCTGTGAGGGAGACCCTCTGCTGATAGGTCACTCCTGCATGGCTGGCACACATTGCCTTGGTGAAGTCAGCCGTGTGGTGGCAGTTGGAGCATGCTGGGAATCTCCCCCCACCGGTGATGAGGGCCCTCTTGCGTCAGGCCCTAACTGCTGGGCTCACCAACTTTTCTTAGTGAGCCCAATGATGCTTGGGCACTCCTCTTAGGATCCCATCTCCATGGGGATGTGCGCCTTCTGCTCTGAGGTTCCAACGGCTGGGTGGTTCACATTTTCATGATGTGGGCTCTCTGGTGTTAGTACACAGAGGCCTGGATCCCATAGCCTCTGTGCTCTTGGCCGCCTGCTGGGAGGTTCCAACTGCTGGATTCCTCACTTTTTTAATTTTTTGGGCCCTCTGTTGTGAGGATCCTCCTGCCTGCCTCACTCCCAGCCCCTTCGTGATGCGTGTCGTCTGGTTTGAGGCCACATGTGCTGGGTTCCTCACCTTTCGATGATGTGGGACCAATGGTCTTAGGAGACTCCTGCCTGGTTCACATCCCCTTGGTGATGTGGGCCCTCTGTTGAGAGTCTGATCCTGGCTGGGTTCCTCACCCATCTGTGAGGTGGGCCGTCTGCGGTGAGGTCACTCCTGCCTGGCTTGCTCACCTCGCCTTGTGGACATGAGCCCTCTGGTGGCACTTGGAGCCTGCTGGGAGCCTCCTCCCCTCGGTGATGAGGGCCCTCTGGCGTCAGGCCCTAACTGCTGGGCTCCCCACATTTTGTGATGTGCGCCCAGTGGTGCGAGGACACTCCAGCCGGGTTCACATCCCCATTGGGATGTGGGCCTTCTGCTCTGAGGTCCCAACGCCTGGGTTGCTCACAGTTTCATGATGTGGGCTCTCTGCTGTTAGTTCACTCCTGCCTGCATCCCATAACTTCTGTGCTCTCGGTCGCCTGCTGGGAGGTTCCAACTGCTGGATTCCTCACCTTTCTTATTCTTTGGGCCCTCTGTTTTTAGGCTACTCCTGCCTGCCTCACTCCCATTCCCTTTGTGATATGTGTCCTCTGATTTGAGGCCACATGTGCTGGGTTCCGCACCTTTCGATGATGTGGCCCCACTGGAGGGAAGACAGTCCTGACTGGTTCCCATCCCCTTGCTGATGTGGGCCCTCAGGTGAGAGTCTGATCCTGGCTGGGTTCCTCACCCTTCTGTGAGGTGGGCCCTCTGCTGTGAGGTCAATCATGCCTGTCTGGCACACGTCACCTTGGCGACGTGGGCCCTCTGGTGGCAGTTGGAGTGTGCTGGGATCCTCCTCCCCTCGGTGATGAGGGCCCTCTTGCCTTAGGCCATAACTGCTGGGCTCCCCACATTTTCTGATGTGCGCCAAGTGAGTGAGGACACTCTTGCCAGGTTCCCATCCCCATGGGGATATGGGCCTTCTGCTCTGAGGTCAAAACGGCTGGCTTGCTCACAGTACCATGATGTGGGCCCTCTGCTGTGAGTTCACTCCGGCAAGGATCCCTTATCATCGGTGCTCTGAGCCGCCTGCTGGGAGGTTCCAACTGCTGGATTCCTCAACTTTTTTATTCTATGTGCCCTCTGTTGTGAGGCTCCTCCTGCCTGCCTCACTGCCAGCCCCTTGGTGATGACTGTCCTATGGCTTGTGGCCACATGTGCTGCGTTCCTCACCTTTCGATGGTGTGGCCCCACTCGTGTGAGGACACTCCTGCCTGGTTCCCATCCCCTTGGTGAGGTGGGCCCTCTGGCGAGAGTCTAATCCTGGCTGGGTTCCTCAACGTTCTGTGAGGTAGGCCCTCTGCTGTGAGGTCACTCCTGCCTGGCTGGCCCACGTCACCTTGGAGACGTGAGCCCTCTGGTGGCAGTTGGAGCATGCAGGGTGCCTCCTCCTCTCGGTGATGACGGCCCTCTGGCGTCAGGCCCTAAATGGTGGGCTCCCCACATTTTCCGATGTGCGCCCAGTGGTGCGAGGACACTCCAGCCAGGTTCCCATTCCCATGGGGATGCGGGCCTTCTGCGCTGAGGTCCCAACGCCTGGGTTTCTCACTGTTTTATGATGTGGGCCCTCTGCTGTGAGTTCACTGCGGCCTGGATCCCATAGCCTCGGTGTTCTGAGCCGCCTGCTGGAAGGTCTAAATGCTGGGATCCTCACGTTTTTTATATTATGTGCCCTGTGTTGTGAGGCTACTCCTGCCTGCCTCACTCCAAGGCCCTTGGTGATGTGGGTTCTCTGGTTTGAGGACACATGTGCTGGGTTCCTCACCTTAAGATGATGAGGCCCCACTGGTGTGAGGATAATCCTGACTGGTTCCCATCCCCTTTGTGATGTGGGTCTTCTGGTGAGAGTCTGATCCTGGCTGGGTTCCTCACCCATCTGTGAGGTGGGCCCTCTATATCAGGTAACTCTTGCCTGGCTTGCTCACCTCGCCTTGTTGACATGAGCCCTCTGGTGGCACTTGGACCCTGCTGGGAGCCCCTTCACCTCTGTGATGAGGGCCCTCTGACGTCAGGCCCTAACTGCTGGGCTCCCCAACTTTTCTTAGTGAGCCCAGTGATGCTCGGGCACTCCTCTTAGGTTCCCATCTCCATGGGGATGTGGGCCTTCTGCTCTGAGGTCCCAACGGCTGGGTTGATCACAATTTCATGATGTGGGCTCTCTGGTGTTAGTTCACTGTGGCCTGGATCCCATAGCCTGTGTGCTCTTGGCCGCCTGCTGGGAGGTTCCAACTGCTGGATTCCTCACCTTTTTTATTCTTTGGGCCCTCTGTTTTTAGGCTACTCCTACCTGCCTCACTCCCATCCCCTTTGTGATGTATGTCCTCTGATATGAGGCCGTATGAGCTGGGTTCCTCACCTTTCGATGATGTAGCCCCACTGGTGGGAGGACAGTCCTGACTGGTTCCCATCCCCTTGGTGTTGTGAGCCCTCTGGCGAGAGTCTCATCCTGCCTCGGTTCCTCACCCTTCTGTGAGATAGGCCCTCTGCTGTGAAGTCACTACTGCCTGGCTGGCGCATGCCACCTTGTAGACGTGGGCCCTCTGTTGGCAGTTGGAACCTGCTGGCAGTCTCCTCCCCTCAGTTATGAGGGCCCCCTGGCGTCAGGCCCTAACTGCTGGGCTCCTAACATTTTCTGATATGTGCTAAGTGGTGCGAGGCCACTCCTGCCAGGTTCCCATCCCAATGGGGATGTGGGCCTTCTGTTCTGAGGTCCCAATGGCTGGGCTGCTCGCAGGTTCATGATGTGGGCCCTCTGCTGTGAGTTCACTGCGGCCTGGATCCCATAGCCTCGGTGCTCTGGGCCACTTGCTGGGAGGTTCCAACTGCTGGATTCCTCAACTTTTATATTCTATGGACCCTGTGTTGTGAGGCCGGTCCTGCCAGCCTAATTCTGAACCCCTTGGTGATGTGGTTCCTCTGGTTTGAGGCTACATGTGCTGGGATCCTCACCTTTCGATGATGTTGTCCCACTGGTGTGGGGACACTCCTGCCTGGTTCCCATCCCCTTGGTGATGTGGGCCCTCTGGTGCGAGTCTGATCCTGACTGGGTTCGTCACACTTCTCTGAGGTGGGCCCTCTGCTGTGAGGTCATTCGTGCCTGGTTGGCACACATCGCCTTGGCGACGTCAGCCCTCTGGTGGCAGTTGGAGCCTGCTGGGAGCCTCCTTCCCTTGGTGATGAGGGTCCTCTGACGTCAGGCCCTAACTGCTGGTCTCCCAAAATTTTCTGATACGTTCTCAGTGGTGCGAGGACACTCCTACCAGATTTCCATCCCCATGGGGATGTGGGCCTCCTGCTCTGAGGTCCCAATGGCTGGGTTGCTCAGTTTCATGACATGGGCCCTCTTCTGTGAGTTCACTGTGGCCTGGATCCCATAGCCTCGGTGCTCTGGGCTGCCTGCTGGGAGGTTCCAACGGCTGAATTCCTCACTTTTTTATTCTATGGGCCCAGTGTTGTGAGGCTACTCCTGCCTGCCTCACTCCGAGGCCCTTGGTGATGTGGGTCCTCTGGTTTGAGGACACATGTGCTGAGTACCTCACCTTTCGATGATGTGGCCCCACTGGTGTGAAGACACTCCTGCCTGGTTCTCATCCCCTTGGTGATGTGGGCCCTCTGGTGAGAGTCTGATGTTGGCTGGGTTTCTCACCCTTCTGTGACGTGGGACCTCTGTTGTGAGGTAACTCCTGCCTGGCTTGCTCACGTTGCCTTGGCAACGTGAGGCCTCAGGTGGCAGTTGGAGCCTGCTGGGAATCTCCTCCCCTCAGTTATGAGAGCTCTGGATAAAACACATATGCACTTTTTTGCCAAGTGCATTATTTTCCAAGTTCTGTCTCTTTTCCTATGCTTTAAGAGTGACTCCCGTGTACCTTCTGAAATCGGTTTCCTGCAATTCTGCCCCGCTTTCAAGTCCTCTTGGCAGCCTTACTTCAATATATTTTTGGACCATAGCTGTCATTTATAACTCTGCAGGTTTGTGAATGACAGTGTCCCTGAGCTCCTTTCTTCAACTCGCTTTCTTGTGAGCTCTCCGCAATACCGCAGGATTGCTTCAGGCCCTAGTGTGGTTCCGGCATGGCACGCTGAGCCTTTGGTTAATTCCTCTTCCTGGTGGGAAATGAGAGTCAAATTTGCCCGTCCAGACACCTCCAGCTAGTCTCTCATTGGTTCTCCCTATTCCTGTTCATTTTCCGCAGAAATTGCAAACTGGGCCAACCAGGAGGTTAAAGGCACTGACTCTCCAAGTGGGGAGAGTGTTAGTAAAGCGTCTTGAATGTTGCACCCGAGTACCAGGGGACGAAAACTGAGACACATTTGAACACGTTTCCCGAACACACGGTGGATCATACTCTGGGTTCCACATGCATGTTTTAGCTGAAGGAAGAATCCCTTAAACCTGGAGAGTTGAGACCCATGGAATGGGTACCATGCAATATGACTTCAAAGGGTCTGCATTTGCTCACCGAACCTCACCAATCCTATCACTGCTGCGTTTATGCCGCTGTACACACACTTGATTCACTTTCGGAGACATATAAATCCATAGGTTTTAAGATTCTTACTAGTCAGGTATATTCTTAGGCGTTTAATATGGGGTGTTGAGTCCACTTCGTTGAGCAAGGAGTAGCTCTTGTCTATTACATATTTGGCTTATGGAACGGTATCTGTGCTAATTTCAATCTCTGGTTTTATGCAAAACCCCAACTCACCTTTCCCCTTAAGCAAGCATAAGTTGGTTTTTTACATTTGAGACCCTGTTCTGTTTTGTAATTCAGTTCCTGTGTAGCCAAGTTTACATTCCGTGTAGTAGTGATATCTTATGATGTTTCTTTTTCTCTGTGACTTATTTCACTTAGAATCATCGTACCTCAATCCACTCATTATGCTGCTACGGGTCTGATGACATAGATTTCATTGCTGAGTGATATTGCATTGTACGTAAGTACCACAACTTCTTTATCCATTTTTCGCTTTCTGTGATATTGAACTTGTACCGTAAACGAGGTTCCTGTAAACAGAGCCGTCCGAAACTTTGGGGTGGCTGTGTCTTTTTGATTTTAATTTCCCTAAGCTATAGGACCATAAGTGGAAGTGCCCTAGGCTCTGTTGCTTTGTTTTTTACATGTTTCAGGAAACACCATACACTTCTCCAGAGTGGCTGTTGGCAATTTACATCCCGCCCATCAGCATAACAAGGCTCCCAGGTCTCCATGGCCTGTCCTGCCTTTCTGGATTTTACACTTTTTTCAGATGGCCCTTTTGACCGGGGGGCAGTGAGACTTCATTGTAGTGCAGATTTCCTTTGCAAGCTTGCTTGGTTGGCCAAAAAGGGCGTATGCGTTGTTTCCTGAATATATTCAGGGAAAAACACATACGCCCTTTTTGGCCAAGTGCATCACTGTGGACGTTCTGCCTCTTTTCCTATGCTTTACGTGCAACTCCAGTTTACCTCCTGAAATCGGTTTCCTGCAATTCTGCCCCGCTTTCAAGTCCTCTTGGCAGCCTTACTTCAATATATTTTTGGACGATAGCTGTCATTTATAACTCTGCAGGTTTGTGAATGAGAGTGTCCCTGAGCTCCTTTCTTCAACTCGCTTTCTTGTGAGCTGGCCGCAAACCCGCAAGACTGCTTCAGACCCTAATCTGCTTCTGGCAGGGCACGCTGAGCCTTTGGTTAATTCCTCTTCCTGGTGGGAAATGAGTGTTAAATACGTCCGTCCAGACACCTACCTCACTCTCAACCCCTTGGTGATGTGGGTCCTCTGGTTTGTGGCCACCTTTGCTGGGTTCCTCACCTTTCGATGATGTGGCCCCACTAGTGTGAGGACACTCCTGCCTGGTTCTCATCCACGTGGTTATGTGGACCCCCTGGTGAGAGTCTGTTCCTGGCTGTGTTCCTCACCCTTCTGTGAGGGAGACCCTCTGCTGATAGGTCACTCCTGCATGGCTGGCACACATTGCCTTGGTGAAGTCAGCCGTGTGGTGGCAGTTGGAGCATGCTGGGAATCTCCCCCCACCGGTGATGAGGGCCCTCTTGCGTCAGGCCCTAACTGCTGGGCTCACCAACTTTTCTTAGTGAGCCCAATGATGCTTGGGCACTCCTCTTAGGATCCCATCTCCATGGGGATGTGCGCCTTCTGCTCTGAGGTTCCAACGGCTGGGTGGTTCACATTTTCATGATGTGGGCTCTCTGGTGTTAGTACACAGAGGCCTGGATCCCATAGCCTCTGTGCTCTTGGCCGCCTGCTGGGAGGTTCCAACTGCTGGATTCCTCACTTTTTTAATTTTTTGGGCCCTCTGTTGTGAGGATCCTCCTGCCTGCCTCACTCCCAGCCCCTTCGTGATGCGTGTCGTCTGGTTTGAGGCCACATGTGCTGGGTTCCTCACCTTTCGATGATGTGGGACCAATGGTCTTAGGAGACTCCTGCCTGGTTCACATCCCCTTGGTGATGTGGGCCCTCTGTTGAGAGTCTGATCCTGGCTGGGTTCCTCACCCATCTGTGAGGTGGGCCGTCTGCGGTGAGGTCACTCCTGCCTGGCTTGCTCACCTCGCCTTGTGGACATGAGCCCTCTGGTGGCACTTGGAGCCTGCTGGGAGCCTCCTCCCCTCGGTGATGAGGGCCCTCTGGCGTCAGGCCCTAACTGCTGGGCTCCCCACATTTTGTGATGTGCGCCCAGTGGTGCGAGGACACTCCAGCCGGGTTCACATCCCCATTGGGATGTGGGCCTTCTGCTCTGAGGTCCCAACGCCTGGGTTGCTCACAGTTTCATGATGTGGGCTCTCTGCTGTTAGTTCACTCCTGCCTGCATCCCATAACTTCTGTGCTCTCGGTCGCCTGCTGGGAGGTTCCAACTGCTGGATTCCTCACCTTTCTTATTCTTTGGGCCCTCTGTTTTTAGGCTACTCCTGCCTGCCTCACTCCCATTCCCTTTGTGTTATGTGTCCTCTGATTTGAGGCCACATGTGCTGGGTTCCGCACCTTTCGATGATGTGGCCCCACTGGAGGGAAGACAGTCCTGACTGGTTCCCATCCCCTTGCTGATGTGGGCCCTCAGGTGAGAGTCTGATCCTGGCTGGGTTCCTCACCCTTCTGTGAGGTGGGCCCTCTGCTGTGAGGTCAATCATGCCTGTCTGGCACACGTCACCTTGGCGACGTGGGCCCTCTGGTGGCAGTTGGAGTGTGCTGGGATCCTCCTCCCCTCGGTGATGAGGGCCCTCTTGCCTTAGGCCATAACTGCTGGGCTCCCCACATTTTCTGATGTGCGCCAAGTGAGTGAGGACACTCTTGCCAGGTTCCCATCCCCATGGGGATATGGGCCTTCTGCTCTGAGGTCAAAACGGCTGGCTTGCTCACAGTACCATGATGTGGGCCCTCTGCTGTGAGTTCACTCCGGCAAGGATCCCTTATCATCGGTGCTCTGAGCCGCCTGCTGGGAGGTTCCAACTGCTGGATTCCTCAACTTTTTTATTCTATGTGCCCTCTGTTGTGAGGCTCCTCCTGCCTGCCTCACTGCCAGCCCCTTGGTGATGACTGTCCTATGGCTTGTGGCCACATGTGCTGCGTTCCTCACCTTTCGATGGTGTGGCCCCACTCGTGTGAGGACACTCCTGCCTGGTTCCCATCCCCTTGGTGAGGTGGGCCCTCTGGCGAGAGTCTAATCCTGGCTGGGTTCCTCAACGTTCTGTGAGGTAGGCCCTCTGCTGTGAGGTCACTCCTGCCTGGCTGGCCCACGTCACCTTGGAGACGTGAGCCCTCTGGTGGCAGTTGGAGCATGCAGGGTGCCTCCTCCTCTCGGTGATGACGGCCCTCTGGCGTCAGGCCCTAAATGGTGGGCTCCCCACATTTTCCGATGTGCGCCCAGTGGTGCGAGGACACTCCAGCCAGGTTCCCATTCCCATGGGGATGCGGGCCTTCTGCGCTGAGGTCCCAACGCCTGGGTTTCTCACTGTTTTATGATGTGGGCCCTCTGCTGTGAGTTCACTGCGGCCTGGATCCCATAGCCTCGGTGTTCTGAGCCGCCTGCTGGAAGGTCTAAATGCTGGGATCCTCACGTTTTTTATATTATGTGCCCTGTGTTGTGAGGCTACTCCTGCCTGCCTCACTCCAAGGCCCTTGGTGATGTGGGTTCTCTGGTTTGAGGACACATGTGCTGGGTTCCTCACCTTAAGATGATGAGGCCCCACTGGTGTGAGGATAATCCTGACTGGTTCCCATCCCCTTTGTGATGTGGGTCTTCTGGTGAGAGTCTGATCCTGGCTGGGTTCCTCACCCATCTGTGAGGTGGGCCCTCTATATCAGGTAACTCTTGCCTGGCTTGCTCACCTCGCCTTGTTGACATGAGCCCTCTGGTGGCACTTGGACCCTGCTGGGAGCCCCTTCACCTCTGTGATGAGGGCCCTCTGACGTCAGGCCCTAACTGCTGGGCTCCCCAACTTTTCTTAGTGAGCCCAGTGATGCTCGGGCACTCCTCTTAGGTTCCCATCTCCATGGGGATGTGGGCCTTCTGCTCTGAGGTCCCAACGGCTGGGTTGATCACAATTTCATGATGTGGGCTCTCTGGTGTTAGTTCACTGTGGCCTGGATCCCATAGCCTGTGTGCTCTTGGCCGCCTGCTGGGAGGTTCCAACTGCTGGATTCCT